>NC_143542.1:5670275-6004025 GCF_031878675.1 Megascapheus bottae | reverse complement strand
TTAATTCATCTGGAGTTGTTTTTTGCAGCTGTGGGAGGTGATAACTTATTTTAGGCTTTTTCCATATGGACATCAAAGTGTCCACACCATATTTATCAAGTAGGAGAAAATAAAACACAAAGTATTTGAAAATAAAGACATAAATACAGTGAGAGTCCCACATGACACTCACCGACAACTCTGGGGAGTTCACACCAAGGCCCAGACCCGGGGAGCAGCAGAGCAGAGGCGGCTGGCTTCCCCCGGGGACCGGAGGGGATTCTCCACATATCTGCCCTCCAGGACCAGCCCATCTCATTCGGATGGCTTTTTATTTTACATTTTCCAGGTCGGCGTGTTGGGAAGCCTATGGACTGAAGGACCGTTCAGAGGGGCTCCTGGTCAGGGCATGCAGCAAAGTAACATGAGAAAAGAGGCAGACACCGCGTGGCTGGAGGGAGGCATGGGGCCCACCAGAAAAGAAGGGAGAAGCAGAGACAGACAGACAACCAGCCAGGCCAGCCCTGCTGGCTCACATCTGGAATTTGAGCTACTCAGGAGGCTGAGATCTGAGGAGCAGGGTTCAAAGCCAGCCCGGACAGGAAAGCCCAGGAAACTCATCTCCAGTTAACCAGCAAAAGGCCGTAAGTGGAACTGTGGTTCAAATGGTAGAGCCTTGAACAGAAAAGCTGGGGGACAGTTCCCAGGCTCTGAGTTTGAGCCCTAGAACTGGTACACTGAAAGAACAACAAAATAGAACATAGGTTTTCTTTCCCTCAAGACAGACTGGAGGAAATGCACAGGATGAGAAGCTAGGACTCAAGGAAAGACTGACTCCCGCCTCCATGTCAGAGCAAAAGGAACATTACAAACAGAAAGAGGAACTCGCCAGTTGTTCGAAGGAGATGAAAGTAGAAAGGTTTAAAGTAATGATAAAATAAAGTGACAAGATGAATTTGATTCGAGAAGATAAGAGATCAAAGCCGGGCTTCTGGGATTAAAAGATTAAAAATAGGCAGTGGAGTGTAATTGGCCACCCAGGAGATGAAGAGAGGAGAAGGGCTGCAGAAGATGGCAGTTTGTTTTCTAAACAAGACACAGACTTGAAAGGGAAGGGACCTAGGGAAACCCTGCCTTAAAGGAAGCCAGAGCCAGGGGCTGGAAGATTCCAGACAAAGATGCGACAGCCAGCCAGGCTGGCCTGTGTACACCTGCAGTCGCTCCTGGAGGATGGACCACTGGGGCCTGGGCGCTGGCCCTGAGCTTCTGTGCTCAAGGCTGGAGCCACAGCACCACTTCTGGCTTTCTGGTAGTTCATCAGAGTCTTAGCAACGTTCCTGCCTCAGCTGGCTTTGAACCACGACCCTCAGATCTTAGCCTCCTGGGTAGCCAGGATTACAGGCGTGAGCCCTGCCACTCTCCCACGCTTCCCTTCTGTGAGGCGTTCCAGGGGCAAATAAGTCCTAGGTCACATGAGCAAGACAGGCCTGGTGGCAAGGACTGTCACCTGGGGGTGACAGGGGATTGCCTGGAGACAGGACACATCACCACGTCTCCACATGGAGGGCTCGTGGATAGGTTTCCTCCTTGGAGGCCTGAGCCCTGTCTGGGAGGCCCCAGGGACTGGTGGTCAGGGCCCAGGGCCATGCTCTGGTTCTGGCCTATGAGGCAGCTAAGCGCCTTGGTCCCCTTTGTAGAAATGGAGCTGGACGAGGGTGACCCCTGCTGGTGAGTAGGAGCATTACAGACAGGCCCCAATGGTCTGGGGGGGGGTCGAGGGGTAAGGGCTCCCGCCCAGAGGTGGAGAAGGGAGAAGGGAGAAGGGAGAAGGGAAGGCTACTTCCTTCTGGTATGCCAGGGCCCCAGGACCAGTGAGCCTGAGGCTCTGGTAAAGCCCCACTTGAGCACTGGAGCGTGAGTCCGGAGCTGTCTCCAGGTGTGTGCTGTGGACACAGGTATGGTGGGGAAAGGACCCTCTACTGCTGCCCCAGACCCCGTGATTCCACCCAACCTCACCACGTGCTGCCCCCAAGCAGGGGCCCAAGACTCCTGCTTTACAGAGGAGGAAGCAGCTGGCGAGGGCGGGCGAAGCCTGGGCCTTGGTCACTGCAGGATCTGCTCTTAAGTCATGACAAAACACCCTGGGCTGTGGCCTGTCACCCTAGCTACTCAGGAGGCTGAGAGCCGAGGATCACGGCTCAAAGCCAGTGGTGACTTTTTTTTTTGTGGGTCATGGGGCTTGAACTCTGGGCTTGTGTGCTGTCCCTGAGCTCTTCAGCTCCAGGCTACCACCCTACCCTTGAGCCAAGCCCCACTTCCCCTTTTCTGGAGGTTCATTGGAGATAAGAGTCTCAGGTCCTTTTGTGCCCAGGCTGGCTTTGAACCTGGATCCTCAGATCTCAGCCTCCTGAGTAGCTAGGATGACAGGCCACCACGCCCCACCCAGTTGTGAGACTCTTATCTCCAACGAACCATCAGGAAACCAGAAGGGGGACTGTGGTTCAAGGTGGTAGAGCCCTAGCCTTGAGCTGAAGAGCTCAGGGACAGGGCCCAGGCCTAGAGTTCAAGCCCCAGAACTGACGTACAGGTGAAATCCCTGAATCAGTTTAGGAAGAAGGATTCATTCCAGTTTATGGCTTCATTGCCCACTCACTGACCAAAAGGAGGCCAAACAGCACTGATGGAGACAGCACCTCGTGGTGGACGAGACAGACAGGAAGCTTGGAGGAAAGGGGCGGAGACATGTGTACCCTAGGGACCCACTTCCTCCAACCAGGCCCCGCCCCCTGCCTGCCCACTCAGCTATGATGCCATCCGGGGAGGGACCCACTGGAAGAGTCAGAGTCCCTGTGACCCAGGCACCTCTCAGGATCCCGCCTCTTGACAGCCAATCGCGGTGACATCATCAGTGGAGCAGTCCATTGGCAGACCCGGAGTCCCTCTCAGCCACGATGTCATCATCTGTGGGGGAACCCACTGGTGGACGAGAGCCCTGGTGTGCAGCCCGGGGAGCCAGGCTTCACGCCGTTGAGAAGACAGAGCACGAGAATGCTCTCCAGAGCCGCTCGGGTCTGGGGCCCGGTGACTCTGATCCGGGGACTGTCCCGCCACTGCAGGTACTGAGCACTGGCCTTGAGGGAGCCCGGGGACAGTGGTCAGGCTCTGAGTTCAAGCCCCAGGAGTAGCAAAAAAATAAATAAATAAAAGATGAAAACTCAGGGAGGGATAGTGGAGAGAAAGGAGGGAGGGGGCAACGACCCCTCCCTCGAACATCACCTTTCCACATTAAATAAAACTCAAGCTTATGAAGCTGGGCCCTGGTGGCTCACACCTGCCGTCCCGGCTACTCGGGAAGCTGAGATCCACGCTGATGCCAGCGTAGGCAGGGAAGTCTGAGACTCTGACCTCCATGGAAACACGTAAGAGCTAGAAGAGGAGCTGTCTACCGGCACAGCACACAATTATGAAACCCAACTAGGAAAGCTCCCAGATAGTCACTGGGGCTGAGGTGTGGCGGGGTGGTAGAGGTTTTGCCCAGGCAGCAGGAGGCCCTGGGGGGCCCAGCCAGGCTCCCTGGAGACCTGGTCCCGGCATCTTTGGGTGCAGACCTCTGGCCGCCCTCTTCCTTGGTTCTCTCTCCAGGTTGTCTGCATGTCATCTAAGCAAGAAAAGCAGGTGCCTCTGCTCCTGCATTCCCTGCCTATAGATGGTCTATTGTTGTTGGGCAATAGTGTGATTCGAACTCAAGACCTTGAGCTTCAGATAGGGTCCCACTCATTTTCCCCAGGTTGGCCTCACAACTTGAGCCTCGTGTCTGTGTTCAGAAGCTGGGGTTGCAGATATGTTTCACCCACACCCCCCCCCGCCCCCAGGCGTCTACACAGAGTTCTGGACGTCCACAGGGCTCCTGCACCTCAGTCACAAGCTTTATTGCCCGGAGACAGACGAGCCACGCTTCCACGATTCCACTGGGGGTAGGGGAGGGTGGGGAGAGGAGGAGGGTGGGAAGGGCGGGGAGGGGCAGGGCCAGGACCTGGTGGTCCCACACGGCAGGCCATCCTGGGCGTGTCACACACCTGCCGTGCCCAGCCCACTGGTCCTCAGAGCTGCTGGACGGGGCGAGAAGCAGCCGTGCCATCTCTGGCCACTAACACACGGCTCGGCTAAGCCCTTGTCACTAAATCCGCGGCAGAAGCTGGCGGGGTGGAGGGGACGCAGGGTGTCGAATTGGCTGCACTCCCCTTGGCTGCCCTGGGGTGACGGTGACCCTCGCCAGCCTGTACCAGAGGAGGAGACGCTGACTGCTGGAACTTGACCTGGAGCTGCGCCCAGTGAGGACGGCCACCACTCACACACCCCATGCTTGCCTGTGCCCAGCTGTGTGGCACTGACAGTGGCCAGGCCATGTGGCCCTGGGGTCAGGGCGGGACCGGCCCCGGTCACCCCGGCTCCAGGCAGCGGAGCTGGTGGTGGGTTAATACTGTGCTGGCAGGGAGCCCTGCTCCCAGCAGGCCTCCGGGGCAGGAAGACCGAGGCCCCCAGGAGGCGTGGACCCCCAGCTGTCCTGTCCTGGGGGATCCGGGGAGAAGAGGCAGCAGGGGCACAGCCCGTCCTGGGCACTCAGCCAGCAATCAGGGCAGCTTGCTCCAGGGAGCAGGCTCTGCAGGGTCATTTCAGCCTCCCTCCCAAAGTTCCAGAAGCTTCTTCATGCCCAGGTGAGGGAGGAGCTGGCAGGCTGCATGGTGGAAAGTAGCTCCAGGCACCCGGTGTGGCAGGGGTGAAGTTCCTGTAGAACTGGGCCGAGCTGGCCTCCGGCCTCAGGGTCACTGCTGGTCCTGGAGAGCCAGAGTTTGGTCAGAGGGGCGGGAGGAAAACCGGATGGGGGCAGGAGAGCAGAGGGCATGGGGGAGGGGACCGTAGGTGTCAAGGCCCTGAGGCAGGAAATGGGTAGGTTTTACAAGGAGCCCCAGGGAGAGGCTGGATCTAAGGAGATGGGAACAGGAGATGGTAGCCTCAGTTTCCCTGTGTGTCAGCAAGCCTCCTACGGGAGCAATACGGCAGGAGGTGAGGTGAAGACTGCAGACAACACAGAATCTAGGCTCAGGACCTGGCCGAGGCCACGGCTGAGCTCCTGCATCCCGGGAAGCAGCTGTGGGCTGGGGTGTCCCAGCTGGAAGCTGGCAGGGCCAGGGGTGTCCAGGCTCCTTCCTGCCCAGGCTCATGGAGCCTGACTAGGGCTGTTCAGGACACAAATTGGGGCAAATGTGGGGGGGGGGTCACAGTAGCCTACGACACAGAGGCACTACAAAAAGCATTTTTGGGGAGAGGAGGTATTGGAGTTTGAACTCAAAGCCTGGTCCTCTACTCCCTTTCAATTTTTTCTTTTCTTTCTTTTTGCCAATCTCGGGACTCAAACTCAAGGCCTAAGCGCTGTCCTCGGGCTTTCTCAAGGCTAGAGCTCTACCACTTGAGCCTCAGCACCACTTCCGGCTTTTTTCTATGTATGTGGTACCGAGGAATCGAACCCAGGTCTTCGTGCATGCTAGGCAGGCACTCTAGCACTAGGCCACACTCCCAGCCTCAATGTTCTTTCTTTCTTTTTTCTGGTGCATTTCTTTTTCCTGGGTGCTATCTCTGAGATTTTGTACTCAAGACGGGCGTTCTACCCGAGCCACAGCTCCACTTCCAGTTTCCTGGGGTTTCTTTAGAGATGACAGTCTCGTGGACTTTCCTTAGCAGGCTGGCTTCAAACCCCCAGGGCCCGGCAGCCCAGGAAGTCTTCAGCACCTAGCCTCCTCCACGTCCTGAGTGCTGGGATCACAGGCCTGCAGCCCCACACCCCGGCTGCCAACGCTCCGGGTGTGCTGGGCACAGCAGCAGCTGGCTCAGACGCGAGGCCGGGAAGGCTGGGTGTGGGGGTGCCAGCCTGTGATCCCAGCACTCAGGAAGGAGAAGGGAGAGGCCAGCCAGGGATGGCGCACAAGGAGACTCTGTGTCAAGCACAATGGGGGTCCCCACTGGGGTGTAGGTCTGTGGTGGAGCGCCTGGCTGGCACACACAAGACCCTGGGTTCTTCCTCATTGTCCGGCATAGGAAACAAAGCAGGAAGGACGCTGGCGCGCCCTGAATGTGCCTGTGTGAATGGCCTCTTGTTAGGGGCACAAGCACACACGCTGTTCCCCGGCTTCAGTGACTGAGGGTATCCTATGGGGGCGCCCTTACCTCCTGCTTCTGGGCCTTGTCTGGCTGGTGGATGCCATTGGCAGAACCGGAAGTGAAGGTCTGCAGGAGGTGGGGGGGGCAGAGACCGTGAGCCCAGGCTGGGCTCCAGAGGCAGCTTCTCCCCCCCCCTCCCCTCCTCTCCCTCCCTCCTCCCCCAGGCTCACCTGGGTCCTGTCGGGGCCCCGCAGGGCCTCCACCAGCTTCTCCACCTGGCGGCCGAGCTCCAGGGCGTCTCGCAGGGCCTCCTCAGTGCTCAGCAGCTGGTGCTGTAGGCGCAGCAGCTCAGGGGAGGAGGCCGGGTCCAGGAGGGAGAAGCGCCTCTGCTCCGCCAGGCCCCGGTCCTTGTCCTGTGGGCAGCCAGGGGTCATCGCCACCTCCCCTGGCAAGCAGCCCTAGAGCTCCCTGTGCCCCCGCCGGCCCTCGGCCCTGCCTCCTTGCAGGCCTCCCTCGGGAGGCCCGGCTGGCCTGGTCCTCTGACACCCTGGCCCAGGCCAAGGGTGAGCTGAGCCTGGCCACAGCCCAGCAACCAGGTGCCCGCACCCTGGCACCCAGGCCTGGTCTCCTCCATCACACAGCCACGCGACAGCAAGGCACGGAGGGCAAGGCTGAAGTGACCCTCAGGCCCACAACTGGGCAGAGCTAACTGGCCCGGCCTAAGCCTGCCACCTGCTGAAAGCCAGGCGGTGCAGTTACTGAGGATCGAGGTTCAAAGCCAGCCTGGACAGGTAAGTCCGGGGACTCCCCTCCCCGTGCCAGTCCTGCCCAGTCCCGCGCCGTACCAGCCCAGACAGCTCCTCCCGCAGGCCCCGGATGTCGTCTTTCAGCTTCTGCTCCTTGATCCTCCACTCGGCCTTGTGCACCTCGCGGCTCAGGTCCCGCTCGGGGCCCGGCGAGTGGCGGCTGCTCTCCAGAAGCAGCACCCGCAGCTCGTTGAGACTCCTGGGGGCACAGGAGGGGAGGCCCCAGTGTTCAGAGCCTGCCGGGCACGTGGTCTCCTCCCTGAGGCCACAGAAGGAAGGCTGCCTCCAGGGGCCCTGGGCCCTGGCTCAGGTCCTCTGAACCTGCAGCCCCAGCCCTCGCTGGCTGCTCTTTAGTCTCCCATCCACTGGAGACTGTGACCCCCCCACAGCCACTTCTCAAGTGGAGATGATGGGAAACCTCTCTCCCTGGCTTGTCTGTGTGAGATGGGGGCCCCACGTGAGGATGGCGGGGCAGACGCCAGCGTGTCAGGCCTGGGGACAGGGCACGCGGGCTGGCTCACCGCTCCTTCCGCAGCAGCTCCCGGCTGAGGGTGACCAGCTGGCCCGAGCCGTCGGGCGTCCTGCGGGCTGAGGCGCCCAGCTCCGCCTCCAGACCCCGCTTCTCCTTCAGCAGCACGTCCGTCCTCTTCTCCGCAGCCTTGCACTTGGCCTCCAGCGCTGCCCGAGGCCGCGGGGAGAGGGGTTTGAGTCCTTTGGGGAACTGGGTCCCCTGCCCCGGGCAGCCCCTCCCCCGGGGTTGGGGGGCAGATGCAGGGACATGTGGCCGGCCTGAAAAGAGGCCTCGGCACCCGAGCCACGGGGAAGACAAGTCCCACTACCCAAGGACAGGGTGGACACATGGCATCACAACCGCGCCCTGACCTCGGTGGGCTTGCTCAGCCACGTGACGTGACAGTGACAGGGCTGGGGCTCCTCACAGGAAGGCATTCAGAGAATGACGAGGAGCCCCCCCCAGGCCCGTCCTAGGTCTTGAACTCGGCCTGGGAGCTGTCCCTTAGCTCAAGGCTGGTTCTCCACCACTTGAGCCATAGCACCACTTCAGTGTTGTTTTTTCTTTTTTGGTGGTTAATTACAGCGAAGAGTCTCAGGGACTTTTCTGCCCAGGCTGTCCTTGAACCTCAACCCTCAGATTTCAGTCTCCTGAGTAGCTGGGCCTACAGGCATGAGCCTGGATAAGTTCAGTTTTCCTGAAATTCCCAGGTGTACCCCGGAACTGGCTCTGAGCAGGGCCTCCCCCACTTCCACCACAGCAGGTGGCCTTGGCGGCTCTCCTGGGGACAGATGGGGTTTTAAGAGCAGAGAAAGGTGAAGGCGGGGGGGGGGGAGCTTTGGGGGCCTGAACTCAGAGTGAGAAGCCAACCAGGGTCCCTGAACCCCATGATTTGACCCTTTGCCGCTGTCCAGGCATAGGCCTGGGGGGGGGGACCACTACGAATCCAGGCTGCTTCTCAAAGCAGTGTGATCCCAGCGTTCAGGAGGCTGAGGAAGAATCGTAAGTTCCAGGCCAGCCTGGGCTACCTTCAGAGAGTGTCTTCAAAACAAAAAGAAAAAAATCCAACGCAGCAAAACAGGATGCCGAGTGGGGTGCTGGCCCGGCCGTGGGCCGTGGGCCGTGGGCCGTGGACCGTGGGACGGACACTTACCACTTACTTGGGCCCTGAGTGTCTCGGCCTGGGACATCAACACTGTCACCTCTTTGTCCCTCTTGTGCAGCTTGTCCTGCAGGTCTAGGGGCAGAAGAGAGGCCGGCTACGCTCCAGCCCTTCCTCACCCGCCACCGTGAACTGCCCTGCGTCCTGGCTAAGTGGGTACAAAGGAGGACTGCATGCCAGCCATTCCTGTGTCCTGATGGCCACCAGGCACGGGGGACTGACCAGAAAAACCCGCCACCAAGACTTTACTTGTGGGCGTGCTGGCGAGGTGCTGAGGGCTGAACTTGGGGCGAGGGCACCATCTCCCCAGGACTCTTTCTCTGCCTGAACTGGTAAGCCACTGGTCCCTGAGGCCAAAGGCGTTCTGACAAAGTCAAGGAGGGCCGGGCACCATGCCCACACCTGTAACCCTAGCCGGGGCCACGGAGCCCAGGTCCCTGGCTGGGGGGGCTGGCTCTGGAGGGCAGGAGTCGGCTCCAGTCCCAAACCCACACCACTCACCCTCCACCGTCTCCTTCATGCTGATTTTCTCCTCCGAAAGGTCATTGGCCTCGATCACCTGGAAGAAAAGAGCGGTGAGCAGGGCCCTGCCCGCTGTCCAGCCTCCGGACGCCTTGTCCAGTATGTGTGCTGCACCTGCGCCCGCAGCCGGGGGCCACAGCTCACACCTGTCACCCTGGCTACCCAGGAGGCAGAGACCAGGGGATCAAGGTTCAAACCAGCCCAGAAAGATCTGTGACTGCAGCAAAAAGGCCAGGCTGGAGGTGTGGTTCAAATGGTAGTGCACCAGCCAAATGAGCACGCCAAGTGAGCCAGACCTTCAGTCCCAAGGTCAGCACTATAGAAATACAATAATTGGGCCGGGAGTTTGGCCTAGTGGTTAAAGTGCTTGCCTAGCATGCACAAAGACCTGGGTTTAATTCCTTGGTACCACATACATAGAAAAAAGCCGGAAGTGGTGCTGTGGCTCAAGTGGTAGAGCTCTAGCCTTGAGAAAGTCCAAGCCCAGGACTGGCAAAAAAAAAACCCACCCAGAAATATAACTGAAAAAAATGGAGCCGGGTATAACCCAGGCACTGGTGGCTCACATCTGTACTCCTAGCTACTCAGGAAGCTGAGTTCTGAGGGTCGTGGTTCAAAGCCAGGGAGTCGTGAGACACCAACTAACCAGCATGGAGCAGTGTGGTAGAGTGCCAGCCTTGGGTGAAAAACCCAAGGGACGGAACTCAGGCCCCGAGTTCAAGCCCCAGTACAGCACACACACCCAAGGGCCTGGTAAACAGGTCAGAGGACCAACGGCAGCTGCTTCATCCAGGCCTCGCCCGCTGTCCCCAGAACCGCCCTGCTTTAATTTGTCCTTCCCACTCGTGTGAATCTGGGGGCTGTGACTTGTGGGGGGGCTCAGCCTCTGTTCCCAAGCTCTGTGCACCTCTCCAGCCATGGGCACCGAGCTCCCGTGCCTCTACAGCCATCAGGCTGTTCCCAGGGCCGGCTGGTGATCCAGCCTTCCTCCAGCCCGGGGGCAGGGGCCGGGGTGGACACTCGGGCTCGACACAGACAGCCCCCCACTGTAGCTCCATGCAGCATGCTGCCCTGGGGGGGGACACCCTGAAAGATCAGCCAGCCACATCCCCAGTCAGCACTCCCAAGGGACTCTGTCATCCGGGTACCAGCAGGGCCAGACACCTTCCACTGGGCACCGGGGCTGGCCACTTGGGGGAGGGGAGGGCCTGTCCCACAGGAGCCAGGGCTCTGGGGAGCCTCTGGCCTCCAGGGGGGGCTGGCAGGGAGGGAGCCGGCTTCTGGTGGAGAGGGCTGGCAGGGAGGGCAGGCTGTCCTGGGCCTGGGGCCAGCACACCTGCTGGAGAGGGACACCCAGGTGGGTGTCACATACCCCATGCCTGCTCTGCAGGGGACCAAGTAAAGCCACATGGCCCTACTTTGGGTGGGGGATCCTAGGAGTGGAATCCAGGGACCCTTCCTGCCATGCAGGGGCTGCCCACGCCCAGCCTGCCACGCCACGGTCCTTCTGACTATGAAGATTACAGGGGATTGACCGCGGGCCAGCTCCAGCTCGATCCACGCCCACCACTGGAGCCACGCTGCTGCTGCTGCTGCTTGAGCCGGGCCTGTAGCCCCCTCTTGCCTTGGAATTTTGCTGCAATCCTCTGACTTGTGCTGCCGAGGCCATGACAGCAGGTCTGCCTCCCCTTGCCTGGCAGTTGGTTGCCATGGACTCGCCAGTCCTGGGCACCGTTTCTCAACTTCTTTTGCTCAAGGCTAGCGCTCTACCACTTGAGCCACAGCACCACTTGTGGCTTTTTCTCCCCAGAAGCCTCGACTACAGGCATCAACCACGGGGCGGGGCAGGCCGTGTTTTTCCTGCTTTGCTGGGGAAGAGGGGAAATTGTTCCCGCCAGGCAGGGGCTGCCCCCCGGTCCCCCGGGGATCTGAGAGGATGTGGGCTGCACCCGGAGGCCGGTCCCACCCGCACCCTGCCTGCCCGCCTAGCGATGCTGCCTACATGGCCGTGCTGCCCCGCGCACAGGGACTCGAGCGCCTGCAGTCTGTTCTCTGCCACCAGCAGTTTCTCCCGCAGCCCCTCGGCCTCCGCCTTGCTCTGCGCTTCCGCCCGCTGCAGCGGCTCGAAGTCCAGCATTTTCTTCTCGGCCAGGGCGATCTGCTGCTTGAGGAACTCGATGGCCTGGGCCTGGCCACGGTACTCCACGTCCAGGCCCTCCAGCTCCTGCGCCCGCAGCTGGGCGTCTCTGCACTGGTCGTGCGCCTCCTGCAGCTCCTGGCGGTGCCGGGTGGCCTGGGCCTCCAGCTGGGCCTGCCACCGCTGCCCCAGGCCGGCCAGCTGGTCCCGAGCCTCCCGCAGCTCCTGCTGCAGGCCCTCCTTCTCCTTGGCGTGCATGGCCGCTTCCAGGTCCTGCCTGGCCCGCAGGTTGCCCAGCTCCAGTTGGTGCTCCATCTTGATGCCCTCGATCACAGCCTTGAGCTCTCCAATCTCCTTCTGCTGGGCCCCAGGCCCCGAACTCAGCGTGGCCTTCAGCCCCTCCAGGGACTTCTGGTGGTCGGAGGCCAGCGAGTCCAGCCTGGACTTCCAGTTGTCCATGAGACCCATGTTCTCGTGCGTGGCCTGCCGCACCTTGGCCTTCAGGTCGGCCACCTCCTGCGCGTACTTCTCGTTGGCCGCCCGCAGCTTGTCCGCCTCGGCCTGGTGGGCCTTCAGGGCCTCCTCGTACCTGTCCCGGAGCGCGCTGCCCTCCTGCTGCCGCTCCCGGCTGGCCAGCAGCCGCAGCGCCTCGGCCGCCTCGGGGAGGTCCGAGGGCGGCGGCCCCGACCGCAGCAGGCACTGCTGCAGCTCCTGGATCTCGCCGCGCCGCAGGCTCAGCTCCTCCTCCAACTGCATCACCCGAGACTTCTCAGCCACGGTGGTCAGCTGTTGGGGGAGAAGGTGAAGGAGTCAGGCCGGGCGCAGGGCCCATCCTGACATCCCAGCTACGCAGGACCAAGACTCAGAGCCAGTCCGGCAGAAAACGGCTGCCAGACTCTCATCTCCAACCAGCCACCAGGAAGCCAGCGGGGAGCTGTGGCTTCACAGGGAGCGCGCCTGCGTTCAGCAGAAAAGCTGAGTGACAGCACGCAGGTCCTGGGTTCAAGCCCCAGGGTCGCCACCAAGAGTGGTCAGCAACTGGCCGGTGAACACAAATCAGCAAAGACCAGGGAAGAGGCAGCCCTCCCTCCTGGACACTGGCTTTAGCCCGGTAATGAAGGACCCACATGCATGGGCAAGAGAAACCATTATCTTGCATCTCAGAAAAGTCTGTGCTGGCTAGGTGGGTGCTTTACTACTTGAGCCATGTCCCCCACTGTTTTTGTTTTTGTTGCTTAAGACAGTGTTTACAGATCGTTTTTTCAAAACTGGGGCCCAGGCTAGGACTGTGCTTCCCTACCTCCTCCCGAGCAGCCGGATTACAGGTACCACCACTATGCCCAGTCACGCTAACGTTGGTGCCGACAGGCAGAGTCCAGAGTGGCTTTGCCATCCTCTTGCTGTGTGGAAGCCCGGGTGTGGATGGCTGATATCAGAGGGGCAGGTAGAAGGAGCGGCCGAAGGGGGAGCTTTCAGGCCTCCAGCAAAACAGACCTGCTGGGGGTCTCTACCTCTCCAAAGCCTCCGGCCAGGTCAGCAGGCACAGGTCTAGAAATAGCATCTTTACAAGTTGCCCTCTCTCAAGCTGGGCGCAGTGGCTCACACCTGCAATCCTAGCTACTCAGGAGGCTGAGATCTGAGGATCAAGGTTCACAGCCAGCCTGAGCACAAAAGAACCTGAGACTCTTATCTCCAATGAACCTCTAGAAAAGGGGAAATGGGGCTTGGCTCAAGGGTAGGGTGGTAGCCTTGAGCTGAAGAGCTCAGGGACAATACCCAGGCCCAGTTCAAGATCTATGACCCCCCCTCCCTGACATGAGAACTTAACTTGGGGTCTTCTAGCCAGACAAACAACCCTGCCTACATTTGCATACATCTGCATACATTTGCATGTGCCACTGCAGTCTGGCTGTGCTGCACCAAGGCACCGAGCCCTAAGGCCTCCTATCGTGTGGGGCAGGCTCTCCACAGGTAACCAGGGCTGGCCTTCCTTTCCTGCTTTGGCAGCCACCGTGGGACGTTCTACTCTGTGCACACAGCTGCAGAGCCACAGCCGCTCTGGAGGGCATCCAGGCCTGCGGACACCCCAGGGGTCTGCTCGCCCCCATGGCTGCCACTGCCCCCGCGCCCCGGGTTCTCATCTCTGTGTGCTGCAGCCAGGCCCAGGCCCTGTGGGAGGCTGGCAAAGCCACGTCCTGCAGCCACAGCGGGTGAGGGGGCCTGGAGCAGCCCAGCCCTCATGGCCCCGAGCCCGGGAAGCTCTGGCGGGGCGGGCGGCGGGCGCGTTACCCTGTTGTCCACTAACTCCCTGAGCAGCCGCTCGGCCTGCGCCTTCTCCAGTAGCAGGCTCTGCTCCAGCTCCCCAATGCGGGCGTGCTCCAGCTGGGTCTGGGTCTGGCTCCACCCAGGGACACGGAGACACGGCGCAGGGGAGGGGGGCACATGGGGAGAGGAAGCCGGAGAAAGAGAGGAAAGAGAGAGAGGAAAGAGAGGAGGCATCATCGTCCAGGAGCTGGCAGTGACAGGCATGGGGACACAGCTCGGCCTGGCTGGGGGCGGAGCGGGAGCGGGGGGGCTGCGCACCCCTCCTCCCTGGAGCCCCCCAGCCCTTTCCTCCCTCCGCTGGGGGCCTGGGACTGGTCTCGGGCATAGGGTCCTGCACATGGGACCCCAGGATTCCTGGCACCCCAGGGGACGTTTTGAGCATTGTGACCCACGCCACCCGGACCCCCCTGTGGCAGAGCCAGGCTCCATCGCAGTCCCGGCCTCGGCTGCGTGAGCACAACACCACTTTGTCCCCAGCTTCCAACACCCGCGCCAGGCCAACAAAGCCGTGCATTCTCGGGCTGGGGCGCCTGGCATTCGGATCCCCCGTGACAGCCGCGGAGAACCGCCTGCCCTGGGGAGGAGGCGGGACGGGGCCCAGCGGCCCCAGCAGACCCCCGCCGCGCTCTGGGAGAGGAAGACCCCAGCAAGCAGCAGGCGGGGCATCGCAGAACCCCCAGAGCCCAGGCAGAGGGACGCGGCCCCAGGCGCTGCTCGGCTGGCAATGACTCTCAGGAGGGGCCGAGGGGAGGCCGGCAGTCTCACATGTTATTGACTCTGCCGGGGACCACAGGCCTCCGCGCTCACACGGGGCAGTGGCTGGGATGGCAGGTGCAAGCCACGGCCGCTGGCCCTCTGGGGTTGTCTCCCTTCAACTCCGCTGACCACACCCCAAAACCCATCACAACGGAACCAGACGACTCTGCCCCCAGGGGGGCGGGAGGAGGCAGCCGGGGGTGAGATCGGGCGCCCGGTTATCCCCGATTTCCAGCTCTGACGGCTCGCCCACACCTCCTGGCCCACACCTCCCAGGCTTTGCCTCTCTTCACCACTCCAGAGCGAAGGGGTCCAAGATACTTCTCGTTGTTTCAGGCCTGGGACCGTGATTCAAACTCAGTACCTGACACTTTCACTCACTGACCAGTGGTGCTCTACCAACTGAGCCACGCCTCTGACTTCCCAAAATACTCCCAAAGGAGAAAGGACTCACTGCCTATGGACCCTAGACGCCCAACAGCCAGCGGAGTCCTCAAGTGACAGCGGATTCTAGGCTGAGCACAGGGACACACACCCGTAGCCCCGGCACTCTGGTGGCTGGGACAGGATGGCAGCAAGCTCTGGGCAAGCCTGGGCCAGACGGCAAGACGGTATCTCCAAGGAAACTTTGGTGCTACACGTGGCGGCTCATGTCTGTCATCCTAGCTACTCAGGAGGCTGAGATCTGAGGATCACAGTTCAAAGCCAGCCTGGAGAGTCTCAGGCAAGTCTGTGAGGCTCGTAGCTCCAATTAACTATGAGGAAACTGGAAGTGATGCCATGGCTCAACGTGGCAGAGCACTAGCTTTGAGCTGAAGAGCGCAGGGACGGAGCCTAGGCCCTGAGTTCAAGCCCCAGAACTAACCAAAACAATAATAAGAACACTACACTTTGGCCTGGCCTGTGCGAGGCCCCAACGCCATCTCACCTGATGTTTGGGCACGGTGGCTCAGCCTGTTGTACCAGCCACGGGGCACAATGCTGGGCACAGCATAGGAGCCTGCCAGCCCCGGCCAGGCCTGGCATAAATGAAGACCCTACCTTGGAAACAGCCACGACAAGACGGGGCTGGAGACATGGCTCAGGCAGCAGAACACTGCCTAGCAAGCTTCAGTTCCAACCCCAAGTACTGCCAGGTAGAGGCTTTGGGCGGCACAGAACCTGGACCTGAGAGGCGTAGAGGGGTCAGGAAGGCGTCCCTGAGCTGGGCAGCGGGGAGCTGGTGTTCAGGCATTTGGGGGCTGCAGCTCTGGGGCGGAGGAGGGGGGAAGCGGGGCCGGGCACGTGCCAGGAAGCTCATCACCCCGGGAGCACGAGGTGAGGCTGCAGGTCCCCCAGAGCCCACCCCGCCTGGGGCCCCGCCGGCCACGTGGGCATCCTACCTCCAGGTCCCCCTTGGTGATGGACTCCTCCTCCACGCGGAACTGCAGGTCCTCCACCTTCCTGCAGGCACAGAGGGGGCTGACCGTGCCGTGCAGAGCTTTCCAGAAGGTTCCATAGGCCCCTTTCCCCCTGAACTGGCCAGGGTGGAAGAGGCCAAGGCTGGCAGGCAGGGAGGCAGCTACAGATGTCACGGTGGTGAGGAGGGCGGGAGGGCTCGGCTCTCATCCCCGGGGCCCCTGCAGGACTCGGGGAATTCGTGCACGAGCGGGCACAGGCTCCTTCCCACGGTTACAGTTCTGATGGCCCAGAGGGGCCAAGGGAGAGGACAGAAGAGGGGGCCACAGCCAGGCCCTCCTGGAACTCAATGCCATGGCCTCCACGTCTGTGTGTTGCCATGGAAACTGGACAACCCTCTCCCCCACCCACCAGATAAAAATACACCCCGTCTCCCAGCCAGATGGAGAGTGGCTCTGGGTGCCTGCCTGGGCCGAGCGCCCAAAACACAGATGCGAGGGGCGGTGCAGGGGGTGGGGGAGGAAGGCAGAGACTCCCGTCACCCCGAGAAGATGCCTGGACGCCTCTGTGCAGGGCAGGGATGGTGGGGGCCGCACCCCTCCTTCTGTGGGCCCCAGCCTTGTTGGCACTGACATGAAGAGTTTTTAGCCCACTCCTGGGGTCTGTGATTCGGGCCAGCCCTGCCTCTAACACGGCTTCCTGGCCCGGTGCTGGCCGCTGCTCGGGCTCTGTCCAGGAGAGTGCATGGCTGGTGGCACGGGATCTGGGCCCAGGCTTCTCCCTGGCCCCGAGGATGCCCAGCCAGTGGGCAGGGCAGGATCCCTCCCTCCATGCAGGAATGAACAGGGTCCCAGGTGCCCAGGCGGGGCTGGGACAAGACTGGCCCTGAGGCCACACCCACCTCCTCTCCTCCTCCAGCTGGTTGAACAGCTCCACCTTCTCCTTCCGTGCACTGTCCACCAGCAGCCGTGCCCGCTGCAGCTTCTCCTCCACCTCTGCAACGTACTGCGGCCCCAGGGCCAGGCAGGGTGAGCGTCCCGAGCCCAGGGCCGGGCACGGTGAGCGCCCTGCACCCCTGGGGCCCCAAGAGCTGCTGCCATGCCTGCCATGTGCCCATCCAAGCCAGAATGGCAACTGGCAAAGCCCCTGTCACAGGGAACTTAGCTTTATGACCCTCACGGAGGTTTCTGCTGTTGTTTCCCATGGTGGCAATGGGGCTTGGGCTCAGGACCTTTCACTTGGTTGTTTGTTTGGCTCAAGGCTGGTGCTCAACCACTTGAGTCAGCTCCACTTCAGCTTTTTGGTGGTCAATTAGAGATACGAGACTCAGGGGCTTTGCTGCCTGGGCTGGCTGCGTCGCCATCCTCAGTTCTCAGCCTCCCGGGTGGCCGGGGTGACAGCGTGGGCCTCGGGACCTCGCACTGTCACTTGGCTTGCTGGACTGGCTGGTGCTCTGCCTCTTGAGCCATGCCTGGGGTCCAGTTTTCGCTGGCTTTGTGGAGATAGGGTCTTACAGGCTTGTCTGCCCTGCTGGCCTTGTACTGAGCTGCAGGCTTCAAGTCCCTGCGTGTCGAGGCCCGCAGCGGGCTTCACAGACATGAGTTCATTAGGTTCTGCAGTGCTGAGGAAGGAAGCCCGGCCCCTGCAGTGTGAGCCACTCTACCACTGAGCCACAGCCAGCCCGGGGCCTGGACTCCATCGAGAAGAAAGTGGGCCCGGAGGAGGCCATCACTGCAGAGCTAAAAACATCTGTATTCAGGAGGCTGAGATCAGAGGATCACGGTTCAAAGCCAGGAACGTCCATGAGATTCTTACCTCTAATGAACCACCGGAAAGCTAAAAGTGGAAGTGTGGCTCACGTGGTAGAGCACTGACAGGAAAGCTCAGGGACAGTGCTCACTGCGCCTTGAGTGACACCACCAGGGGACGCTGAGCTTTGGGTGAGTCTTGTTACCCACCCATCCTCCCCAAAGCCAGACCTGAGATGGGGGGCGGGGAGCTGCATGCACACCGAGACCACCCGCTGAAGAGGAAAGCCAAAACCCACGAAGAGCAGCAGGGGAGCGGCTGTGTCACAGCACAGCAACCGTGAATGGACCGCCACGCAGCCTTTAAGATGGAGACGCCAAAGGGCAGGGGAGGCTTCAGGCATGGGGGCACACACGGGCAGTCCCAGCTACTTAGCAGGCAGAGATAGGAGGATCAAGACTCACAACCAGACAAAAGGGTGCGACTGGGCAGGAGAAACAATACTAAAGCAAAAGCGGCCAGGAGCAGCGGCTTGAGCGGCAGAGCCCGTGTCTGGTGAGCACAAGGCCCTGAGGTCCAAAGAACTTCCATGACTGGAACATTCTCGCTGTTACTAGGACAGAACAAGCAAGTTTGGGGGCCAGCCCTGGGCGCCATTCACTGGCCCACCTGGTGGACGGGAAAGTCCACATGGAGCCCGGCCAGGTGTGCTGGCTGGGATGGGCGTGGTGACTGGAGGACAGGTGCGGGGAGCTGCCTGGAGCCCCGATGCCAGGACCCCCACTCCGACCGGGCCCCCCACCGCCGGGCCCCGGAGCACCTGCTCATGCTGAGCCTTGAGCAGGGCGATCTCTTTCTCCACCTCGCAGATGTGGCTGGTGGCCTTGGCCACCTCGGCGCGCTCCAGGTCGCGCTCGGCCAGCAGCTGCTCGATGTGCTGCTGCTTCTCCTTCAGCGCCTCCTGCAGGGCCGTGGTGCCCGAGATCTTGCGGGCGTAGCGTGAGGACGTCTCTGTGAGCTGTGGACACGTTGGGGGGGGGGGGAAGCTGGGGTTTGGTGGCCCCCGGAGCGCTAGCCCTGCCCTCTGCCCTGATCTGGACTCCCTGGACCTTGCAGACCCACCAAACACACTCGGGGGCCTCACCCAGAGTGAGGTCCTGATGGCCAGGGCCCCAGTGCATTCATGGCGGTGCCCCTCCCCTGGCTAGCACTGCCTGGGGCTGAGCTGGCAGGCAGCCCTCCACCCAGCCACCCCTCCTCGGCCACAGCCCTTTCTGAGTCCAGTGCCATTGCCTGGGAAGGGCCTGTGCCAACAGATCAGCATACAATAAATGTACACGGACCCACGTCCCTATAACAAGAAACGCACTCCCTCTCCCTCCGAGGCCAAGGCTTGAACTTGGACTGTATGCTCAGCTCGCTGGCTCGCTTGGCTGGCACTCTATCACTTGAGCGATGCCTCCAACCCAACCAACACATTTTTATCTTTGTTCAAAAACTCTACACTTGAAGGCAGGCCCGGTGGCTCGCGCCTTTAATCCCAGCTACTCAGGAGGCTGAGATTTGAGGATCGAGGCTCAAAGCCAGCTTGGGCACTAAAGTCTGTGAGACACTTATCTCCAACTGTCCATCAGGAAACCGGAAGTGGCGCTGTGGCTCAAGGGGTAGGGCGGTAGCCTTGAGCTGAAGAGCTCGGGGACAGCGCCAAGGCCCAGTGTTCAAGCCCCACGACCTACCAAAAACAAAAAACCTCTAAACTTGATTGGGTGCCAGTGGCTCTGGTCTGTCATCCTAGCTTCACAGATAAAACTGGAGCTGCAAATCAAGTGGTGGAGCACTAGATATATATATATATCTTTTTTTTTTTTTTTGCAAGTCTTGGGGCTGGAACTCAGGCACCTTTTACTCAAGGCTAGCACCCGTGGAGCCCTAGCTTTGAGCACAAGAAACTCAGGGACAGCACCCAGGCCTGAACTCAAGGCTAGGACTGGAAAGAAGAAAAAAAAAAGCATAACATAAAGAAGTCCTGATTGAGCGAGCGAAGGCACGGAGGGGGCCAGGCCTGCACCCGGGGTCCCGCGCTCACCAGGCCGCTGCGGCTGGGCCGGCCCCCGACCGAGGAGGCCACGGAGCTGACGGAGCTGATGGAGGAGCTGCTGGGGCTGTGGGTGAGCGCGGAGACGCCCATGGCCATGCGCTTGGCCTTCTTGGCCTTGGCCGGGCTGGTGGACGGGAAGCCAATGCGGATCACCTTGTGGATGGGCGCGAAGAGACCGAACTTGGGTGGGCACTGGAAGTACCTGGGGGAGTGGAGAGGACCCCTGCCGTGGCAGCCATGCGCCCCTTCACTCACAGCCCCCGCGAGAACCGCCCAGGAGGGTGGATGGGGCGCCCACCCGGGGAAGACGGCAGGGATGCGCTGTGCCCCACCACACCCACCACGGCTCCCCCAGGCCATTCAGAACCCCCAGACACGGGGGGTGTGGCCACACCAGCTCTGCTCGGAGAGGGGCAGCTCCACTGCTCAAGGGCCTGTCTGCCCCACATCCTGAGCGGGGAGGGAGGCGGGGACCAGGCAGAGTGTTGTCATGGAAACCCAGGCTCTGCTGGGCTCAGGCTGCTCTGATTATGGGCTGTGTGCTGGGCTTCACCGTCCCCACCCATCCAGGCAGCCTCAGTCCCTTTCCTCCCTTGATTACCTTGTCAGAGATGGCAGGATGCAGGCAGCCCCTCTGTGCTTTGAGAGGCCACCTTGATGGGCACAGCCAGACAGTGTTGCTAGGGACCGTGGCCGCCTCAGCCACGTGCACGCAGAGCGGGGAATGGGGGACATGGCCAAGTCCTGTCTGCCTCAGTCCACCATGGTGGACACTAAGGGCGGGCACCCCCACGAGGACCACCCCCTCCCCCCATCTCCCTCGCAGCCACCGCACCTGGTACCGGCCACCGCGCCGTCGTTCTTCCCCAGGGGCTCATCCAGCTCCACGCCGCACCACTCGCCCTTGGCGAAGTCCGTCTCCCCCACGTACCGCACCACGCCTGTCTTCGTCCCGCCAACCTGTGCCACGGGGAATTCAGCCCAAGCTCAAAGGGGGTACAGGGGGAGACTGTACCCCACAAGAAGCGGGCACTGGGGCTGGGAGCATGGCCTAGTGGTAGAGTATTCGCCTAGCATGCATGAAGCCCTAGGTTCCATTCCTCAGCACCACGGACACAGAAAAAGCCAGAAATGGCGCTGTGGCTCAAGTGGCAGAGGGCTAGCCTTGTGCAAAAGAAGTTCAGGGACAGTGCCCAGGCTCTGAGTTCAAGCCCCAGGACTGGCAAAAAAAAGTGGGGACAGACGAAGGGGGACCTCACAGACACGGGGCGGGTGTGGCACAGGCCCCAGCGCCTCGCAGGCGTGTGCCATGCGGAGAGGTGGCACCCATCAGCGTCTAGACCCTGCTGCTTACATGCTGAATGAGCGTGGGGCATCTCCTGGCCTCCGAGCCCAGCACCTCCACCCACTGAAAGCCTCAGAGATTGTACAATTGTGCTGCTGCCGGGCGGGGAGCACACAGCCAAGTGTACACATTCGTGGGCTGCGTGACCGCGTGGCATGGTGAGGGACGGGCATGGTGAGAGACGAGCATGCTGAGTGGTTCATGTGCAATCTGTGGCCAGTCACCATGAGTGGAAATCACCCTCCCGGATGGAACAGGCCAGCCGCCCCTCAGAACCCAGGCAGGCAGGCACTCTCCACTCCAGGAACAGACCCCCTTCCGGCTTCCCACTGGGTGTCTGGATATAAGAGCCTCACAGCAGACGCGATGGCTCAAGTCTGTCATCCTAGCCACTCAGGAAGCTGAGATCTGAGGATCACGGTTGGAAGCCAGCCTGGGCAGCAAAGTCTGTGAGACTGATCTCCAGTGAACTGCCAGAAAAACAGAAGTGGGCCTGTGGCTCAAAATGGTGGAACAGGAGCCGTAAGCTGAAAAGCTGAGGGACAGCACCCAGGCCCTGAGTTCAAGATCTAGAACCAAAACCCAACCCAAAACTTAAGTCTCATGGTTTTGTCTGCCTGGGCTGGCCTCAAATCCTGATCCTTGGATTCCAGCCTCCTGAGCAGGATTACAGGTATTACCCATTGGTGCCTGGCTTATGCCCTTATTCTTGAGAATTTTTTTGGTTGTTCTTTGTTTTGCCATTTGTCAGTGGTGAGGTTTGAACTCAGGGCCAAAGTGCTGAGAACTTTTGCTCAAGACTAACACTATCTCTTCAAGGCACAGCTCCACTTCTGGTTTAGGTGGTTAACTGGAGGTAAGAGCGTCACGGGTGGTGGTGGCAGAAGCTTAGCCTAGTGATAAAGTGCCACCTACCATGAATAGGGTCTAATTCCTTGGAACTACATACAAAGAAAATGCCGTAAGTGGCGCTGTGGCTCAAGTGGCAGAGCACTAGCCTTGAGCAAAAAAGTGTCCAAGGACAGGGCTTTTCTACCCAGACTGGGTTCCAATCAGATCTCGGCTTCCTGAGTATCCAGGATTGCAAGCATGCGCCACTGGCTTTCTTGAGGAGCTTTGCTGGGTCTCTTCCTCTGAGA
Source organism: Megascapheus bottae (assembly GCF_031878675.1). Taxonomy (NCBI): domain Eukaryota; kingdom Metazoa; phylum Chordata; class Mammalia; order Rodentia; family Geomyidae; genus Megascapheus; species Megascapheus bottae. Next base: position 5,981,942 of record NC_143542.1, on the reverse strand, counting down.
GGCTCCAAAGCGTTAGTGCTGTGTTAAGAAGTTTAAAGCCACTCAGAATCCTGCCCTGTGTCCAGCCAGGACCCGCGGAGTCAGGCTGTGTCCATCCAGTCCCACAGAGACAGGCCCAGGTCCAGGACTTATGTCCAACAGGGACCCAAAGCGATGGGCTCTCCTCGCCACGCACTGTGCCTTCCCCTCCTCTCAGGTGCCATGGCTTTCTGACAATGTGAGTCCCTTTCCATCCTCCATCCTGGGATCCTGTGGGCCGAGGCTGGTCAACCCTAGGGAGTTTTCTCAAGTTACTGGATGGTCCACTCTCCATTTTTCCTGGTCCAATGTTTCTGCAACCACATTCATTTAGCTGTTAGACATGCTGCACAACTTCTGCGAAGGGCTTCTCTTTAGCCATGTATGGTGGTATACGCCTGTCGTCCTAGCTACTTCAGAGGCGGAGGAAGGAGGGAGATCAGAGTCCAAGGACAACCTTGGGAAAACACCTAAAATGCTCCCTGAAAAACCAAGTAAGTAACAAGACCCGGGAATGGCAGGGAATGGCCAAGTGGTAGAGCCTACCAAGAAGCAAGCTCTGAGTTCAAATTCCCAAACTCCAAAAAGCCATACAGTTCCTTCCTCTCTCTCTCCATGTGTCAGATAGCCTTCATTTTATCTTCTAACACTTCTTATTTCTGCAGTCACACTTTACTTTCCAGAGTTGTATGGCACGGCGAGTATTCATGTGCACATACATATTCATGATCCTCATGCATATTCATGGACATCTATTCAAGGGTCTTTGGAGAACGAGGTCCCGTTCCAGATCCCAGCCTGTGTGCCGTCCGTCGCCAGCCAAAGGCAGAGAGGGTAGAGATGGGGTGGAAGTGACCTCATGATTTTTCTCTAGCTCCTGGCCTGGCACAGGCCCCACTTCCAGGGCCCCCAGGAGGCTGACTCAGCATGTGCCTGTCTGGAATGACTGCCAAGGGTGCTTCTGCCTCCCCTCATTCTGGCTCTGAGCGTGGTTTTGGTGGATTTCCAGCTCTGTTACAGCCATCTCTTCGGTTCTTTGTCCTTGAGCATTTAAAGTCTTTTTCTAAACAAACAAAAAAAAGCTCAGGCAATGGTTCATGCCCAGAAGCCCAGCTACTCAACATGCTGAGAGCTGAGAAGGGCGATTCGAAGCCAGCCTAGGAAGGAAAGTCCATGGGATTCTTATCTCTAACCAGGAACAAAAAGAAAAAGAGGAAAAGCCTGGCAGCAGTGGTTCGTACCTATATTCCTAGCAACTTAGGAGGCTGACATCTGAGGATCACGGGTTTTTTGTTGTTTATTTATTTTATTTTTTGCCAGTTCTGGGCTTGAACTCAGGGTCTGGGCACTGTCCTTGAACACTTTTTGCTCAAAGCTAGTGCTCTGCTTCTTGAGCCACAGCAATACTTGTTTTTTCTATGTTTGTGGTACTGCGAAACTGAACCCAGGTCTTCATGCATGCTAGGCCAGACTCCCAGCCCCAGGAGGACCACAGTTTGAAGTTAACCTGGGCAGGAAAGTCCACGAGACTCTTATTGTCAATAAACTACCCAGAAAAAGCTGGAAGTGGTGCTGTGGCTCAAGAACAGAGTGCAGGCCCTGAGTTCAAGCACAAAAAATGACATGAAATAAAGTTTTTGAAGTGATGGACGTCCTGAGTGGAGAAGGCAGGCTTGCGTGGTGGCTGGGGTCACATGCAGGGGCGTGGTCCGGGCGGTAGGGCGTGGCTGTGTGATTAGCATGGTTTGGAGGCAGAGGTGGGGGCATGGCTCAGAGGGCAGGGGGACGGCTCAGATAAAGGCCAGCCCCGTACAGAAGCAGAAGACCCAACATAAAGACCTATCTGGCTAGATGGAGTAAGAGGGAGAGGAGGGAGGGAGAGAGGGAGGGAGGGAGGGGTCAGAAGTGCAGTCCCTGGGCCCATAGGAGCCTTTCTAGGGGTCTTAGCTAAAACAGCGACAAAGGGCCAACAGCCTGGACTGCGATCCTCCTACCTCCACCCCCTGACCGACGAGAACCAGACATGCTCTCCTAGGCCCAGCCTCTAGATGCCTCTCCACTGGATTCACAGACTCATGTGAGGTGGGAAACAGAAGCTTTGCACTCCCTAGGTCACACTCCCGAGGGGCTGGGCACCCGCACCCTGCCACATCTTCACCTCAGTGAGCCCGCCTGGCACACAGCTCAGCCACGTGCCTGGAGACTGCAGCAAGGGAAGGCTGGAGGCGGCCTCGGTCCTCTCCCCTCAGAGGGGGCCTCTGTCCACTCCCAGGACAACAGGGAGGGACCCAGGGGTGCAGACCTGCCTGCCCAGGGCAAGAAGACAAGCTGCTTGAGGCACTCAGCTCTACTAACGGCTCGTCCTCTGATGACATCACAGCCTAGTGGGGTGTTGGGGGTGTGGCCGTCCTGATGACATCACAGCCTGGTGTGCTGTCGGGGGCGTGGCCGTCCCGATGACATCACAGCCTAGTGGGGTGTCGGGGGCGTGGCCATCCCGATGACACCACAGCCTGGTGTGCTGTCGGGGGCGTGGCTCACGGGGCTCCTGCTCCACCAATGGGCTCATCCACTGCCGCCGGGGGCGGGGCCTGGCTGGAGGACCCTCACAGTGGGGGCTTCCGGGCTTCCCCGGCATCTGCTGGGGCCCTGGTCCCAGGGAGCAGAGACCAAACGCGCTGGGCAGAGGCAGGCAGGCACCGGAGTGGGGGGGGTGGGGGGCAGGAGGGCGGGCAGGAGGGAGGGCGGGGCGCCCCGGCTCACCAGCACGCGGTCCCCCAGCCGCAGGTCCTTGTCGCCGCCGCGCTTGACGGAGCCGCTGTCGGACAGGTTGGAGCCGGACTCGTTGCCGGGCTTGCCGGGGCCCAGCACGGCGTCGCGCAGCGGCAGGGCGCGTCCGGGCGGCGGCGTGGCGCAGCCGCCGGCGTGCAGGGACAGGTTCTGCGCGGTGAGCGGCTCGCGGGCCGGGTCCCCGCGGGCCGGGTCCCCGCGCGCCGGCTCCGCGCCCTCGGCCGGCTGCCGCGCCAGCTTGGACGGCCGCGTGAAGATGCCGCGCAGCGCCGGGCACTCGAAGTAGCGCACGCCGCCCACGGCGCCGTCGTTCTTGCCCACGGGCTCGTCCAGCACCACGCCGGCCCACTGCCCCGGCGCGAACTGCGTCTCCCCGAGGAACTGCACGGCGCCCGGCTTCACGCCGTTCACCCACACGCGCTCGCCCACCGCGAAGTCGCCCGTCGACTCGTCGCCCGCCTCGGCCGGCCGCGCGCCGCCGCCGCCCGGGGGCCTCTCCGGCTTCTCCGGGGCGGCGGGGCCGGGGGCCGGGGCGGGGGCCGGCGCGGGCTTGTGCTGCGGGGACCCTGCGGGCAGGCGGGCGGAGAGGGGAGGGCGTGGTGAGGACCCGGCCCCCCTACTCCTCCCCCCCCCACGGGGCTCCTCCCCTCCCCCGATGGGGAGGGCGCGGTGAGGACCCGACCCCCCCCCGCGGGGCTCCTCCCCTCCCCTCCCCTCCCCCTCCCGGCCCCCAGAGCCCTGGCCCGGCCTGGCTCCTCCTCCCCAGCCCCCACCCTCAGGTCAGCGAGGACACAGGTGTGAACCCCCACACCCACTTTTCCCTCCCGGTCAGGTAGGCCCAGGCGACCTCCAGCGCATCCTCCGGGGACTGGGGCGTGTGCCACCCGCCCTGGGGCGTCCCCAGGCCCCGTCCACTCCCGCCATCCCTCCAGACAACCGCTTCCATGCCAGGGTCGGGGGACCAAAGCCACCCGGGGCTCTTAACCAAGGCCACTCGAGGCCCCTCGGGGCTCCATCCTGTCCTCTCGGCCTCAGCCTGTGCCCTGCCAGCTGAGATGGGGTTCACGCCTGTGATTCCAGCTTCGCAGAGCATCCTGGTTCCAAGCCAGCCCAAGCAGGGAAGTCCCTAAAACCCTCATCTCCAGTGAATCAGCCAGAAAACGGAAGTGCTAAAGCACCAGACCCAGGCAGAAGAGCCAAGAAAAAGCAAGAGGCCCTGAATTCAGACCCAGTACACACGCTCGCGTGCACACGTGCACACACGCACACACACACAGAGTGTCCTCCCCTCCCCGGGGCTCAGGCCCGCCAGCCTCCGGGTGAAGACCCAGTCAGGGAGAGAAGGAAAGGGACAGTACATGAGCCTTCCCAAGGCAACCAGCAGCCTTCAGCTCAGAGGCCAAGGCCTTGCCCACAGCTACACAGCCTGGCCCGCGGCTACACAGTGGACCAGGGGCTCTAACCCGGGGTGGGGGAGGGGTCCTTGTGCTATCTACAGGGGAGTGGAAGCCACCAGCTTAGAGCCCCTCGGCAAGGGCGTGGCGGCAGCCCCTGCTCAGGGCCTGACCAAGCCCGGGGGAGCCTTGTGGACTACACAGCAGGTACACCTGGCCCCGTCACCACATCCCATTCCTATTTCTAAACGTCTCTTTGTGACCCAACAGCCAGGTGCACACAGGGTCTGGTCTCTACCTGTCCCGGAGTTCTCTCAGAGCCAGAGAAAACTTCCCAACGGCCGGGGGACCCAGTATGGCTATTCTTAGCAAAAAGTAGCCTTCCCAGCTGTCCTCCATCGCAGCTGCCCCGGCCCTGGGGACCCTCAGGTGCTCTCCCCCTCCTCCTTGCCCCTTCCAGATCGCCCAGGCCTGCACACCAGTTGTTTTAACAGCTGTTCAGATCCAGCTCATGAGTCCCGGTGCTCAGACACACCCGCTCCTCACCCGTCACAGGCCCCTAGGCTGTCCCCGCAGCTCCGGGACCCCCGCCATCCAATTCCCCACACACTACCGGAGGCTGGGCAGCCAAGGAGACGGCGACAGGGCACACAGCCCCAAGACTATCCAGCAGCTCTGGCTCGGCCTGGCCAAGCCCTCAGTGCCTCAGTGTCCCTGAGACAACAAACGCTTAGGTCGGAACCCACTGCAGACAGCTAAGTGGGATGATTCACACGTGCAGTCCCAGCTCCTAGGAGGCAGAGGCAGGATTGAAGTTCAAGGTTGGCAGGCCCGGGCCAAAGAGCAAGACCCCATCGGAAAACCAAGCGAAAGAGCACTCAAGTGGTAGAGTCAATCCAGCCACGTCCTGAGACCGCGGGCAGAATGGTCACCCCAGACTCCAAGGGGAGAGTTTGGCAGGTCTGGGGTGCAGCCCCTAGAGATGGGCACCCTCGCAAAGCCCAGGGCCCCAAGACAGCCAGCAGGGAGCAGAGACACACACCTGCGCACCCATCTCTAGGAACAGCTGCTTCCGGCCTGAAGTGGGACTGACAGGGGCCCTGGCTTCAAAGCAGGGCTGAGGGCGCCTGGAGCAGCTGGGGTGGCAGGCAAGCGGGGTGCTCAGAAAGCAAGGGGGGCTTTCCCCCCCTATGTCTGGTGACAGCTGTAGCCAGGCTGGCGGACGGGGCGAGACGCACTAAGCTGCTGTCTGTAATTTAGAGCCCACCCCACCCCAAGAGCCACAGCCTGGGGTGGAAGGCTAAAGGGTTCCCATGACCTCTGGCCCCCACTTCCTTCCCAGATCCCCTCCCCTCCCAGACTCTGCAGAAGCTGATGGCAGCTCAATCCACGCCCCACACCCAGCACAGCAGGGACCCGCTACATGCTGCCTGGAGACCCCTGGCCACACGAGGACGCCAGGGTCCAAGCCTCACAGAGCCCAGATGGGGGCTGTGGGGAGCCCGGCGACGTTCACCTACTCTCCCTCCTGGACCTCCCTGACTGTCCTTCCCCAGGCTTCTAGAAAATCCCAGGCCACCTTCCCATGATAACCGACTGCTACCCTCTGTCCCCCCTGGGCCCCACTGTGCCTGGAAGCGGTGCCGTGCTCAAGTGGTAGAGCTCTAGTCTTGAGAAAATCCAAAAGTCCAAGGACAGGATAGAGAGAGAGAGAGAGAGAGAGAGAGAGAGAGAGAGAGAGAGAGACAGAGAGAGAGAGAGAGAGACGGAGAGAGAGAGAGAGAGAGAGAGAGAGAGAGGGGGGGGGGGGAGGGAGAGAACGAGAACCGCAGGGGGCCTGGCCGTTACCCAGCACCCCAGCACGAGCCCCACCCTGTGCCCTGCGGCCTTGGGTGAAGTCCGGCCAGAGTCTGGGCTCCCCAGGGGGCCACTCCTGGGCCACCCTCCCCAATGTCACCACCACCTGCTGTCAGGAAATGGGAGAAAACATCTCAACACTAGTGCTTGAGCCAGGCACTGACCACGCCTGTCACCCAGTGACTCCGGAGAGGCCGAGACCTGAGGATCTCGGTTCAAAGCCCAGGCACTAAAGCTCATGACACTCTTATCTCCAATTAACCACTAGAAAATTGGACGTGGCACTGTGGTTCAAGGGGTAGGACAGTAGCCTTGAGCTGAAGAGCTCAGGGACAGAGCCCAGGCCCAGAGTTCAAGCCCCACCACCGACCCCCACCCCCAAAAAAAGGCTGGAAGTGAGCTGTGGTTCAAGTGGAAGAGTGTTAGCCTTGAGCAAAAAGGCTCCGAGACAGACCCAGGCCTTGAATTCAGTCACCAGGACCCAGACAAAAGGGAGGGGCAATCTGCTGCAGGACAGCGCTGAGACAGCTCTAAACAACTGGCACTGGGGTTCTCCACTCAGCCTCCCCTGGCCCCCACACCCCGCAGAGCTCCTGACAGCCCCTCCCCAGGACCCAAGTCCCAGTTCTGCCTATGCAGAGGGGAAGCCAAGCACCCCTCACCCCGGGGAGTCCAGGTCAGACCTGGGACCCCCACGGGCCTCAGAGGACAGCACAGAGATGCCCACAAACCCCTGGCAGCTTTCTGGGCCTTTCCCCTCTCCAGGGGTCTCCAAGGTGGAACTGGAGCCCCCCCTCCTCTGCGGAAGGGAGCCCAGCGCCCAGGAGGCCCCGTCTGCCCCACACACACACACACACACACACACATGCTGCCTCTGCAACCCAGCAGGAAGCTCAGCGCGCTTCCAGAACCAGGCAGAACTCAGGGACACCTCCCAACCCCGGCTGCACCCAGGAGGAGGCTCCAGCCTAGAACACAGCCAGGGACGGTGTTGGGGCGGGGGCAGTGGCAGGGCGGGCAGTCCTTACCCACTAGAGAACACAGCCGGCTCCCCATGAGAAGCCCCGTGCAGGCTCCAGCAGAACCAGCCGCCCAGTTCCCAGCCCAGATCCATGGTGGACCAGTGTGGGTGCCGCAGGCCGCCCTGCTCCCCCCCGCCACGCATGCTCGCAGCCTGACCGCCCCACCCTGCACTACCACTTTCCTTCGGATGTGGATGTGGTCAGGAGCAGAACGCACAGGAGCTGCCCTTGAGCTGACCTTGGCCAATGCTGAAGGAAGCCAGGGCCGCTGGTCCTGCACCAAGTTGCCCTGTGGCCTGGACAAGTCATTTCAAATGATGCCAGCCGGGCTGTGATGGAGCCCTGGCACGGGCACCTGGGGGGGGGGCCTGAGAGAGGGGCCCTGACATCTCTGGGGTCTCCAGCACCAGGAGCTCTGGGGACAGGGTGACCCACTGGTGACACCACTGGCTCCCCATCACCCAGCTGCTGGGATGTGGGCGCCTGGCAGCCGGGGCAGGGAAGATCCCAGCCCTGCCACTCCCTGACCAGCTCTGCTCAGCTCAGTTGTGGAGCTCAGCTCAGCCGCTGGAAATGGACAGACGAGCTAAGTGGTCACGCCTGCCATCCCAGCTACTCAGGAGGCTGAGATCTGAGGAGCGAGGTTCAAAGCCAGCTGGGGCAACAAAGTCCTTAAGCCTCTGACCTCCAGCTCACCATAAAAAACAGTCACTGGTTAGTAGAGTTGTGAGTCAACTAGTAGAGCCCTAACCTATAGCAAAAGGTCGAGGGTCAGGATAGAACCCACGCCCTGAATTGAAGCCCCAGGACGAGACCCAGCCCTGGGGAGGCTGAGGCGGGAGGATGGAGCGCTGGAGGCCGGCCCGGACTGTACCACAAGGCCCCCCACCAGAAACAGCCAACCCGCCAGGAAGAGCTGCAGGAGCCAGCAGCCTTCAGGCCTCTCTGGAGGCCCGAGTCCCCACACCCCTGGAAGCAGCCCCTCCCTCCCTCCCACCCCCCTCTCCCCAGCCACACACACCTTCCTTGGAGCCCGTGGCAGCCGAGGAGGGCGAGGCAGAGCTCGTGGAGCTCGTGGAGCTCCTGCCCATGGGGCTGGAGTGCTTTCCGCTCCGGCCCGGGGGCTTCAGGCCACTGGGTTTCTGCATGGTGGCTGTCCACGTCTGTCGGGTGGGTCCAGCTCACATCCTCTCCACCGTCTTGTCACCTGTGGGCAGACGGCAGGACAGGTGACATCACATCACGCAGGGCCAGGAGGTCATGGCCCAGGCTCCTCACAACACCCAGAACACGACCCCACACAGCACAGGGTGGCTGTCACCTTCAAAAACAATTCTTTTTTGGACTAGGAGGGTGGCTCAGTGGTGGTTCAGTTCCTCAGGGTGACACACACACAAAGAGCTGCAAGTGGCTGGGGCTTGAACTCGGGAGTCTGGGTGCTGCACTGCACTCTTTTTACTCAAGGTGAGCGCACTACTGCTTGAGCCACAGCGCCACTTCCAGCTTTTTCTGAGCAGAGATAAGAGTCCCAGGGCCTTTCCTGCCCTGGCTGGCTTTGAACCGTGATCCTCAGTTCTCAGTGTCCTGAGCAGCTGGGAGGCACCAGGGCCTGGCAAGCCTTCCGTCTGCAGGAAGTAAGTCACTTTTATTTTCTATTGGTTGGTGGGCTGTGGCACACGCTAGGCAAGAGCTTTGCCTCTGAGTTCCTCCCCTGGGGAAAGCTGGTGATTCTGGGCACCACAGATGGACCGGCAGGCCCAGGGTGGTCCCCCCGTCTCCTGCACTCCTTGCGCCAGTGCAGAGGCAGGCGCCAGCTGCAGGCAGGACTCAGCCTCCATGCTGGGGACCCCTGGAGGTGTCCACTGGGGGCCAGGCCTGGCATGGGTAGGGGAACCCATTATTTCTGGGTCCCCACCATCATCATAGGAAAGCAAAGCTCAGAAGACAAATCACCAGCAGCCCCCAGCTGTCATCCCAGCTGCTATAATCTGACGATCTGGGTTCAAGGCCAGCCTGGGCGAGGAAGTCCATGAGACTTTGTGTGTGCGTGTGCGTCTTTTCCTTCTCGGTACAGGGGATCGAACGCAGGACACTGCACTTGCTAGCTATGGGCTTTGACATTGACCTACATCCCAGCCCTGCGAGACTCTTCTCTCCAGTCGACCACCTCAAAGCCAGAAGTGGAGCTGTGGCTCGAGGGGCAGAGCACCAGCCTCGAGCCAGAGTTCAGGGCAAAGCCAGGTGTGTGGCTCACTTCTGTAATCCTAGATACTCGGGAAACTGAGGTCTGACGACTGTAGTCCCAACCCAGCTGGGGCACTAAAGAACCTCAGGTCCTTACCTCCAATTAACCACTAGAAAAGTGGGAAGTGGGGCTGTGGCCCAAGGGGTAGGGCGGTGGCCTTGAACTGAAGAGCTCAGGCCCAGAGTTCAAGCCCCGTGACCCACCAATAAATAAATAACTAAACAAGAATAAATAAATAAAAAGTTTCGGGCAGCACCCAGGCCCTGAGTTCAAGCCCCAGAACTGGCAAGACAAAACCTTCAAAGACCCAGAGCCAGTGACGCCTGGCCCAGCCACCCCCCACCGAGCAGGGGTAACGTTTGTCCCCAGCCTCTGGGGACGGTTGCCTGATTGCCACCGCTGACAAAGGAGACCAGAGGCACTGAGCCTGCCCAGCACCCCTGCAGGGATGGGGGGAGGGGAGCAGGGCGCAGGCTCAGAGGACGGGGGAGGGCTGGGACGTGGTGACAAGCTGCCCCTGCCCCTGCCATGGTGGTGGCTGACAGGGGTGGGTCAGAGGAAAACCTGGGCGCGTCTCAGGGCTCCAATTTCAGCTGCGGGAGGTGGCAGAGAAGGCTGGGGCCCAGGCCAATGGGCGGCCCCTCCCAACGCGGTGCCAAGCAGGGCACCACAGCCCTGGAGGCCGCTAGAAATGGGAGTCCAGAGGCCTGGCGGGTGGGCGATCCACAGGGCACAGCGTGAGGGGCCAGGCGCCTCCAGCAAAACTACAAATCAAGTTGTAAGCCAAGCAATGGTGCCTCCAGCCTATCATCCCCGCTGCTCAGGACACTGAGAACTGAGGATCGCGGTTCAAAGCCAGCCTGAGCAGGAAAGGCTCTGGGACTCCTATCTCTGCTCAGAAAAAGCTGGAAGTGGCGCTGTGGCTCAAGCAGTAGAGCGCTCACCTTGAGTAAAAAGGGTGCAGTGGCAGTGCCCAGACTCCTGAGTTCTTCCAGCTCTTTGTGTGTGTGTCATCCTGAGGAACTGAGCGAGGGCTTCTCGCATGCGAGGCGAGCACTCGATACCACTGAGCCACCTTCCCAGTCCAGCGCACACTAGAAGGCCAGAGGTGGAGCTGTGCACAGCAGCCTTGAGCAGAAACGCTCAGGGACAGCGCCACACCCTGCAGTATCAGCACACACACAATTACACATGCACACAAATTCCAAGAGTGCATCCGAGGCCCACCTGGGCCCCCAAGTGCTGGACCCCAGGACACTGCAGCTCCCCACAGGGCAGCGGGGCGCGGGCTCTGCGTGCAGTTTCCTCGCTCTGCAGCACTCAGGGCGGCCCTGTCCTCTAGCCCCCCCTCTGCCCCTGCTGCTCCCAGCTAGGGTGTTTTGGAGACACAAGGTCTCACTGTGTAGCCCAGGCAGACCGGGGACCCCCCATTCCTCTGCATCTGAACGCCGGGATTACAGGTGTGTGTCCCCACGCCTGGCTGGTTGTTCCTTTGACCCATTTGTCACTAGGCCAGTCCAAGCTGAGTCTAGACACATCCTGTAGCCGTGGGCAAGCAGAGGGCAGGGCTAGGAACTGCCTTCCTGTCAGCTCTGCCAGCCCTGAGGGGAAAGCCAAAGCGCTGAGCCTCCCACCAGTGCCCCTGGGGCAGGGAGAGCCGGGGAGATGGCGCCTCTGCCCAGCCTGGCTCACCCCCTGCCAGGTCTACCCTCTGCCTCCCAGATCACTGCCCAGGCCCGGCAGGAAGCGGCAGCCAGCCTCAGTTGCCAGCCTGAGGAGAGGGGGCTGAGTGGGTCTCCAGCTGCCCCAGGAATAATGGAGAGTAAGGCAGGGCTGGGAAGGAGTAGAGGGGAATGGGGAGTGAGGATGGGGTGCACCTGGCTGTGTGAACACCACCCACCCACCCCAGCAGCAGGAGACTGGGGTCTCCACCCTGACTCGCAGTCCCGGTAGACAATGGCCGGGCTGGGCCAGCGTGAGGCCCCATCAGGTCCACAGAAAAGGACCTGGGAAGAGGCAGGGCTCAAGTGGCCCATGGCACCCACCCACACTCCACTTCACAGACTGGGAGCAGAGGAGTAAGGCATGCTCACTCCCGGGGCAAGAAAACAGGGTGGCAAAGGTCCGTGGCCCAGGTGGACAGAGCTGGGCCAGGCTAGGGGGGCTGGCAGGGCCATGGAGGTCAAGGTGGGGAGGGCAGACAGGACGGGGACCTGCCCCAGCCACCCGCCCCCTGCTGCTCTTCTGCCCCTACCCTCTCCCCTCCACCCCGCCAGCTCTATGTGCCAGTGCCAGCCGAGTGTGGCAGCTGAAAGATCGTCCATGCTCCCGTTCCTCCTCCCAGGGCCAGCCAGGTTGGCAGCCTCTTAATGAATCTGGATCACATAAGCAAGTAAAAAGACCCCTGCCTGGGCAGGAAAGTCCTGAGACTCTCATCTCAATAAACTACAGGGGAAAATTAAAAAAACAAACAAACAAAACAAAACTGAAGGTTTTTTTTTTTTTTTAAGTGATAGAACATTAACGTGAATCACAAGAGGCTCAGGGACAGCACCCAAGCCCTGAGTTCAAGCCCCAGGATCAGAAAAATAAGTCTCAGCCCCCCAGGCTGGATTCAGATGGTGAGTAACTGCGGTGAGTGAGCCTTGGCGTCCACATGTGAATTTGGAATTCTATAGACACCTCCCACAAACCATTGAGAAAGAGCCAGCAAGACTCCCAGGAGCCATGGCGGGGGGGGGGGGGCATGCAGAAAGAAGATCCGCTTCATTGTCGAAACTGTAACCGTAGCCTGCCACAGCAAGTGAACGCACAGGAGGCCGTTTCCGGGGATGCTTCTGTGTTCCCTCCAGCCGGACCACCCGGTGCCCTGACCCCACGGCCACCACCAGCTGAACACGCAAAGCCACGCTCCAGGTAGACACACGTGTCCACCCAGCCACACACACCAACTCCTCCTAACATCCCAGATCTGCCATCACCAGGATCCTGCACCGGCTCCGGGCCCAGCAGCCATGCCTGCAATCCCAGTGTCCCAGGAGGCTGAGGTCTGGGAATCGAGATCAAACCAGTCCAGGCAGGAAAGTCCACGAGATTCTTTCTTATCTCCAATGAACCAGCAAAAAGCCAGAACATGAAAACATGGCTCGGGTAGTAGAACACCATTACTGAATGAAAAAGCTAAGCGAGCTAAGCGACAGTGCCTAGGCTGTGATTTCAAGCCCCAGGCCCAATACAAAAATACAAATAAAATAAAATTCATAGCCAACCTGCCTCCTCCTACCAAAATCCTGGTCTATCATGTTACCAGTAGGGAAACTGAGGCACGGAGCAGGCACGCAGCTTGTTCAGAATCACCCAACTAACCAACAAAATGGCCTGGACATGAACTCAGGCCTTGACCAAGTCTCTGAAACGTAAAGAGCATCTCAGCTCCGGGACCCAGGTGGAAGATGAGGGCAGAGGTCTGGGGGGGGAGGGCGGTGGTAGAGGCCCCCCCCCCACTGCCCATGGCACCAGGCCCAGCTATCTCTGGTTGCTTTCTATGAACATCCTCCAGGTCCCAGGTTCTGTCCTCCGAGAACATTCCAGAACTCCTGGGTGGCCCCTTGCCACATGCGCTAGCAGGGACTCCCCTTAAAGGATCCTTAGTCTCTAGCCTTACCAGCGCTGTGGTCTCCGTGACCCCCCCCGCTCCTCCATGAGAAATGGGGGTCTGCAGGCCTGGACCACGAAGGGGCTGTGTTCACAGGGACTCAGGAGAGGGCCTAGGAGAACGAGGTGGCCACTGCCGCCCTCCTGCATGCTAGACGGCTGCCTGAGTAACCCCAAGGGTACCACGGCGGCACACACTCCACGCTGCTTCCCAGAGTCCACCGGGCCTGCCCACCCCGCATCCCGCACCCTCGCACTCGGCAGAGCCTCCTAGCCCGCCCACATAGACGGCACACCCCACCAGGAGGGGCCTGGCAGACGGGAGCTGAAGCCAGCAATGCCTGGGATAGAAGGCCAGCCCCCAGGAAGAGACCGGACGGCACCCTGGGGAGGCCAAGAAACCTAGAGAGAAGAGAGCAGGCCAGGAGGGGCGGCTCCCGGCCTCTGGGCCCCTGGTGGCCTGAAACTTTGAGGAGCAAGATTGCCAGTCCCTAGATCCCCTCAGCGTAACCTAATTGGAGGAGGCGCACAACCAGACCACATCATCCATAGGTGGGTTGAGAGGGGCCCCGCACAGCCACAGCCCTGCCCTCCCGAGCGGCGGCGGCGGCAGCAAGGGGAGCCAGCTCAGGTGGTCTAACCAGGCACCTGGCATCAGGTCAGGCCAGGAGCGTGCAGAGAAGTGGGTGGGAAGGCTCTGGGCCTCAAAACCCTGCTAGCAAAGCCAGGTGGCACTGGGAGCTGGTACGGGAGCACACAGGGCCGGAGAGAAGCCATAACCACCCAGGTCAGAGGGCGAAGGTGGATGGCATGGGTGACGCGGTGGGGCTGGCCCCAGGGGCCACCTGCAATCCCAGCTACGCGGAGGTGTGACTGGGAAGTTCAGTAAGAGGACTAAAGCACAAAAAGGGCCGGGGGACCCCGCGTTCACACCCTCATTCCACCAAACATCAAAAAAAAGAGGCTGAAGGGACAGGTGGGGCTGGTGGCTTCTCCAATTCACAGGAGCCACACACTGGCCACCTCCTGCCTCCATCCACCATGACACGCTGTCCCCAGGCCCCACAACAGATGGGGTAACGGCAGGGTACAGTGAGTGCCCAAGATGACACAGCAGGGCAAGCAGCAGACCCAGCCCTCGACCCCCACTTACAAGGCCTCAAACTCGAGTCCCAGTAGCCCAGCCCTCTAGCCGCCCCTGTCTGGGGTGCGCGAGGCGCGGGCGCTGCCCTGAGCTCCCAAGACGGGCGCTTCACCGCTTGAGCCACAGCTCCACTTCGGGTTTTCGGTGCTCACGGGGAGAAGAGGCTGGCGAGGCCGGGGTTCGGCCGCGCTCCTCCCCGCAGCCCCTCTCCAGGCTTCTGCAGGTCCTGAGGTCCAGGCCGGAGGGGCGCAGCCGAGCCGGGGGAGGGGAGGGGGCCCCAGGCCCGGCCATTGTTTACATCGGCTATGGGGGGGCCGCCCCACGTGCTGCCGCGCCCCCCGCGGGCGCTCGGGGCCTCCCCACTCCCCACCCGGAGCGGCGCAGGGCCCGGGGCGGCGGCCTGCGGGGCGGGGGCCCCGCGCCTCCCCGAGGGAAAATCTGCAGTCTCACCGCGGGGCCGTGGGGCCCGCGACCCCGGGCCCGGCTCCCCAGACCTCGGAGGGGGCGGCGCCGCGCCCACCCGGCCCGGCCCGGGGCCTGGAGGTCCTCTAGCGCCGGGAGGTAACGCTGGGGGCGGGGGGCGGCGGGCACAGGCGCCCCGCAGACCGACGCCCGGGCCCCGCCGTGCCGCAGGCGCCCTGGCCCCGGGGCCGGGCGCACCGTCCTCGCCCGCGGTCGTCGGCGGAGTCCGGGGCTCAGGTCAGCCTCCGCCCGCGCCCCGGGCCCGCTCTGCCCGCGCTCCCCGCATCCCCGGCCGGCTCCGCCCGCGCCCCGGGCCCGCGATCCCTGCATCCCCGGCCGGCTCCGCCCGCGCCCCGGGCCCGCGATCCCTGCATCCCCGGCCGGCTCCGCCCGCGCCCCGGGCCCGCGATCCCTGCATCCCCGGCCGGCTCTGCCCGCGCCCCGGGCCCGCGATCCCTGCATCCCCGGCCGGCTCCGCCCGCGCGCCCCGCATCCCCGGCCGGCTCCGCCCGCGCCGACATCGCTTCCGGCCAGCGCCCTGCTTGCGCCCGGCGGGGCCGCCGCCGCCCCCCGCACCGGGTCCTTTGTCGCCCGCGAACCCGCGGGCGGCGCCTACCTCGGTCCTCCGGCAGCGCCTCCGCTGCGGGGCCCCGGCGGCCCCCGAGCGAGGACGCCGCGGCCTCCGGCGCAGCGCCGCCCCGCGCCCCGCGCGCTGCCCCCGCGCCCCGCGCCCGCCGCAGGCCGAGGCCCGGTCGAGCAGACGGCGGCAGCGCCGGCGACCGAGGCGAGCGGAGCCCGAGCGAGCGGCGCGGGCGAACAAAAGGGGCCGGCGCGGGGCGGGCGCCCGGGGCGGGGCGCGGGCGGGGCGGCGGCGCGCGGCCTCCCGGTTCTCCGGCCGCGGCGCCGCGCGGGACCCGGCGGGCGGGCAGGAAACCGCCGGGCCCCGCGGACGCCGCTCCCGCGCCGGGCTTCGAACGGGGCTCGAGAAATTCCTTTCCTTTTTGCGCCGTGGCGCGTGGGGCTCCAGCTCGGGACCGGGCGCGGCCCCCGGGCCCCCACTCGAGCCGGCTGGACCACGCCGAGCCGCAGGCCGCTTCCGGCCTGATCAAGCCTCACGCACTTTCCTGCCTCGATTCTCACATCCCAGCCTCCTGAGCCTCGCGTCCGGCTCCGCCGCGGCCCGATGGACACCTCATCCGAGGGGCGGGGACGGGGAGCGCCGGGCGGCCCACCACACTCCTCCAGACGGAGCGGCGTGGTCTCCGGGAATGGCTGGCACCGGGGGCGTGGCCCAGGCCGGTGTCTGTCATCCTCAAGGGCGTGGTCCCGAGGGCTGGCGGCCCTCCGGGGCGAGGCCTCCGGGGAGGTCTACCGTGGGAGGGGCGTGGTCCAGGGGGCGTGGCCTCCGGGGAGGTCTGCCGTGGGAGGGGCGTGGTCCCGGGGGCGTGGCCTCCGCGGAGTTCTATCGTGAGTGGAGCATGGTCTCCGCGGAGTTCTATCGAGGGAGGGCGTGGTCTCGATGGCGACTGTGGTCCGGGGGCGTGGTCTCCGCGGAGTTCTACCGTGTGAGGGGCGTGGTCTCGGGGGCGGCTGTGGTCCGGGGGCGTGGCCTCCGCGGAGTTCTGCCGTGGAAAGGGCGTGGTCCTGGGGGCGTGGCCTCCGCGGAGTTCTATCGTGGGAGGGGCGTGGCCCCGGGGGCGTGGCCTCCGCGGAGTTCTATCGTGGGAGGAGCGTGGTCTCCGCGGGGTTCTATTGCGGGAGGGCGTGGTCTCGATGGAGGCTGTGGTCCGGGGGCGTGGTCTCCGCGGAGTTCCATCGTGGGAGGGGCGTGGTCTCGGTGGCGGCTGTGGTCCGGGAGCGTGGCCCGGAGGATGGCCGTCGAGGGGGCGGCACCCGCCGGCGAAGGAGGCGAGCAGCCCTGGGGAAGCTGCGGTCCCCTCCCTGGTCGGTCTGCAGGCAGAAGCCGAGTGTCAGCCCAGGAAGTGGCCGTTTCAGCACCCCGAGGGCCCCCTGGGGCTCTCCGCCCCCCCCCCCCACTCTGAGCCTAGCCGATCCGTTTACCAGCCACCCCTCCTGCCCCTGCGCGGGGCAGATCACTCGGGGCCCTTCCGCGTCTCCAGCTCCCTGCCTCCAGCGTAGGCATGCTGAGGGGGTGTGGCCTCCGGAGCTGGGCGTGGCCTGTGCGGGTGGGTGTGGCTTCGTGAGGGAGATGCCTCGGATGGGCGTGGTCTGTGCGGATGGGTGTGGCCTCACGGTGGTGGCGTCTTCGGGGTGGGCGTGGCCTGTGCGTGTGGGTGTGGCCTCGTGTGGGAGGTGTCCTCGGGCGGGCGTGGTCTGTGTGGGTGGGTGTGGTCTCGTGTGAAGGGGGTGTCCTCGGGTGGGCGTGGCCTCGTGAGGGAGGCGTCCTCGGGGTGGGCGTGGCCTGCCGGGAGGAAGTAGGTCCATGCAGGAGACCTCGTCCGGGTCTGTCGGAAGGGGGAAGGGTTCGTATGACCCCTGTCCTAGGAACCCAGCACAGTGCCTGGTAGGGGCAGGAACGAATGGGTATTTGTTGAACAAATCTGCTAATGCTGCTCCTGTCATACATAGACTCTAAGAAATGAGCTACGCTCTTACCTCAGTTTCCCTTTCTGCAAACTGCAGTGTAGCCAACACACAGTTCAACAAAACTTGGTGGTGTGAGGACAGTGCGTGGGTACTGGGCCAGCCCCCCGAGATCCCACATGGTGGGGGGGGCAGCTAGGCCTGGGATGCCATGGCTCATGCCTACAATGTTAGCTTCTACTCAGGAGGCTGAGCTCTGAAGATAATTTTGTGTGTGGGGAGGTGTCATGGGGCTTGAATTCCGCCTGGGCGCTGTCCCTCAGCTCTTCAGCTCAAGGCTACCGCCCTCCCCTTGAGCCAAGCCTCGCTTTCCTGTTGTCTAGAGGTTAATTGGAGATGAGTCTCAGGTCCTTTGGTGCCCCAGCTGACTTTGAACCTTGATCCTCAGATCTCAGCCTCCTGAGTAGCCAGGATGACAGGCGTGAACCACTGTGCTGGCCGATAATGGTTTTGAAGCCAGCCCTGACAGACAAATCTCACAAACCCTTATTTCCAATTCACCCTCCAAACACTGGAAGTGGAGGTGTGGCTCAAGTGGTAGAGAGCCAGCCTTGAATGAAAAAGCCAAGCAACAGCTCGAGGCCTAAATTCAAACCTGGGGTGGGGGAGTGGTAGGCGTGCCTGTGCGCGTGCACGCGCGCGCGCGCGCACACACACACACACACACACACACACACACACACACACACCATACAAGTTCTTAGTATCTCCTGGAAGTAATCAAATATTTATAGTAGCTGTTAATGAGTCAAGATGTGTAATTTAGTAGCACAATCACACTCCTTTTACACAATTGTTAAGCTAACAAGTTTATAGAGAGAACAATGGGTTGATAAAATAGTTCCAGTAAAGTCAGGCAAAGTCAAGTCAAGGAGTAGGGATGGAGGCTGTAATTGGACTGGGTGTACCTCAAGTGATAGAGCACCTGTAGGTTTCAGATCTGAGTGCAAACCCCAGTACCATCAAAAAGAAAACTAGTACCCCTAGGTGCTAAGGAGGCTGAGAGCTGAAGATGGCAGATTGAAGCCATCTTGGACGGGAAAGTCTGTCCAATTTTTCTCTCCAATTAGACAGAATCTGTCTGTGTGGTGGAGGCTGCCCTGAGCTCATGATCACACCACTGCTGGTGCAAAAGCAAAAGCCAAAACACCACCCCAAAGCAACGTTGCTGGGGGCTGGCTGGAGTTGTGGGGCACCCGCGGGGTGCAGGAGCCTGGGCACCGGCAGGCCGTTGTGGAGCCCAAGTCAGGTGGTAGCGGGCACCCAGTGCCCCAGGTGGCATGACTACACAGGAACAGAAGGCAGAGTTGGCAGGGAGAGCTCTGGAGCCCCACTCCTGCATGGGCACCCGTCATCCCTCTCTGGTGTTCCCTGTGCCCTGGTGTGCCCCTCTGGGGAGCCCCCACACATGAGGTGACACTGGAGATCTATGCCACAAGCTGCAGCTGGAGCCTGGAGCCCGAGCACCCACCGCTGCCCCTAGGTCCCCCCACAAGCCCAGTGGCCTCATCTCTGGGCTTTTGATTTCTGGGTGCCTGGGGCTTCGGCCCAGATATGGCCCACAACTGCTCAGTGGCTGGGAGGGCAGAAGTGGACTCCTCCTTTCCCCCCCTCCAGTAACTCTTCCCCTCCTCTTCCCTTCCGCCTCCCCCTCCTCCCTCCAAGTCCCCAAGGCCTGAGCCACTTCCAGATGCTGCTTCAGTCTGGGAAGCCAGACTTCCTGTTTTATCCACCCACAAATGGCGCTGTGGCTCAAGTGGTAGAGTGCTAGCTTTGAGCAAAAAGAAGCTCAAAGGCAGTGCCCAGACCCTGTGTTCAAGCCCCAGGACTGGCAAAAAAAGAAAAAAGAAAAAAAGCTGAGCTCTTCAGGCTATCTGCTCTGATGTCATTCAAAACTGAAATCAAGAGACCTTTCTAAGCTGGGTTCTGGTGGGTCACACCTGTAATCCCAACAACTCAGAAGGCTGAGATCTGAGGGCTGCAGCTCAAAGCCAACCTAGAACAGAAAAGTCTGTGAGACTCTTCAATTAACAAGAAACAGCTGGTCGTGAACTTGTGGCTTTAATGGTAGAGCACCAGTCTTGAATGAAAAAGTTCAAGGACAGCACCTGGGGCCTAAGTTCAAGCCCCAGGACAGGCACGTGCACGTGGGTACACACACACACACCTATCCATTGTCATTGTCATCTGCTGTCTGCCAGGACAGCTCTGTCCCCTCTGAACTTGAGTTTGCTCTTTTGGTTTTGTCAGTTGTGAGGTTGCTTTTTCTTCAAGTCCGGCACCAGTTTGTTTTCTTCTTCTCTTTCTCCTTCTCCTTCCCCTTCTTCTTCAGCTTGAGCTCAGGGCCTAGACACTGTCTCTGAGCCTCTTCGTATTCAAGGTTAGCACTCTCCCACTTGAGCCACAGCACCACTTCTAGCTTTTTCTGTGTGTGTGCGGCTGAGGAATCGAATCCAGGGCTTCGCGCATGCTAGGCTGGCACTCCACCGCTAGGCCACATTCCCAGCCCAGTGCTAGTTTTTTGTTTGTTTTTGATGGTTAATGAGTCTCAGGGACTTTCCTGCCCAGGCTGGCTTTGAATCACCGTTGTCAGATCTCAGCCTCCCGGGTTGCTAGCATTGCAGGGCTGAGCCACCAAGCCCGATGTGGGTTTGTGGAGAGTCATGTGTGACCATCCTTTTGGCTGAGACGCTGGAACTTGATCTTAAGCTACAGGCTCCTTTAGGGTAAGGGAAAGCAAGTCTTGCTACCTCTCTGGAAGCGCCAGTAGTAGGCCAGAAAAATACAGAAAGTCTCCCGCCTGGTCTCCTTGGCTGGCCAATTAAAACTTTCCTCTAAATCCCATGCGGGAGGCGACAGCAACCAAAGGATTGAACTGTCTCTGGTTCCTACCAGCTGGGGTGGGGGGGTCCTTCCCTCCCAGGCGGCCTGGAAACTCATATTTTATTCATGGAAGCCAGGCATAAACAGGATGTAAATATTTGCGGGCTGTGTGGGGGTGATATGTAAGGGGGGAGGCTGTCTAAAGTGGGGGGGCTGCAAGACAATACTTTCCGGGGACCCGCCCCTCCTCTGCTATAGGCTGCAGGTGGGGGTCTGCACAGGCTGCGCCCCTGATTGGAGATGGGGTCTCTCCAAGGGAAGACAAGGCTCCTTATTCCCAGGCTCTAACCTTTGGGGCCCCTTGGTCCCCCAGTTCCTCCTCAGTGTTAGCCTGGAGCTTTCAGGGTTCCACCCTCAGCCCCAGAATTTCCCAGGACCTCCCCGGCTGCTTGCACCCCAGGGCTGCACACAATAGGGGGTGTCCCCCATTCCTGGTCTGGTGGCTGAGCTTAGTCTGGGGGTTCACTCAGATCAGGTCCAGATTGTTCTGTCCTGTTCATTAACTATTTGCTGGATAGAGTTAGGTAGACAGAGGCGCAGTCCCCTAAAACCTGCCACAGGCCTTTTTCTTTTTCTTTTTTTTTGTCAGTCCTGGGCTTCAGCTCAGGGCCTGAGCACTGTCCTTGGTCTTTCTCAAGGCTAGAGCTCTACCACTTGAGCCTCAGCACCACTTTTTGCTATGTATGTGGTACCGAAGAGTTGAACCCCGGTCTTCTTGCGTGCTAGGCGAGCACTCTACCACTAGGCCACACTGCCGGCCCCTCTTTTTTTTTTTGCCAGTTATGGGGCTTGAACTCAGGGTCTGGGCTCTGTTTGTCCCTGAGCTTCTTTTGTTTAAAGCTAGCACTCTACCACTTGAGCCACGGCACCATTGCCAGCCTTTTCTGTGTGTGTGATAGAGGAATTGAACCCAGGGTTTCATGCATGCCAGCTAAGCACTCCCAGTCCCTCCCCCTTTCTTCCTTCCTCTTTTCCTTCCTGTCTTCTCTCTCTTCCTTCTTCCCTTGTGTTCTGAGCCCGGGTCTTGATGTGCAACCCAGAATGGGCCTGTTGACTTGTGATTCTTCTGTTTCCTAAGAGCTGAGATTACAGGTGTGCTCAACCATACCTGGCTCAGGTAAGTATGGCCACAGACAAGCTTTAAAAAGCGTTCCAGCCAAAGACCTTATACTTCTAAATTGGTCCCCAGCCAGGCTTTGGTGGCTCATGTCTGAATTCCATTTATTCAGGAGGCTGAGATCTGAGGATCACAGTTCAAAGCCAGCCTGGTTAGACAAGTCTGTGAGACCCTTATTTCCAGTGAACTACCCCTCAAAAGCCAGACTCAAGGGGCAGAGTGCTAACTTGAGCACCAGCAGCTCAGGGACAGTGCCCAGGCTCTGAGTTCCTAGCCCCAAGACCAGCATCAAAAAAGAAAAGAAAGAAGGGCTGGGAGTTTGGCCTCATGGTAGAGTGCTTGCCTAGCATGCATGAAGACCCAGTACTGCCAAAAACACCAAACCCCCAAACCACCAGTCATCATATGTGCGCAATGTGTGGTAATTACAGCTGCACACCACACAGTAAACATTTTCTCAGCACCCAGTATTACCAGGCTGAGAACATGAACGCACGCCGGTCCCTGCAGCGGGCTGGCATGCGGGGGGGCTGACAGAGGTGGTGCCCGTCTGGGCCCCACCTGGGCATGTCCAGCCAAGTCCCCCCGTGGAGAACAGAGGAAGGACGCTGATGTCACATAGACCAGCTGACCAAGAACGGAAGCCAGGCACAGAGGGGAGCAACCTCCAAGGGTCCCTGCTCACCCCCACCCACCCCTGTTGCACAAAACCTGTGGTCTCTGAGGCCACAGCCCTACAGCTGTGGGGTGGGGGTGATCTATTAATCTACTTCTTCTGGTTAAATGAAGGAAGGAAGGAAGGAAGTTCTCCGAATTCCGGAAGTGTTGAGAGTTTCGTCTCTGCTTGGCAGGTGGGCACCTGTGCTGCGCAGAGCGGCTCCTTCCTGAGCAAAAGAACTAAGCAACAGCCCACGACAGACCAAAAAACAACAACAAAAAGGCTTATCCAAACACAAAATGCTCTTGGAGGAGAAGGTGGCCTTGTTGCCTGCCTGGGAAGTGGAGGGCACGAGTGGAAAGGCAAGAGACCAATTCACCTGTCTCCCCTGTCTCTCAGAATTTAAACTTGACCTTTGCTTTTTTTTTTTTTTTTGTCGGTCATGGGGCTTGAACTCTGAGCCTGTGCACTGTCTCTGAGCTCTTCAGCTCAAGGATACCACTCTACCCCGGGGCCTGAGCGTTGTCCCTGAGCTCTTCAGCTCAAGTCTGCTGTCTTACCCCTTGAGCCATAGCCCTACTTCCTGTCTTCTACTGGTTAATTGGAGATAAGAGTCTCTTGGTCTTTAGTGCCCTGGCTGGCTTTGAACCAAGATCTTCAGACCTCAGCCTCCTAAACTCAGCTAGGATTATAGGCGTGAAGCACTGGACCAGTTGACCTTAGCTTTTAAAAAAATTTTATTATTAATGCCAGTCCTGGGGCTTGAACTCGGGCTCTGAACACTGTCCTTGGGCTTTTCCACCCTGGGGCTCCACCTCTTGAGCCCCAGCTCCACTTCTGGCGTTTGGATGGTGGACCTTGCTGGCCTGGGCTGGCTTTGAACCACCACCTTCGGATCTCAGCTTTCCCTACGCAGCTGGGATGACAGGTGTGGGGATTGCAGGTGTGGGGATTACAGATGTGAGGATTACAGGGGTGAGGATTACAGATGTGAGGATTACAGGGGTGAGGATTACAGATGTGAGGATTACAGGGGTGAGGATTACAGGTGTGGGGATGACAGGTGTGGGGATTACAGGGGCGAGGCCTCCCCCGCTTCATTGTTTGCACTCGACCCTGGCATCCCTGCCTGAGCTGAGCCTCCGCTTGCCAAGTGTCTTTGTTGTTGTGGTTGATCGGAGGTCACGGTCTCCCGTTCTCTCCGGCAGGGCTGTTCGAGCTCCATCCTCAGGTTCAGTGTCCTGAGAAGCAGGGGTGGGATGACAGGCCTGAGCCAGGGACCTGGCAGCGCCGCCTCCCGCTCTGTCCCCTGGGGGGAGCAGGGGCGGAGTGAACTCCGGGTCCTCCCTCCACCGCCCGGCGCGGCCCTCGGCGAGGGCTGGGAGCGCTGAGCTCTCCCTGGGCCCCGGTCCGGCCAGTCACGGAAGGCCGGGCGTGGAGCGGGGACGGAGGTGCCCGCGCCTCCCGGCCGTGGGAGGACGAGCCGGGCCTCCGCTGTGGGAGCCGCCCAGGCCTGGCCGGGCGCGGGGGGCGGGCGCCACGCGCGCAGGAGGCCCCGGAACGCCGGGCAGCCGTGACCGCGCTGTCGTCCTGGTGCCTCCGGGCCGGCCCGGGCGCTCACGTCCACCAGGGAACGGGAAGTGGCTGCGGCCAGGGGGAGGACGGCGCCCGGCCCGCCGCGCGGCCGCCGAGGCCACCGTGGGGCCCCGCTCCCCGCCCGCCCCGCACGCGCGTGCGCACGCCGAGGCTGAGCGCGGCTTCCGGGGGCGTCCGGCGGACCCCGCCCCCGGGGTGGGCGGGGCTGACGCGCTGACGTCACGGGGCGGGTCTTCCGCCGGCGGGAAGAGGAGGCGCGGGAATGGAGGTCCCGAGCGGCGGCTGCGGGGAGCGCGGGGAGCCCGCGGAGCCCGCGCCTGGGCCCAGCCGGGCCCCGGGCAGCGCCGGCCACTACGAGCTGCCATGGTGAGCGCGCCGGCCTCGTTAGACCCACGCTGCAGGCCCGCCCTGGGGTCCCCGGGCCGCGGGGTCCCCCGGGCCGCAGGGTCCCCGGGTCTCAGGGTCCCCCGGGCCGCGGGGTCCCCGAGTCTCAGGGTCCCCGGGTCTCAGGGTCCCCCGGGTTTCAGGGTCCCCCGGGCCTCAGGGTCCCCGGGCCTCAGGGTCCCCGGGCCTCAGGGTCCCCGGGCCTCAGGGTCCCCCGGGTCTCAGGGTCCCCCGGCCCCGCGCGGGGCCCGCACCCCGGCCGTCCGCTTCCCGTGCGCTCTCTCAGTCCAGGGTCGGGCCGCCCACCTCAGGCTGGCCTCGAACTCGCCGCCCCAGTGGAGTGGCTCAGCCTCGTGGGGTGCAGGCGCGCGCCCCAGGCCCGGCTGGAACGCGCGGAGTGACGACGCCGATCGTCCCTCGGGGCGGGACGATCGCTCCCGGGGAAGCCGGAGAACGTGGACATCCTTGGGCCTTCTCTGCCACACAGGGTTGAAAAGTACCGGCCCGTGAAGCTGAGCGAGATCGTGGGGAATGAGGACACGGTCAGCAGGCTGGAGGTGAGGGCCGCTCACCCCCCTGGCAGCTGGTGAAATGGGGGTGGGGAGACCCGCAGCCATGCAGGATAACCGGCGTAGGAAGGAAGTTCAGAGCCGGTCTTGCTTCTGTAGAGCTGGAAGCTGGACTTCCAGTACAGGCCAGGAGGGAAGTATCGAACTCAGGACCTTGTGCGTGCCAGCTAGGCACTCTGCCTCTTCAGTCTGTCCCCCAGACCGCATTCGCTTACATCTTTTAGGCAGAGCTCTTTTGCCCAGGTCAGCCTGGACTGCAGTGCTCTTACCTGTCTCCTCCACAGGTAGAGTGCACCACTCACCTGCTGTATTTGTTGAGATGGGGTGGGGCCTCCAGGCTCCTGGCACACACAGCCCGAGAGAGAGGCATGGTGGGGCTGGCGTTGGTGGAGTGGGTTTGGGGTTCTGTGTTGAACACCCCGAGGTGGTGTCTAGCGCCACCCCTGGAGAGTGTGGCCAGGCTTGGGTGTTCATGAGGCTGGGGTCACCTCTACTCAGGTGAGCGGTTGGTTCTAATGATCGTGTGCTCTCAGGTCTTCGCACGCGAGGGGAATGTACCCAATATCATCATTGCTGTGAGTCTCACCCCCACCTCTGCCTTAGCTGCAGCACGGGCTATTGCTGGATTGGGGCTGGGTGGGGGTGTCCCGGGGACCAGCGCGATGCCAGAGCCTGAACTAGGACAGGACAGCGAGTGCTCAGTACCCCCCTTCCCAGGGCCCCCCTGGGACCGGCAAGACCACCAGCATCCTGTGCCTGGCCCGCGCGCTGCTGGGCCCAGCCCTGAAGGATGCTGTGCTCGAGCTCAACGCCTCCAATGACAGGTGAGCACGCAGAGGTGGAGAAACACGGGTTGGCCGCCTGACTCAGTGCGTGGAGCACTAGCCGGTGTCAGGTACCGAGCTCAAGTCCCATTCTCCAGTCTGAAGAAAGCAAAGCAGGTTGTACAATAGACACAACCTAAAACTGTATTATTTCCACGTTTTCTGGGGTTGTGGGTTTCTAGGGCTTGTGTGTGTGAGGCAGGCGTCCTGTTCCTGAGCTCTGCCTCCAACTCGGGAGATGAGGTCAAGGAGAACCGAAGACAGAGGGCCAGGAAGACATAGTTTAACGCTGTCCCCTCACACTTGACAGTAATATGTGGGGCCCCAGTGCGTAGGAGGGAGCCCCACGAAACAGGAGGGATCAAATGTCATGCACACCTTCCGGAAAAACAGTGACGGCCGGGTGGGCATGGTGTGAGGGCCTGCTGTCCCAGCTCCCCAGGAAGGGTGACTGGGAGCGTGGAAGTCCAGGCCTGCCCGGGCAAAAAGTGAGGCCTGCTGCACAATACGGAGAGCACGCGTGGCTGCGGCGGGGATCCAGAAGGAGAGAAGAGCTGAGGAAAGCTAATGTGGTCGTTGTTCCAGGGGCATCGATGTGGTGAGGAATAAAATCAAAATGTTCGCCCAGCAGAAGGTCACCCTCCCCAAGGGCCGGCACAAGATCATCATCCTAGATGAGGCAGACAGGTGTGCCTCCCTCCCCTGCCCCCTCTACCCTCCCCCGCCCCTCCTCCCTCCCCTGCCTTCTTCCCCAGCCCTCCTCCTCTCCTTCTCTTTCTTCTTTCTCTTCATTTTTTGTTTTGTTTTGGTGGTTTATTGAAGATGAGAGTCTCAATAGCTCACGCCTGTCATCCTAGCTTCTCAGGAGACTGAAATTTGAGGATCACAGTTCAAAGCCAGCCAGGGCCCAAAAGTTGCTGAAACTCATCTCCAATTAAACACCAGAAAACCAGAA
This sequence comes from Megascapheus bottae, assembly GCF_031878675.1. Classification (NCBI taxonomy): domain Eukaryota; kingdom Metazoa; phylum Chordata; class Mammalia; order Rodentia; family Geomyidae; genus Megascapheus; species Megascapheus bottae. Next base: position 5,955,766 of record NC_143542.1, on the reverse strand, counting down.
GTGACACTGTGGCCCAGAGTGGTAGATTGCTAGCCTTGAGCTGAAGACCTCAGAGACAGAATTCGAGCCCCATGACTGACCCCTCCAAAAAATGGACTTTCTTTCAAACCTGTCTGGCTTTGAACTGAGATCCCCAGACCTTAGCTTTCCGAGTAGCTAGGATTACAGGCATGGGCATGAGCCTGGCAGGGGCCTGGTTGTTGTTTCCTGTCTTGAGCCATATCCGTAGGTTACTGAATATAGTTTTTATTTGTGTGTTGAGATAAGGCTCTCCCTGAGTGGTCCACGTTGACCTCCCCTCGTCTCAGCCTCCTGGCGGGGACGGCAGGACTCCGTGCCTGGCTGCGGAGGGGGTTGGTGGGTGTGTGAAGGCTGTTTTTCCTGTTCCGTGGTATCTGTGGTCTGCGTACCCCTTGACCAGGTCCCTGTAGCCTTGTGGCCGCAGCACTGTCCAGGGCGCCCTGGGTCATGCGGTGGGGGTGGTCTTGGAGTGGCTCTGGCTCCCGGTGACAACGGTGGCCTGTGTCTGTCCCCAGCATGACAGACGGAGCCCAGCAAGCCTTGCGCAGGACCATGGAGATCTACTCCAAGACTACCCGCTTCGCCCTGGCCTGCAACGCCTCCGACAAGATCATAGGTGCGTGGCACGGGCTCCGGGGAGCTGGGCTGTGTGTGCGGGGCCAGAGTCCAGCGCTGGCTCCGGGGAGCTGGGCCACTGGTTTGTGTAGAATCGCACAGCGCGCAGAGCCAGGCTGGGTCCCCAGGGCTGCGAGGCCCGGCTGGAGCCCTCGGCAGGCACTGCACCTGCCTGTGCGCTCAGCCCTGTCCCGGCCTTCTGTTCCTGCCAGGCCTCCTGGGCCCTGTCCTTCCTACGGGCTGCCCTGGGCACCCAGCCCCTATCCTCCTGCTCCGCCTCTTTCCCCTCTGCCGCTGCCGGGTTCATGCCCTTGAACGACGCCCACTCCTGCCCCGCACGCGGGCTGCGGGCAGAGCCGGGCCTGGGTGCTCCCTGCACCCCTCCCTCGGGACCTCAGCGGGACCCCCCGGCCCTCCTCTCCCCGCAGAGCCCATCCAGTCCCGGTGCGCCGTGCTGCGCTACACCAAGCTCACGGACGCGCAGGTGCTGGCGCGGCTGCTGAGCGTCCTGGAGAAGGAAGGGGTGCCGCACACCGACGACGGCCTGGAGGCCATCGTCTTCACGGCCCAGGGGGACATGCGGCAGGTGCGCTGGGGAAGGGGCGGGGGCGCACCGGGCCGGGGCGGCCGGCGGCTCACACTGCTGCCCCGTCTCCCCAGGCCCTGAACAACCTGCAGTCCACCTTCTCCGGGTTCGGCTTCATCAGCAGCGAGAACGTGTTCAAGGTGGGGGGCCGGGCACGGAGGTGCAGAGCCCCGCACTCGGGAGGCTGGCAGGAGCATGGCAAGTCCAGGCTCGCCTCACCCTCTGGCCAGACTTGTCTCAAAGTCACGTTGCCTAGCAACCGCAGCCATGCCACGGGTGCGGGGAGTTTCCTCCCGAGCCCAAGAGCAGGAAACAGAGGTGCCCACCAGGGAGGGTGTGGTGGGCAGAGGGCCCCAGGCCGCCAGCCTACCGTCAGCTTTTCAGGGTGGAACTGCCTCGGGGAGGCCAGGGGAGGGGGCAGTCCTGGGCCCTGATGCCCCTTGGGCCCCTCAGGTGTGTGACGAGCCCCACCCGCTGCTGGTGAAGGAGATGATCCAGCACTGCGTGGACGCCAACATTGACGAGGCGTACAAGGTCGGTGCCAGCCCCCGCCCCTCCCTGCCAGCCCGAGGCCTGGGGTCCGCATTTTGTGCCCACAGTGGCTTCCGATCTGGACTGGAAGTGGGTGTCATCACCCGTCCCTCCTCCGGGGACAGGGGCCACAGGGCTGGACTGATGCCGAGACTCCCCCTCATGCCCTCCCGCCCAGATCCTGGCACACCTGTGGCACCTGGGCTACTCCCCCGAGGACGTGATTGGCAACATCTTCCGAGTGTGCAAAACCTTCCCCATGGCCGAGTACCTGAAACTGGAGTTCATCAAGGTCAGGGCCGGCGCGGTGCTTGGTGGCAGCGCCAGGGTCTGAACTGGGTTTGGCTGGGCTGGCACTCTACCACGCCAGCCACCTCAGTCCTTTTTTGCTTTTCTTGGGTCCAGCCCCAGATAAAGATTGTCTTGCCCATGCCTCCCTGTAGTGGGATCCTGTACAGGGGGCACTGCGCCCAGCCTAGGGTAGAAAAGGAGGTCTCACCAGAGGTGAGGCTCAGTGGTGCCCAAGCTCAAACCTTAATTCCATATGGAGGGCTCTTCTTTTTCTCAGTTGCGGGTAGGACTTGAACTCTGGGCCTGGGTGCTGTCCCTGAGCTCCTCAGCCCAAGGCTACCACCCTACCCCTTGAGCCACAGCACCATTTCTGGTTTTCTGGTGACTAATTGGAGATTAGAGTCTTACAGACTTTTTTTTTTCCATGGTGGCTTCAAAATGTGACCCTCAGATCTCAGCCTCCTGAATAGCTAGGATTACTGGCGCCTGGATTAACAATTGTTTTATCTGTTGTGGGTCTTGAACTTGAGGCCTGAGCACTGTCCTGGAGCTTTCTCATGGCTGGTGTGCCATCAGTTGAGCCACAGCACCGTTTCCAGCTTTTTCCGTGTATGTGGCAACCAAGGAGTTGAACCTAGGGCTTCACACATGCTACGCAAGGAGTCTACCTACCATTAAGCCCCATTCCCAGCCCACTATCTTTTTTTGTTGTCGATCGATCGTGGGACTTGAAGTCTGGGCCTGGGCGCTGTCCCTGAGCTCTTCTGCTCAAGGCTCCCGCCCTACCCCTTGAGCCATAGCCCCACTCCCGGTTTTCTGGTGGTTAATTGGAGATAAGACACAGACTTCTTCAGTGCCCAGGCTGGCTTTGAACCTCGATCCTCAGGTCTCAGCTTCCTGAGTAGCTGGGACGACAGGCCTGAGCCACCGTGCCCGGCTAGTATCATTTTGAAATACTATTTTAGCTCTCGTTTTCCAGTGGAACTTGGTTGCATTTCTGTAGAGCAGGGCCTTTGATCAGACGCTAGGCTGGCTTACTAATGCCCTTTGCTGTGGTCTGCTCCTCAGGAAATCGGGTACACGCACATGAAAGTGGCCGAGGGCGTGAACTCCCTCCTGCAGATGGCTGGGCTCCTGGCCAGGCTGTGTCAGAAGACCATGGCCCCCGTGGCCAGCTAGGACAGAGAAGTCACGGGTCAGTGAGAAGAGGCCTCCTCCAGCCAGATGTGGTAGAGCGCATGCCTGGAATCTCAGCACTTGATCGGTGTCGGAAGGAGAATCGGGAATTTCAGTTCTGCCTGGGCTACATTGCAAGCCCCTCTCTCAAGCGAAGCATTTGTGCTGAGACGCTGGAGTCCTTACAGTCCTCTGGCTCGGAGGCCTCCTGCGATGAACTGGAGTGGGTGGCGTCTGCAGACACAGGCAGGCCTTTCCACAGCCTTTTATCTAATAAAGCCGTTTCTCCCGTGCACCTTGCCTTGCCCTTTGCGGCTCTGCCCATGTGGGGAGGGTGACACAGCTGGCACCAGTGTGAAGCTGGCCTGGCAGAGAAGTTTGTGAGACTCCTGTCTTCAGTGAACCACCCAAGAGCTGGAAGTGGCACTGTGGCTCAGGGGTAGAATTCTAGCCTAGAACACAAAAGCTCAGAACAGGGCCCTGGCCCTGAGTTCAAACCCTGGCACAGACTGGCGCACAGGTGCTTGTGGACTGGATGTGGTAGCGCAGACCTGTGATTTGGGCTTTCAGGGCAAAAGATGGAGATGAGTTCTAGGTTAAAGACACTTTGGGACATTTCTGTGAGGTGGAAGGAGGTCACTTTTTTCAGACAGAGACGGTGAGCACCGGGTGGGGGGCAGCTGGGATCCGCCTGTTTGCTCTTCAGCAGGGGCGAGGGGGGAGGGGGCACCCAGGCCCAGCTCCCAGGCAGGACTTGGGCCAGAGATGTGGATGTTTCCTCATTCTCTCCTTGGAGGAAATTGGGGTGTCCCAGGAACAGGGCCCCTCCTGTTCCACGAGTGCTTTGGGCACATGCAGGAGCAGCCCTTTGTGTACAGCAGCTTTCCCCACATGCCCGAGCCCAGGGGGCCAGCCTGGGCCCTGAGGCTCCCAACTCACGAGAGGCCCCTCAGTCCCTAGTGCCACCTAAACAATAAGCAGAAGAACCCAAAGGTTCAGGAGAGCACTCCCCCCCCCCGCCCCCCTGCACCCTGCCCAGCCTGCCCAGGGCTCAGGATAGGCTTGTTAAAGAGCAGGAGAGACACAAATCCCCCGGAGTTGACATTTAAATAGTGATCCATCTGCATAAATTAGCTGTACAGACATTTCCAGACACCGCCCTCACCACACATGCTGAGATCCACAGCTCGGAGGCAGCTGGGGTGGCTTCGGGGGTGCAGCCCCGGGGAGGCCCAGGTGGGTGCACGTGGGGCTTGGAAGCCGGCCCAGTCCTGGTGTTCACTACAGGCCAAGCCCTGAGCCGGCAGGCAGGTGCAGGGGCCCAGGGCAGCGGAGGGAGGCAGGAGCACAACCTGGCTCTTCCTCATCTCCTGAGCCAGGTGAGCTCGGTGTGCTCATCCTGGAGTCCGGTGGGGCCTGGGGACAGCAAACGAGCTTCTGGATCCTCAGCTCCTTCCACGAGAGCTCCAGGTCACGACCACACCTGGAGCCCGGCCCCTCAGGAGGCTGAGATCTGAGCGTGGTGGTGTGAAGCCAGCCTGGCAGGAAAGTCCGTGAAACTCATCTCCAGGGAGCCATGAAAAACCCAGCGGTAGAAGCCAGGAGTGGTGAGCTCCCAGCTGCTCAGGAGGAGGAGAGCTGAGGGTCCGTTCAAAGCCAGCCCAGGCACTAAAGAACATGAGCTATTTCCAGGAAGTGGGGCTGTGGTTTGAGGGGTAGGGAGGGAGCCTTGAGCTGAAGAGCTCAGGGACAGCGTCCAGGCCCAGAGTTCAAGCCCCATGACCCACAAAAAGAAATAAATACACTTTTTAAAAATCCAGCAGTAGAGCTGTGGCTCGAGTGGTAGAAGGCCAGCCTCGAGAGCAAAAGCTCAAGGACAGCATCCAGGCCCTGAGTTCAAGTCCCAGTGCTGGCATTCGGGCTCGCATGGACATATGTGGTAAGTGGTAAACACATGGCGTATCCCCTCAGCAAGGCCCCTGCGGGACCCGGGAGCAGTGGCCTGCTGCAGCCTCTCCCCACTGCACCCCGTGTGTGGTCCACGTGTGCCCCCCAACACACCCTACCTTCCCGCCTAGGCGTTCACGTAATCTGGCTCATCCTTGTTGTCATCGTCCTCCGGGCTTCCTGCTGGGACCCTGCTCTCGGCACCCTGCGCCTGCCCTGTGGGGAGGGGGAGTGGCAGAGGCCAAGCCTGGAGGGCCCGGCTGGACAGCCCAGCGGCTCCCCAGGGCGATCCTGGGGCACGGGCCCTCCAGTGGCACAGCTGGGCCGGCCTCCTCCCTGCGCCCACCTACCCACAGCCTTCGCTGACTTGCGCCACTGGTGGATGGATGTGGAGTTCTGGTAGTCACTCTCCTCTCCCCCGGAGGGGCACGGCGGGGACGGAGGGTCACCCCGCTCCTCCCTGGCCTGTGTCCCCGCTGGGCCCGGGGCTCTGGGCCGGCAGATGAGCACGTTCTCATAGGAGTTGCTGTCGTCACTGGCATCTATCACTGAAGAGGGCAGCATAAATCCTACACAGCCTGCCTGGGGCCCCGGGCCCTGCCCCCGCGAGGCCTGCCAGTCCCCAGGCCTGACCCCTGAGGTCACACGCAAGGGCACCGAGGCAGTGGCTCCACAAAGCCAGATTCAAGCCACAGGCCCTGCATGGAACCAACCATCCAGTACCTCCGTTTCCCTCTTGTAAAGCAAAGGTGTCAGAGGACCCAGTGCCCTCCCAGCTGTGTCAGCTGTGCCCCAGAGCTGCCAGCCTCAGGGCACAGGTCACCCTGTTGCCCTCTGCTTCAGTCTTCCATCCACAGCCTGCCTCCACAGGGGTGCTGTCCCCCCCCGCCCTGCCTGCCCTCCCCAGCGCGTCTAGCCGCAGGCCCCCCTCACCTTCCTGGGACTTCTGCAGGTGCCCCCAGTTGTAATAGTCTGCTGCCAGGAGGTCTCTGCACAAGAAAGCACGGCGTGGGTCACAGGCAGGCCGGCAGGGTGGAGAGAGGCAGCGCTGCTTGGCCCAGTTGTAGAGTGAACAGACACCCCGAACTGGGCACCCCATGACATTTCTGTTGCTTGTCAGTACAGGGTTTGTTTGGCTTTTTTTTTGGGGGGGGGAGGTGGTGACAACCAAGCTCAAGGCCTTGCTCTTGCTGGGCAGATGCTCCTCTGCTGAGGCCACCCATCCAGGTCTGCACGCGGGGTCTGGCACTTGCGTGGCTAGTGCCTCTACTAAGGTGGCTAATTATTTTGGGATTTTCTGCCCGTGATCCTTCTGGATGTCAGCCTCCTGAATAGCTAGAATTGAAGATAAAAAGATAAACGCGGGCCGGGAGTGTGGCCTAGTGGTTAAAGTGCTTGCCTAGCATGCACGAAGACCTGGGTTCTATTCCTTGGTACCACATACATACAAAAAAGCCAGAAGTGGTGCTGAGGCTCAAGTGGTAGAGCTCTAGCCTTGAGAAAGTCCAAGGACAGTGCTCAGGCCCTGAGCTCAAGCCCGGGACTGGCAAAATAAATAGATAAATAAAGCAAAACAAACAAAACCCAGCCTAGGTTGCTGGCCCTGAACTGGAGATGCACTGTCTCGGCCTCCTGCACGCTGACACGACGTGGGGCTGGAGGCGCCATGTCCTGCCCGTAGCTCGTGTTTGGAGGATGTGGGATGGATCGCTTTCTCAAATGGACCCTCCTGAGCAGGGTCTGCCCCAGTCCCTGTGAGACAGACCAGGAGCCGGGGTGGTGGGGTGCCACGCGGGCAGGGAGCAGCCACTCACATGTACATGGCGTCAGGCTTCCGCTGGCTCCCTGGAGGACATGGTGGCAGAAGTTAGCTCCCAGCTCCCCGCTTGGCTCCGGGGAAGCAGGGCCCCCCAACCCCACCACACACCTTTGCTGAAGTTCTGGTACCTGGGGGAGCTGGGATCTAGAAGAGAAACTGAAGTTGTCTGCCACCCGCCCTGCCCACGCCACCCCACGGGGCCACAGTCCATGCAAAGGCCCTGTGGTGTGTGACTGTGAGAGCCCATGTGGGTGCAGGGGCCACGCCCTCACGGCAAGAGACCTGCATCTTATCCTTCCTGGGGGACATGTGCGTGTGGGTGGGAGCTGAGGGGACCCAGCCGGGACCCTGGGCCCACAGCCTTCTGCTGGGCTCTGGGTCCAGCCTCAGGGTTCTGGGGCCTGGCTTGGCTCAGCAGGGAACCCCAGAGCCCAGGTTTTCTTACTTCCCGTGAGACTCTGGCCCCCAGGATATAGGACAGAGACCACCTACCTGGAGGGGTCACATCCGTAAGGGGCCCTGGCCACACCTGCCTGACCACTGCAAAGATGAGGGGCATGGTTGGCGGGGCCCCCAGGTCTGTCAGGCCTGACCCATAGCATCAGAGCAAGGGAGGACCAGGGATCCCATACCACCCCTGTCCCCGCCCCTGCCCCTCGGGGACTCACAGGAATAGGTCTGGGCCACCTGGAAGCTCTGGTTGTTTTCCTGCCTAGGAAAACGAGGGCAGGGTTCTGTGCCGAGCCAGGGCCAGGGCCAGACGCCCCGCCCGTCCCCAGCACAGCCCCGACTTGGAAAGGAGTTTTATCCACTTAGCCCTGTGCTCCGTGAAGACGACATTTCCCGGCATGCCTTGCACCTAGATGTGTCCACACGATACCGGCCTGTGGTCGGATTTTGGCCATCTGCTCACAGGGGCAGCACCCACTTAGGCCATCAGTCTTCCTACTGTGCGTAAAGCAGCCCTCAAGAATGGAAGCTAGCCGGGCATGGCGGCTCTCGCCTGTCATCCCAGCTACTCAGGAGGCTGAGATCTGAGGATCAAGGTTCCAAGCCAGCCCGGGCAAAAAGGACCTGAGACTCTCATCCCCAATCAACCTCTAGAAAACAGGAGGTGGGCCTTGGCTCAAGGGTAGGGTGGTAGCCTGGAGCTGAAGAGCTCAGGGACAGCGCCTGGCAAAGTTCAAGCCCCAGGGCACGCCCCCCACAAAAAAAAGATTGGATGCCACCTTGCCAGTCCCAGCCCCTCCCCTAGACCAGAATGGGTTCCCCCCCCCGCCAGGAGTGCGGCAGGGCTGGGGGTGGGGGCTGGAATGGGGTGACCTCATTCATGACAGATGCCCTAAACCTACAGGGGAGTCCCCCACGGGGTCCTGCTCTGAGGGGAGCTGGGCTGGGCATGCAAGGTAACAGTGGCTTCACAGAGGATGGCAACCCTGATACCTGCCTGAGACAGGGGGGCAGGAAAGGCCCGGGAAGGGGTGGGGCGGGGTTCATCCAGGACCCCTCACTGGGTGGAGGGAGGGAGGAGAGGAAGACAAGAAGGACCCAGGGGACAGGGGAGGACAGAGTCGGTGGTTAAGAGAAAAGCCACAACGTTCGGCCTGGCCTGGGCAGGCAGGGTGGGGAAGTTCTACTTTCACATCTCATGAGACTTTTCAGTTGAAAAAGGAAATGAGTAAGGGGGGTGTGGGCGCCTGCGTGTGCCCCAGGGCACAGGTGTGGGCGTGAGTGCCCGCCAGCGGAGGGCTGGGCCAGCCATGGGGTCCCGAGGCCTGCAGGCTATCCGGGCAGTGTTCCGGGAAGCTGTCTGGTGCAAGGCACAGCACCCGGCATGGGGGGGCCTCTCCTGACCCTGCCCTCTCCGGAGGACGGCCTCCCCCGTCCCTCCCGCCCCCCGGCCTTTAGCATCTTCCACTGTTCACACCCAGCCTGTGTCCCCTGCCTGTTTGAGCACAGAGGAGTCCCAGGGGACACCAGAGCCTAAGGACCTGGCTTCCCAGCCCCTGCCCTCTGCAGAGAGGGGTACTGGGGGTGGGGGGAAGGAAGGGTCCCCTGGGGCAATGCCCCAGAGTACAGGAATTCACCCCATCGGGGACATGAGTCAACTCACAGGTTTCTCTGCTGGTAGATTTTGCCTGTCTTCTTGACCCCTGCAGAAACAAGCCCAGCTTAGCAAGTGCCCTCGGCCAGGGCACCCTGAGGCTGGAGCACAGCTCCACAGTAGCCTGGCCACCTGGGGGACCCCATGTCCAAAACCAGAACAGAGGAGGGAGGCAGGCAGCAGGCAGCGTGGAAACGGGGGGCACTGACAGCAGAGCCTCCCCCTTGCCCAGGCGACTTTGTGACCCGAGACCCCATGACCCAACAGAAGAACCGGGGTCCCCAGGAAGCAGAGGCACCCTCTGGGGGCAGCACAGCCACCCTGCCTCCTCTGGTCCCCCCCCCCGCTTCCCATGGTCCTCCGTGACCCCTACCTGGGTGGGAGCAGCGCATGCAGAGTCCGGTCACGGTTCCCAGCAGCAGCAGCGCTGGCCACGGCCACAGCCATGGCAGCTCCGTGTCCCCGCTCATGCTGGTTTGGGTCCCACCTGCGGTGTCACGCTGTGACCCGGGGCCACCAGCCAGCCCAGCCCAGCCCGTTCTCCTGTCTGGCACCCACCGGGAGGGTCTGGGCCTGCTGAGTCCCTTGGGCTGAGAGGTGGACTCCCAGTCACAGATGGGGAAACTGAGGCTGAAAATGCTCCCAGTGTTAGGATTCATAGCTTGCCCCCCAACCCTAGCCTTGCCTACATATCCTCCTGCCACACTCTGCCAACACAATGGTGGCAGAAAAGCTTGTCAGAATCCACATCCAACTAAACAGCCAAAAGTCAGGATGGAGACGTGGCTCAAGTGGTAGAGCACCAGCTAAGAAAAAAAAAATCTAACAGGGAGCACAGGACCTGAGGCTGAGTTTACAGATGACTCCGTCAGGGGTGTCACCTGGGATGAGGCAGATGGCCAGGCCTAGTGCGATTCTGGTTAGTGTCACAATGTGTGTCACAGGACAAGGGAGAGCCTGCTGGAGCAGCCTGAGGGAGGCATTGCAGGTGCTTGGCTGGAGCCCGCCCTGCCTGGCTGCTCCGACAAAGGACCTGAGCCTCCCTACCCTACTGACCTCCACCGGGGGAGGCTGGGGGCTGGGGCCAAGGACAGCAGGCATGGGCACCCCACCTCTGAGAGCAGATGGGGGCTCAGAGAGGTGTGTGCCGGGATTGAAGGCCAGGATGCATGAGCTAGCTGCTGAGGCTCCCCCCGTACTCCCAGCTTCTCAGGAGGCTGAGACCTGAGCACCGTGGTTCAAACCCAGCCCAGCAGCAAAGTCCATGAGACGCTAATCTCCAACAGCAAAACGCTGAAGTGGCACTGTGGTTGAAGTGGTGGAGTGCCAGCATTTTTTTTTTTTTTGAGGTCATGGGGCTTGAACTCTGGACCCGGGCGCTGTCCCTGAGCTCTTCAGCTCAAGTCTACCGCCCTACCCTTGAGCCAAGCCCCACTTCCCACTTTCTAGAGGTTAACTGGAAATAAGTCTGGGGTTCTTTTGTGCCTGGGCTGGCTTTAAACCTTGATCCTCAGGTCTCAGCCTCCTGAAGGATTACAGGCGTGAGCCCCTGCACCCAGCGTACAGTGCCAGTCTTGAACAAAATAAGCTAAGAAAGTAAGAGTTTAAGTCCCTGAGTTCAAGCCCCAGTTCCTAGTATGTCTGTACACACACACACACACACACACACACACACTGAATTCTGGACAAGGTGAGGGTAAATGACACACTTTTTTCCTCTCAAACATAAGAGTCCAACATAAAGAGGGCTGAATAAAGCCATTTCACCATTCATTCCATCCTCTCTCCAGATTGAGAAGGGGGCTGAGTAGAGTTTGGGGGCTGAGGGGCCCAAGAAGGCACCAGGAGGCCGGCAGAGGAAGAGGAACGGCTGCCACGGCCCTGTAATGCAGTGGCCAAAATAGCACAGAGGGAAACGTGCAGTTTTCTTATGAGCAAGGCTCTCATGGCGCGGGCGCCTGCAGGCCTCGCAGCCGAGCCCGCCGCTGGAGGGGCCTCTGAGACCACCCACCCAGCACAGGTGGGGTGCCGTCAACCCAGGGTGGCACAAGGATCTGAGATGGGCTAGCTAGAGGCTCCCATCTGGCCCAGGGGACGGCGGCCTGGGCAGAACCTGGCAACGCTTGTGCCAGGCCGGTGGTGGTGGTGGTGACGGCGAGGCACCAGAGCCCGGGGCCTGTGGCTACTGCCTGCTCAGACCCTCCTGGAGCTGCAGGCGCAGGCCACGTCCTTCCATGGACCAGGCAGGCCTGGCGTGGCTGCCCACACCTCCACCCTCCCCAGCTGCAGAGGGTGGTGCAGCTTCCAGGCTGGGAGGCCGAGGCAGGGATGGCCGGTGCCCCTGAGGGCCACGGGGCCAGGAATGCCCAGCGGGAAGGACAGGCCCTCAGCCACAGAGGCTCCTGGGAAAGCTCACCTGAGTCGCAGGGTCCCTCACGCCCGCACACCTGCCCTGCTGCCTGTGCCACTGACTTCAGCGGGCAGCAGGGGAGGTGGTGGCTTCCTGAAACAACACCCCACATCCGCCTCCCTCACCGGACGGGCCGGCCAGCCAGAGAGGGAGGAAGGAGAGGCAGGGGGAGGGGCAGGGGAGACACCGAGGGGAGCAGGGAGAGAGCGGGGGCGTCTCCCGAGGGGCCAAGGCAGGGGACAGGGGACGACCATGAAAACGTGGAGCCATGAGTGGCGGTGACAGCCCCAGACAGATGGGGGCCCTGGGAGCACAGCTCAGCTGGTGATGCCAAGGGAAGGTAGCAGGGCGAAGGCAACCCAGGGGAGGCAGGGGTGGGCTGGGCCACTGTGACCATACCCCTTCATGCCAGCAGCTGTGGGGACAGACCCACGGGAGGCCCTCCAGGCCCCACGTGCCTTTGAGAAGCCAGGTTGGGACTCTGGGACACTCGCTAGGGGACCCCACATGACAGCTTGCCTCTTGAACTCTTGCTCCAGGGTAGCTGCCAGCGCTCACTGCTGCCACCTCGTGGGGACAGAGGGTCACAGCCTGGGGAGGGTTTGGAGGCTGCTGGGGTAGGTCCTGCCCCTTGGTAGGGGGAGGGCAGTGCCAGGACCCCGGGAGACCACAGTGACAGAAGATGGGCCAAGGGGCTCACAGAGGCGGAGCTGGACTAGAACCCAGGCCCCAAAACCAGTGCTCCTGGCAGAGACCATGTGCCTGGCATTCCTGCAGGCACCACCCATGGCCAAGGGGCACTGCGTCTCATCTGGGCAGTTTCCACTTCTCCCCCAAACCTAACTTTGCTTATTTTATGCTTGCAGCTAGCACTGACGGGAGTCACACTTGCCCAGCAATAAGCACTGACTTCAAATTCTAGTACAATTTTAGAAAACAAGAAATAGGAGCCGGGAGTTTGGCCTAGTGGTAGAGTGCTTGCCTAGCATGCATGAAGACCCGGGTTCGATTCCTGGGTACCACATACATAGAACAAAGCTGGAAGTGGTGCTGTGGCTCCAGTGGTAGAGCTCTAGCCTTGAGAAGCCCTGAGCCTAAGCCCAGGACTGGCAAACAAACAAACAAAAGCTGGGCACCAGTGACTCACCCCCGTCGTGACCCCAGCGGCTCGGGAGGCTGAGGCTGCACTTCGTGGTCAGCCCAGGCGAGAAGGCGAATCTTACCTGTAACTCCCCAGAAGCTTGGAAGCGTGTGGCGGTGGCTCAAGCGGTCCGACCCATGTGCCCAGGACCCAAGTTCAAGCCCCAGGACTGGCACACACACAGAAGCCAGACATTGAGAGCCACAAGGGTCAGTGAGGCGCAGGTGCCATTCCCAGCACCCACCCCGCCCGCAGAAGACCGGGGCCAACACCTGGGAGGACCTGCTAAGGAGCTTCTTGAGAGGCAGCCTTCCTTCCATGCTCACCACACACCAGCCACTCGATGATGACTCATACACGACCAGCCACCAGGGCAGGCCTCATGCAGCAGGCCACAGAATGGTGACCACAGCGCCCCCAGGAGGCTGCAGGCCACAGAGCCACAGCATGCCCAGCTTCAGGCCGCCCCGCCCACACGACAGGGAGCATGCCCAGCTTGTGCCTGGCCTAGGGTCCATCCCCAGCACAGCAAGACTCCCAAGAGACCCAAGGTCCAAATGGAATGTCACCAAAAGCCACACAGAGCTCTGCATTAGGCTCCTCATCCTAGCTGAAGAGCTCAGGGAGAACGCCCAGGCCCGGTCACCTCCAAACACAAACCAAACCAAACCCAGTTAAACATTACGTAAGGTTCTCTTTTATTTAAAAGATCATTCACAAAATACCATATCCATAGATCTACGTTCTGTCAGAGCGCTGAATGTGTTAAGTGTTTGGAATTCCATTCTCATTGAAAGGCCCTGGAAGGCCGGAAGTTTGGGTGGATTTGTTCTCATGTCCCCGCGCTGGGGATGTAAGTGGGGCGTGTGAAAGCATCAGGTTTGACTGCAACCACATAATGCAGGTCTTCCTTAAGTTAATTATTGGTGTTACACAAATGGTTCTTATCTCAGAAGCAGAAAAGATGGCAGGCAAAAGGATGGACGGTGTGGAGGAAGGGGAGGGAGGGAGGGAAGGAAGGAGAGAAAGGGAAGGGAAGGAGGAAGAGAGCTCCAGAAATTGCTGAGACCTTGCAACAAAGACAAACAAGAGCAAGCCCGGCAGTGGTGGCCACCATGGAAGAACACTGCCCCTGGTGCCCAGGGCCTCCAGCCATGCCAGGCCTCTTCCCCTAAGACTCTAGGACGGGCAGACCCCCGACTGGCCCTCCATCTGTTCTCACAGGCGCCGCCGAGCCCCCTCCTGGGGGTGCTGGCCAGGGCCCCGGTGGGGGGCCGCGCTCAGCGCCTGCAGCTCACCCCAGTGCTGGGCGGGTTCCAGGCTCGGGAGTCTATGTGTGTGGGGGGGTGGGGATGATGAACACAGGAGGGGCACACTGCCACTGAGGGCTGGAGGCCTCCATGCCCCGGGCCCCGCTTCGGACCCCACTGGGGAGCAGAGAAGGAACTGAGCCCCTGAGCTGGGTGGCATCCACACTCTGAGCCCCCAGATCTCACGGTGGGGTGAGGGCTGCTCTGCTTGGGCGGCCCCGGGCCGCCGAGACCGGGGATGACAGCTGGGGCTGCGCTGGAGGCGGCGGGCACACAACTCAGCATGCGTTTGGAGAAGCACCCAGAACAAGGCCCGCAGGGCCCCACCGCTCACCCTGCCGTCTTCTGCGCAGCGCACGGGCATGGGAGAGCGAGCCAGAGCGAGCTGCAAGGAGCCAGGAGATGAAGACGCGCGGGAGAGCCAGAGGCGGAGAGGAAAGGAGGAGGGGACGAGCAAGGGAGCAGGGCCAGGGCGCTAGCTAGCAGGGCGGGCGCGGGGCGGAGGCAGGGCGAGGCGAGCTACTAAAAACCACTTGTTAACAGCTGCGTGCAGCCCGAGCTGTTCCGTGAGCCGGGGGAGGAGGGCGGTGTCAGGCTCAGGAATGGTGGCTGAGGGCGGCCGGCCCCCCAGGCTGAGGTCTGCTCTAACTCCCCGCACCCCCTTCCCCCCCAACCGCAAGCTCATTCCTGCCCCTTCTGGACGACTTCCTCTCTGGGCCGGGCACCCCCGAAGATGGCCGAGTTGGGGTTGGCTACTTGGTTGAGGGGCGTCGCCACCGTCCGGGGTTTAAGCTGGAGCCGAGGCCTCTGTGCTCTTTCCTCTGGGGACAGAGTGAGGCGGGGGTTCAGGTGGCGGCAGCGGCCTGGGCCCTGGGCCCACCCACCCGTGGGCGCCCCATACCTTCCGTGGGCTCTCTGAAGTCCATGTTGGGTCCGCGCAGGGGAGGGCCGTCCCGGAAGCGGCTCCCCATGGGAGGGCCCGCCCTCCGGTCCCCGGGGCGGCTGCCGCCCCGTCCCCCGAGGAAGTCGTCCCGGAAGCCTGGGGGAAAGAGGGGTCGTCAGTGGCCGCCCGCAGCCCAGGGCGTCCACATTCCATGGTCCAGCATCCGCGTCTCCCCAGCCACGTGACGGGACGACGCGCCGGAAGACAAGAGCTGGTCCGTCCGTGGTTCCTGCTGGTGGGGCTGGCGCAGGAAAGGGCCAGAGGGCAGCAGCACAGCGGGCACCGGGGTGGGCGGGTGGCCATTCCGGTTCTGTCTCTGGACTGTGTTGGTCCCTAGGGGGCACTGTGCCCTGGAGAAGGGGAGGCGGGCTGTGCGCTCTGTGGCCTAACGCCGTGTGCCCATCCAGCCTCTGGCCTCAGGCGGCAGGGCAGAAACACACCAAGCAACCTGACAGGTGGCACAGGAGTGGAACATGGGCTGAAAGTGGCTCCAAACACAGGAAGACTAACTGGAGTGCCACTGGAAAGACTTCCTCAAGAAGTCCGTGCTCAGAAGGCGGAGCGGCCCTGGAGGGGACTCAGGAGGGCGCTTCCAGGGGAGGGTGGGAGGATGGGGTCCTTCTGGAGACAGAGGGCCTTGCAAGCCCAGCCAAGACCGGACGCAAACTCAGAAGGGAGGCTTTTGCTAGTCACCTCCAACTCCAGGCGCTGCGTTTTTGGCCTAGGCCACCACACCCAACTCTCAGCCCGCAGCTCACCAGGCTACTCAGCACTCAAACCTTTAGCCTGCTGCCTCCCCACGCTACCCTTCACACTGCGCACACGCAGGACTGCGGCCTTCCAAGTCAAGACAGGGATTCTGGGGGCCAAGGCAGGCCAGCCCAACTACACAGTGGGATCCCATCTCAGAAACCCACCGCACCTGACCTGAACCCAAAGGCCCCTCCCAAAACCCATGCAGAGGAACCAGGTCTGGTAGGGTGGTTGTGTGGATGCCCCTCGCCAACCCAGCACAAGCTCTGCCAGGCCACGGAGCTCCCTGCCAACAGGGAACTCTCTCCCACTAGTTTTGTCATTTTTTTTTGGGGGGGGGGGAGAGGGTTGGTCGTGGGGCTTGAACTCTGGGCGTGGGCGCCGTCCCTGAGCTCTTCAGCTCAAGGATACCGCCCCACCCCTTAGCCACGGCGCCACTTCCCGTTTTCTGGTGGTGAACTGGAGATGAGTCTCACAGTATCTTTAGTGCCTGGGCTGGCTCCTGAGTAGCTAGGATTACGGGTGTGATCCACTATGCCTGGCTTCATTTATTTTTTTCCCTTTGGTGGGACTGGGACTTGAACTCAGTATCTGATGTTTTTGCTCACTGCCTAGAGTTCTACCACCTGAATCCCATCTTCAGCCTTCATTTGGTGATTTCAAAAATATAGCAGCCAGGTCCCAAGTACCCCACACACGTGTGCGTGTGCGTGTGTGCACACACGCTCGGTGACTCACATCTATAATCCAGCTACTCAGGAGGCTGAGATCTGAGGATCAAGGTTCAAAGCCAGCCTGGGCACAAAAGGACCTGAGACTCTTTATCTCCAGTTAACCTCTACAAAACAAGAAGTGGGGCTTGGCTGAAGGGTAGGGTGGCAGCCTTGGGCTGCAGAGCTCAGGGACAGTGCCTAGGCGGAGTTCAAGCTCCATGACCTACCAAAAAATAAAAATAAAAAAGCAGCAGAACCAGTGTCTGTGGAGGGGAGGGGAGGGGAGGGGAGGGGAAAGGAGGGGGAGCCTGGTGGCTCACACTAGTAACCCCAGCTGTTCAGGAGGCTGAGATCTGAAGACCATGGTTTGAAGCCAGCTGGCAGGAAAGTCTATGAGACCTTACCTCCAATTAACCACTAGAAAACCGGAAGTAGAGCGGTGGCTCAAGTGACAGTGTGCCAGCCTTGAGCAAAAGCTCAAGCATAGTACCCAGGTTCTGGGTTCAAGTCCCAGGACCAGCACAAGAAAATGGTAATATGCACAGTCTCTTGTGGTACTGCGCCTGAGAGTCAGGGCCTCATGTTGGCCAGGCAAGGGCACGGGCACTGCCACACCCCAGCAGGAAAGTCAATGTCGCCAAGGCCTGGGAAAGGCGTCCAGAGGGCCGTGGGCCATCACCCCCTAGAGTAAGCATGTCAGCTTCTAGATGTCCCCTCACTCACTAGGCCCTGGAGGGCGGCCTTCCTTGGATGGCCTGCCAGCTGGCTCCTTAGATCAGAGGCCTGTACACAGAGCCCTGGCGTGGCTGACTCGAGAGGATGCCCGTCTGACTACAGGGCTTTTCACGAGTACACCACCCACAGCCGTCGGCTCAGCTCGAGCTGGACTGGAAGCGAGTCCGATGGACCCCCGGTGTGGGCCTATGGGGTGCAGCCAAGGCTCCTGGTTCAGAAAGCACCCCACACGGCTGCACCTCCCGTCTTGTTCCCCTTCCTGATTACAAATGCACAGGCGCCCGGCACGCACACAGACCTGCCGTTGTCGGCACAGAAAGGGGACATGAAAGTGGCCTATGTCCATTGTGAAGGGACTAGAGTTCCATGTCATTCCAGAAAAAGGCAGGACTCCAAACAGACTTTCACCGTCTTAAGAAGCTGGGAAGCAGTGGGGCAGAGCCCAGCGGGCACCCCCAGAGCCCGGTGGGGCTCAGGCTCCAGGGGAGTTGGCAGGGTAAAGTGAGGGAGGGTCAATACTGGTACCCGAATTGAAGTCATCCCGGGGGTCCCAGCCACCTCTAGATTCTCGAGAGCCACCCATTCCTGAGGACACACAAAAGAGAGAAAGTTCAGGGAGGATCATGACCTGGCTGCAGAGACACGGACAAGTCACCTTCTAGAAGGTTCTTGCCCCAGAACCTCTGGTATTCCCCCTACGACTGTGGTGAGCAGCGTCATAGCAGCAGACATGCAGCTGCCATCTCAGGAGAAGCAGTCACCTCTGTCATCGGGGCCGCCTTTCCTGAATCCGAAGCCACCTTTGTCTTGCTTTCTGCCTTCTGCAATGTCCACACGCAGTGACCGATCGCCCAACAGCTAGTGACAAGGGGAGAGTGGTGAGTACGGAGGAACCACGCCAGCCTCCGCCGAGGCCGGGCCCCACCAGGGACTCACCGCACCGTCGTACGTCAGGGCCTCCTTCAGCGAATCCACCTCGTCGAACTCTACATAGCAGAATCCTGGAAGACAGAGGAGGCCGTGGACCAAAGAGACGCCACCTTCCCCCTGCCCGGGGCCCCAGGTCTCCGTCCTTGTATGTGCTGGAGTGGACACTGGCCTGAGGCATGCTTGGGACCAAGCGGCATCAGAGCCCCAGCAGGACAGCCTCACAGCTCCAGACTAGTGCTCTGCCTGCCTGCTACATGGCCGCCTTCTAGAAACCTGGGATGATGGGTGACCTGCTCCCTGCCCGAGCACCCCAACCCCTCCCATCTGCCACCTCCCGGGGGAGAGCTGAGACCCGAGGCCACACGACAGGGTCTTCCCCAGGCTCATCTGTGTGGTGGAGGCCGCCAGCACCCCGGGCATGGAGGCCATGCTTCGATAGTGCCTCCCCCAGCTCCCCTCCAGGCCCCCCTCACCTTTAAATTTGTCTGTGTCTTTGTCTCTGACTAGCCGCACGCTCCTTATGCTGAGATCCTTAAAGATGGCGTCTATGTCGCCCTGAACCGTGTTGAAAGGGAGATTCCCTACGTAGGCCGTGTAGGGGGGCTCTGTGGGCAGCTCCTTCTGGCTGCGGGAGCCATGGCCACCAGCACTGCCCCGGGACCTGCAGGGACATCACAGCAGGGATGGAGGGCAGGGCCTGAGGACGCCTGGAGTCTGGCCACACCCCCCTCCGTCCCCATCGGCTGGCCGGCCAGCTGCGCATTCGCGCCTGCCACAGGACACACGCCTGCAAGTCTAGCTCTTGAGGCAGGACCGGCCTGCCTTGTTTACACAGTGAGATCCCACCTCAAACAAGGAGCAGAGGAACGCGGGTGTCGTGAGGGCCACGGCTTCTCGGAGAGCCCTGCACTCTGCCAGTCCACGGCAAACCCCAAAGTGCTCAAGGACAAAGTCTACACCAAGGAAGACCAGCAGGTAACAGGTGAACAGGGAAGCACACAACGAGAAAACCACAAGCCTACTGCTGTGCCTCAAATCTAAGGATCCTGGTTCAAAGCCAGCCTGGACAGACAAGTTCAAAACTTTTGTTTTTTTCCAGGCCTGAGGCTTGAACGAGCACCTCTCTGCTCTGGGCTATCACTTGAGCCACAACGCCACTTTCTCACCTTTTCTGTGCACGTGGTACTGAGGAACTGAACCCAGGGCTACGCACATGCTAGGCAAGCAGTCTACCACTAAGCCACATTCCAGCCCCCAAATGCTTTTTTGTTGTTGGTTATGGGGTTTGAACTCAGGATCTGGATGCTGTCCATGAGCTCTTCTGCTCCACTTAAAAGTAGTTCATTCTGGTGTTCTGGTGGTAAATAAAGAGGACTTTCCTGCGGGGGGGGGGGGGGGGGGAGGGGAGGGAGCTCTGAGTCAATCCTCACATCCCAGCCTCCACAGTACTTAGGATTATAGGCGTGAGTTACCAGTGCCAGAGCAAATTCAAGACTCTTATCTGATTATCCAACAAAAAAAGATGGAGCTGCAGAAGTGGTTCAAGCGGTAACCGTACTAGCATGTGCGCGCGCACATGCGCGCACACACACACGCACACACACACAGTGTGTAAAAGTAGGGCTAGATTCAGTGGTGTATGACCATAATTCCAGTTCCGGGGAGGTGGGTATCAAGAGGATCATGGTTCAAGCTCTGCTAAGGGCAGAAATAAACCATTTCAACCAATAAAACGATGGCTGTAGAGTGTGGCAGGGGCAGAAGAGCGCTCTGGCAGGCGGCAGGTCTGAAGGAAGCCACAATCAGTGTCCCTGAGCTCTTTCTGTTCAAGGCTGGTGCTCTGCCACTTGAGCCACAGTGCCACCTCTGGCCTTTTCTGTGTGCCACTGAGGAATTGAACCCAGGGCAGGCTAGGCAAGCACTCTACCACTACGCTACACTCCCTGCCCTAAACATAGCTTAAGAGAGTTTAATTGACCACACAGCTCTGTAGTTTGGTAACTGCTTCTCCGTTGGCAGTTACACTGAACATGCCTGAAGCACCAGGCCTGATAGGGCCAGGCCTCTGCAGATCTGACCCGGAGATCAGGGTGTGCCCGCTGCGCCTGCCCTCACCCCCCCCCGCCCCTAGGAGCAGGCAGCATCTAACACCCCCCCACTGCCAGCAACACATGCCGCCCAATTCAGGAAATCTGACTCCCAGCTCCAAATGCCACCCTCTCTCTGCACTCAACCAGGGTCTTCGGAGGAGGCTCAGGGTACAGCCCGGGGATGGTGCTGGAGGAGACCACACTGCAGCATACCCAGGACACAAAGGCCAGGTGACAGCAGCAGCCACCAGTGTCCACCCAGGCAGGGCCACTCGGCTTGCTGCTGGCTGGGAGCTCGGCCTGTCCGGTGGTGCTGCGTGAACCCAGCCAGAAATCAGAGCCCTCAGCACATTTCCAGGAAAGCGTTCTGTAGACTAACTGGAAGCGCTCGATCTAAGTGATGGAGTGTCATTCTGGAAGCTCTAAGCAATAAACCTCACATGCCAGGCTGGAGATAGGTCTGGACGGGCGCTCACCACCCCACATGGTCTCCAGGCCGCCCCCCACCCCACATGGTAGCAAGGACTGCCTGGCACATGGCACCTGCTGGAGGTCGTGCAAACCCCACAATTCTGCACTTTCAGAGCAGCACCCCAGCAAGGCAAGTGCTGGGGAGGGGAGGGGCCCCTGTCAAGCAGGGAAAGCTGTCACTGCAGGGGCGCCCACCCCAGCCAGGCAGCCCGCCCCGTCCTCCCTACTGAGCGAGGCACAGCATGTATTTGACGCCTCGGCCCAGGCGGAGATGTGGTCAGGCGGCATCACCGACCCTGTGGCCAAGCCTGGGCTCGATCCCAGCATGACCACACACACACCTGAATGCACCCAACGCCGCGTGGGCTAAAAGCCATTTCTCCAGACAAAGGCTCCGGAACAGATGCTTATCTGGCAGTCCTCACTGCAGGTTTCAGGGCACCAGCCCAGCGCTGTCTGCTGACCTCCGTGGAGGTCACAGCCCAGACGGAAGCAGGCAGGCCTGGCTGCAGTCTTGGCAGGCCATCCCAGTTTCCAGGGAGGGAGAACAGAACAGGGTACACCTAAAAGCCACTGTGGATTGAAAATTACTGTCACTACAGAGCTGCTGTTACACAGAAGAGGGTTGTGCTTGTTTTCAAGTGACTGCTCCAAGTAGTACTTAAAATATTTCTCAAGCCAAGCTGAGGTACAGGGTTCTTCGTGCAAAGTGGCCACACCGGGCACCGACCCCATTTTATTACAACAGTGCTCACAGAAAAGAAATAATGTGGGTCCTAATCAATGTGTTCTGCACACTACTTCCACCAATTTGCAGGCTCTGACTCGGACTGCAGGCGGAAGAGAAGGTGCTTCTCTTATGAGGAGCCAGCGTTGTGGAATGTAGATAGAGACTGTGGCTCTCCCACTTCATTAGTGGATGCAGGCGTGCACTGTGTCCCTATGCTGGGGCCTCTGGCTCTCATCTAGGTTTTGCTTTCTCTCAAGGCTGGCATTCTACTATTTGTACTACAACCCCACTTTTAGCTTTTTGCTGGTTAGATGGAGATAACCTCATAGATTTCCTGTCCAGAGTGGCTTCACATGCCAGTCAGTGGTTAGGAGCAAAACTGTGAGCTCCACCGATGAGCTCAAGGTGTCTTCTCATGTCAGACCGAGGGCCTTGCCAAGGCTTCAGCACTTTCTATTGTGGAGTCACACTTCCAGCTCCAACTTGCAACACTTCCTCCCTAAGTCTCCAAGCAAGCACTGGTGTAAATCCCTTGCTCCCCAGTCTGTCTCAGGACTACTCCATCTCCTGCTGAAGCTCTGACACTGGTAACAGAGCCAAATGCAATGGGGCACACAGATTCCAGTATCTTGAGAGGCTGAGGCAGGAGGATCATGAGTTCAAGGGCAACCTGGCCTACATAGTGAAATCCTTTATTAAAAAAAGGGATGAGGGCTGGACGGGTGTGGTGGCTCATGCCTGTAATCCTAACTAATCTTGAGGCCGAGATCCTGAGGATCAAAGTTCACAGCCAGCCAAGGGCACAAAAAGACCTGAGACTCTTATCTCTAGAAAGGGGAAGTGGGGCTTGGCTCTAGGCTAGGGCAGTAGCCTTGAGCTGAAGATCTCAGGGACCATGCCCAAGCCCAGAGTTCAAGCCCCACGCACAAAAAAAAAAAAAAAAAAAAAGGATGAGGGCTGGGAGTGTGGCCTAGTGGTAGAGGGCTTGCCTGGCATGCACGAAGACCAGGGCTCCATCCTCGGTACCACATGCATAGAAAAAGCCGGAAGTGACTCAAGTGGTAGACTTCTACCTTGAAGTAAGCTCAAAGACAGTGTTCAGAGGCCTCCAGTCCAAGTCCCACGACTGGCAAAAAAAAAAAAAAAAAAAAAAAAAAAGCCTGTAAATGTAGCTACTCAAGAGGCTGAGATCTGAGGATCGCAGTTCAAAGCCAGCCAGTCTGGGCACTAAAAGATTGTGAGACTTTTATCTCCAGTTAATCAGTACAAAATGGGAAGTGGGGCTGTGGCTCAAGGGGTAGGGTGGTAGCCTTGAGCTGAAGAGCTAGAGACAGGGCCCGATCCCAGAGTTCAAGTCCCATGACCCCCCCACACACAAAAAGGCGGGAGGGGGGGGGAAGAGTGGTGGGGCCACTGGCTGGAGTTTGGCCTAGTGGTAGAGTGCTTGCCTAGCATGCATAAAGACCTGGGTTCAATTACTTAGTACCCCATACACAGAAAAGCTGAAGTGGTGGTGTGGCTCAAGGGGTAGAGCTCTAGCTTTGAGAAAGCCCAAGGACAGTGCTCAGACCCTGAGCTCAAGCCCAGGACTGGCAAAAAAAAAAAAAAGAAAAAAAAAAAGAGGGGGGGGGTGCAGTTTTGGAACAATGGTTCAAGTGGTAGACTACCAGTCTAGCAACCTCAAGACTAATTCAGATCAACATTCCAGGCTCTATCAGCAAAGAAAGCCACCAACATCCACCCAGGATCCTGAAACTGGCTTTGCCACAAACAGAGGCAGTTGGCACCTGTAATCCCAACACTGGTGAGGATTGGAAACTTCAAAGCTAGTCAAGAAGACGTGGTGCATGGGGGTGCACACGCTTGCACGCACACGCGCGCACACACACACACACGTGTGCATGCACACACCCCACCCACCCCATAGCTGGCTGGCCACGCACGGGCGGCTCATGCCTATCATTTCCTAGCTAAGTAAGTTGAAATTTAAGGATCAGGGTTTGAAACCAGCCTGGGCAAAAAAATCAGAGAGACTAATTTCCAATGAACCCACCAAAAGAGAAGTGCAGCTGTGGCTCAAGTGGTAGAAGGCCAGCCTGGAGAGGAAAAAAGCTAAGGGACAGCACCCAGGCTGGCGTTCAAGCCCCAGGACTGGCACAGAAAGAAAAGAACAAATAGTAGCGCCCCATCTGTCCCACAACTGCCCCCTGCATTAGCACTGAGCCTTGTCCAGGGCAGTGCCAGGAAGGAGCCTGGTAGCATGGATCCCAGACAAGAATGAAAGACGAGAGGCCAGGCTTGCTGTCCTCATCGAGGATTTACTGGGATTCAGCCCATGTTGGCATCTGGTTGTCTTGGCCCCCCAGAAGTCTGTGGGTGCTTGAGGCGCCTGCACCACAGCTTTCTCCACTGAGCAGTGAGGACTATGGGCACCTCTGTAGGATGTGCAGGGGTGTGCCTGGAACCCAGCTAGTCTGCAGTGACGGCCCGTGAGTACCATGTAGAGAAGGTGGTGAGGGCCTCCGGCAGCCTAACAGTCACACAGGAAACTGGAAACAGACACCACACCCCTGACCTGAGAAAGGTGCTGTCCACTGAAGGAATTTTGTGTGTGCTGGTCTTGGGACTTGGACTCGGCCTGGGCTCCAACCCTGAGCTTTTGTGCTCAAGGCTGGCTCTACCACTTGAGGCACACAGTTCTGCTTCTAACTCTTTGGAGGTTAATAGGAAAAAGAGTCTCACAGACTTTCCTGCTGTTGCTGGGTTGGCTTTGAAGCACAATCCTCAAACCTCAGTCTCCTGAGAGACAAGGATGACAGACTACTAAAAACTAATGAACAAGACAAGCTAGTGACAAGTGTTAATCACTAATTGATACCCCTTCATATTCATGGCTACTTAGGGGACCAAGATAGACCTCAGTTCAAAGCCAGCTTAAGCAAAAAGTCCATGAGATTTTCTTTTTTCTTTTCTTTTTTGCCAGTTTTAAGGCTTGAGCTCAGGGCCTGAGTGAGCACTGTCCTTGGGCTTTCTCAAGGCTAGAGCTCTACCACTTGAGCCACAACATCACTTCCAGCTTTTTTCTATGTATGTGGTACCGAGGAATTGAACCTGGGTTTTTGGGCATGCTAAGCAAGCAGTCTACTACTAGGCCACACTCCCGGCCTTTTTTAAAAACCAGTCATGGGGACTCAACTTGGGGACAGGGTCGTGCCCAGATTAGAGCTCTATCACTTGAGCCACAGCTCCATGTCTGGCTTTTTGGTGGCTGTTTGGAGTGTCCTGGACTTTCCTGCCTAGGCTGGCTCCATGGAAACTGGATCCTGAGTAGCTAGGATTATAGGCCTGCGCCTCATCAGCACATGGCTACAAGAGAGTCTTGGCTCCAATCAACCCTCCCAAACCAAACCAACCAGTGGCTCAAACCCTAAATAGCACTGGCCTTAAACAAAAGGCTCGGGGACAGCATCCAGCCCTGGAGCTCGGGGGCCAGTACTAGCACCAAACAAAGTCCACACAGACAAAATCCTTAAGCTGAGGCTGTAGTGTAGCAAGTGCAGAGCCCTGGGCCAAGTCACCAGCACAATCAAAGCTTAACCAACGGGCCAGGAGCGTACCCTAGTGCTTGCCTAGCATGCACGAAGACCCAGGTACAATTCCCCAGTACCACATGCACAGAAAAAGTCAGGAGTGGTGCTGTGGCTCAAGTGGTAGAGTTCAAAGCCAGCCTGGGCACTAATGTCTATGAGACTCATATGTCCAATTAACTACTAGAAAACAGGAAATGGGGCTGTGGCTCAATGAGTAGGGTAGTAGCCTTGAGCTGAAGAGCTCAAGGACAGCACCCAGGCCTAGAGTTTAAACCCCATGGACCCACAATAAATAAATAAGTAAATAAATAAAATAACCAAAAAAGCCAGGCACGGTGGCTCACGCCTGTAATCTTAGCTACTCAGGAGACTGAGATCTGAGGATTGTGGGTCAAAGTCAGCCCAGACATGTAAGACTGTGAGACTCTTATCTCCAATAAACAAACCACCACCAAAAAAAAAAAAAAAAAAGAAAAGCTGAAAGTGGAGCTATGTGACAAGTGGCAGATCGCTACCCTTGGGCAAAACAGGTCAGTGCCCATGCCCAGGCCCTGAGTTTAAGCCCTTGGACCAGCACAAACAAATAACAAAAACGTAGCCAGTAACATGGAAGCCACAAGTGTTTGTCCTGTCTGTGGACAGCTGCTCTCATTCAAGTAAGCTTTTGCTTTTTGTAGATGGAATCAATCAATCAATCGATCATTTGTCTGCCCAGGCCCACTTTGAACCACTGTCCTCCAGAGCTCAGCTCCCTGGGTAAGTAGCTAGGATCAGACATGAGCCACCAGTACTCAGCTCTGAAGTAAATAAACGATAGCTGTCATGATTCATGGTAGAAATACTGAAAGTCCTTATTTCTTGGGGAGAGTTCTAATTTTACCAGATGAGAAGTTAGGAACGTCTGTGGTTGCACTAGTGCACTCTGCTGCATACCTGACATGGTTAAAATGGTAACTCAGACCTGTGTGTGTGAGCTGACACGCTCCCTCGCTCTAGAACCTGACACACAATTGTTCTGTTCATTGGATCACCTCAACACGCAGCCCACGCTGGCCTCCTGCCTCAGCCTCCCAGGGTCTGTCAGGCTTCAGGCAAATGTAGCTTTGTTGGCTAGGATGGTCTCCAGGCAAGCCTTCCAGTAGCCAGGACAGCGCGTGAGTGCCACCACACCAGGCCTGAGGACTAGCTCCAGGGCTGCGGTTCTCAGGCATGTACCCAGTGGGCACCAAGGAAAAGGGAAGCAAAGCCCAGAAGGACAATCCAGAGAAGCACGAGCTCTCAGTGCCATCCGTGCGTGTGCTTGTTCAACAATGCAGGTGTAGGGAAAGGCAGCAGGATGCATCACCACGAGTGCCTCCAGCATCTTGAGGATGAAGCATAGCTGCTAGCAGGACAGGAAGTCGGCAGACTGGCCATCCCAGCTCTGAAGCAAAAGGTCTAGCTTTAGAAAGGTTGTATCCAGACATGACAGTTGGTAGCCCTGCACCATGGCAAACCTGTGACACGGAGATGGGCTGGTGCCTGAGTCGTGGTGGTGTCTTCTAGTGCAGGTTCAGGCTGTCATCAGGGTTGGAGGACTGTAGGGCAGGGCCGGCGTCCTCACAGAACCCATCACGCAAGCCCACAAGTGCATATGCACTGTCACATCCATGGCTGTGAACATAGCTCACTGATACCACCATGGGAGATTGCTGTTCTCTAAATTTCAGGGCTACCACGGACTCCTCAGCTTGCTCCCCGCAAAGCACCTCACGGTACAAATGAGCCCACAGGTCCACCAGCAGGTGTCCAAAACATAACAGGAAGTGAGGCCATATTGTCCAAGGATATAGAGCCACTGGAAAATTCCAAGGTCAGATGCTGGAGATTCGAGGCATCAAGTGACTCACCAGGTATTGTGAGAGATGATGAGATGTAGCTCCAGCTGGCCTGGACCTCACCGCCCAAGTGCTGGAATTACAGGCACGCACAAGACATTGCTAGAAGTAGCATTTAAAAATAAAGACACCACGGGCCAGGAGTTTAGCCTAGTGGTAGAGTGTTTGCCTAGCTTGCACAAAGACCCACGTTCAATTCCTCAGTACCACATACTAGCGGGGGGGGGGGGGGGGGGGGGGAAGCCAGAAATGGTGCTCTGCATCAAGGGGCAGAGCTCTAGCCTTGAGAGAGCCCAAGGACAGTGCCCAGGCCCTGAGTTCAAGGCCCAGGACCAGCAAAAAATAAAGACACCAGGCCAGCAGTGTGGCCTAGTGGTAGAGTGCTTGCCTAGCATGCACGAAGACCCGGGTTCAATTCCTCGGTACCACATGCATAGAAAAAAAACTGCAAGTGGTGCTGTGGCTCAAGTGGTAGAGCTCTAGCCTTGAGAAAGTCCAAGGACAGGGCCCAGGCCCCAGAAAATAAATGAAGACACCAATGCCGGGCACAGGGTGAGGGGCTTACTCCTGTCATCTCAGGAGGCTGAGATCTGAGGATCAAGGTTCAAAGCCAGCCTGGGCACAAAGGGACCTGAGACTCCAATTAACCTCTAGAAAATGGGAAGTGAGGTTGAGGCTCAAGAATAGGGCAACAGCCTTGAGCTGAGGAGCTCACGGACAGCACCCAAAGTTCAAGCCCTGGGTGCTGGCGCTCCACACCTGTAATCCTAGCTATTCAGGAAGCTGAGACCTGAGGATAGTAGTTCAAAGCCAGCCTGGGCACAAAAGCCTGTGGAGACTCCTCTTACCTCGAATTAACCACCAAAAAAAACCCGGAAGTGGAGCTGTGGCTCAAGTGATAGCCTAATTCAAGCCCCACTCTCCCTCTCCCCCAACACACACACACACACACACACACACACACACACCCACACACACACACACACCCAGCTAGGCACTGATGGCTTAACACCTATAGTCCTAGCTTTTCAGGAGGCAGAGATCTGCTCACAAGGGTCAAAGCTAGCCTGGCCAAGGAAATCCATGCATCTCCAATTTACCAGCAAGAAGTCAGGAGTGGAGGTAGTGCTCAAGCAGTAGAGCTCAAAAGCCTGGTTCAAGCCCAGTGTTGGCACGCACACGTGCACAGACGCACACACAAGTATCCCCAGATTCAGTAGTCCCAGTGCAAATAAATCATCAAATGGCACAGGCCTATTTAGGAAGGCTATTCCCAGGGAACCTGTAAACATATTTTTAAAACTGGAGATGGGGGCCCTAGTGACTTAATTTCAAGAAGACTGGACTGCAGGGAACCAGTGGCTCACACCTGTAATCTTAGCTCCTCAGGAGGCTGAGATCTGAGAATCAAGATTTAAAGCCAGCTGGGGCAGGAACGTCTGTGTGTGTGTGTGTTGGGGGGCGGGGGGGCTCATCACCAATTAAACATCCAAAAAAGAAAGAAAGCCAGAGGTGGAGCATAAGCTGGAAGGGTAGAGCACAAAAGACAGCCCCCAGTCCTTCGAGACCCAGGACCAGCGCCAGCTAAATAAAAACGCAACACCGGGCCGTCCACCAGAGGCCTGGAAAGCTGCCCCAAAGGCTCGACTTTCGACGTGTCACCCGAGATCCCTCTCTTTTTTATTAGCAAATAAAATATTCTTTGAGATCTAGGTGGCTCCACCTACCCCAGGCTCGTACTAGCGTTTCCAGCCAGTCCTGCAACCCAGCGAGGCCTTTGTTCCAGCCTTGCCGGGCCGGGCGGGCCGGGCCGGGCCTGCGGGGCTGGAGCCCGGACACCCGCGAAGGGGAGCCCGGCGGCGGCGCCCCCCGAGGCGGAGGGGGGGGTGGGGGACACCGATCTTCCGTTACGGCCACACGCGCGCCACACGTGTCCTTGACACGGCGTTCGGTGTTTCCAAAACAAAGGCGGAGGCCGACAGCCGCGAGACCCCGTCGGGCGTGGGTTTCCGCCATCCCGGCGGTCGCTTGTCCCCCGGGGTCGGGGGAGCGCGGGGCGGAGGGGGGGAGGGAGGCAGCCCTCCGGCCCCGGGCTCCGCGGGCTCCGCGCACGCCGCCCCTCCGAGCCCGGGCGCGGGCAGCGGAGGCGCCGTCCCCGCCGTCGGCCCCGGCCCGCCCTTCCCGGGCTGCAGCGGGACCGCGCCCGAGGCGGCTGGGCCCCCGGGCGAGGGGAGGCCGGCGGGGCCCCGGGGCGGCGGCGGGGCGGCGCGCCGGGCCCCGGGGAGGGGGATGGGCCCCGGGCCCCGCGGGCCTCCCGCCGCCCCCCGCCGCCGAGGCGGCCCCGAGGACGCCGGCGGGACGCCCGGCCCGGAGCTGCGGCGCTAACCGCCGCCGCCGGCCCCGGAGCGCGCCATTTCCAGGCCTCGGCCCGCAGGGCGCCTCTCAGGCCGCCGCGGACCCCGCCGGGCCGCGGCCTCCCCGCTCCGCCGCCGCCCCGGGCGAGCACGGCAGGCCCGCCGTGGCCCCCGGGCCGCCCCCCGCCCCCGAGATGCGGCCGAGCCGGGGCCCGCGCACCCGCCGCCCGCCTCACCCTCTGCCGCCGCCGAAGCTGCTGTAGGCCCGATCGTCGTAGGTATCGAAGTCCGCCATTTGCCGTGTCCGCTCCGAAAGGAACCAGGGTGAGCGAGGAAGGACCCCGCAATATAACTCCCCCCGCCCCACCGCTGGGGCTGTCCTCCGCGCTGCCTGATCGCAAATCGCACGCACGCACGCGCGCGCGCGCGCACGTACGCCCGCGCCGCGCCCGGCCCTGGGCCGACGGGGCCGCTGTTGGCCCGGCGCGCTCTGCGGCCCACGTGGTGCGGCGGCGGGGTCGCGCGCCCGGCCTGGGGCCGCAGCCCATTGTGTGCTGGCCGGGAAGGGGAGGGGGTGGGGGGGACGCCGCGGGAACGCGCGGCCCCGGGAGGCCCCGCCCCGCCCCGCCCGCCACTTCCGGGAGGCTCCGGCTGCCCAGTCCCGCCGGGGGGGGGGGGGGGGCCGGAATCCCCCGCGCCGCACGCCCGCTCCGGGCGCCGGGACCCCGGGCCGGGGCGGGCGAGGTCCAGCCCGGGACCAGCCGGGAAGGTCCCCCCTCCCGCGGCGATCGCGGCTTTCGGGGGACCGGGAGGGGGAGCTGAGTGTCGACACTCAGGGTCAAGTGACGATGGCCCCTGCGGTACTCAGGCCATGTGCTCCTCCTCCTCCTGCAGGAGTCGCCCGATCAGAAAAGAAACCGTGCAGGTTTGTCATCCCAGCGGCCCGGGAGGCTGGAGCAGAGGGCCTGGGGCTGTGAGTCCTGGGGGCTCCTCCACTTAAAAACACGAATCAACAGAATGGGAAGGGCTGGGGGGGGGGTGGCCGGACAGGTGCTGGGCCGCTTGGTGAGCGTGAGATCCCGGGTTCAATTCCCAGTAGTTTAATAAAAGTAAATACCCTGGAAAATAGACTCCCTGGAACATGGATGAAAGGACCAGGTCAGAGTGGTGGCCTGCATATCTGTGGGCTTAAACATGATGACAGCGTTGCCTGGTGATGTGTGGCTGAATGTCTGTCATCGCTTACAACCGAACCCCATACTCGCTGGGTGACATAAGGCAGTTGCTCAACTCTCTATTCTTTCTGTTTTTGTTTTGGATCAGTCGCGAGGCTTGAACTCTGGGCACTGTCCCTGAGCCACAGCCCCACTTCCTGTTTCCTAGAGATTAATTGGCGATAAGAGTCTCACTGACTTTAGTGCCGGGGCTGGCTTTGAACCGTGATCCTCAGATCTCAGCCTCCAGAGTAGCTAGGATGACAGGCGTGAGCCACTGTGCCCAGTTTCCCCTTTAATAGAACCTGGACTTAATCTCAGATCCTGGGCACCGTGAGCTTTTTCACTCAGATCTCAGCCTGCTGAATAGCTAGTTATAGGTATAAGCCACTGACATCTGGCTATTCATGATTTCTTTTTTCTTTTTGACAGTCCTGGTGATTGAACTTAGGGGCTTCAAGCTTGCTAGGCCAGTGCATTCCCTTTTGGGCCACTCTGCCAGGACTGTTTTGCTTTGGTTGTTGAAGGCAGGATCTTGATTTGTGCCTGGGCCAGCCTGAGCTGCAATCCTCATCCTCGTACTTCTCTGTGTTGCCAGGGAGGACAAGGATGGTTCATTTTGCTCAGCCATTGTGTAGCCCCTGCATTTTAGCCCCATGGAATTGTGTTGGCACACTTCCCATAACTCATTTGACTTTTAACTATGCTGATTTCTGGATTCTGAATTCGGAACCATATTAAGTTGGAAGAAATGATACAGCTAAGACACCATAGTAAACCCTCCTTCCCAGTTGGTGTTTGGGGGAACAGAAATGTGAGGTGGGAGCTTGGACCTCTGGCCTGGACACAGCCAGGTTAGCTTCTCACTTTTTGTGTGGAAGGCTCTAGCTCACCTTTTCAATCAAAGGGGTAGCTCCAAAATGGGTCCACTGGCATTCACCTTTAATCCGAGCATTCCCGAGGCTGGGGCAGCAAGTTTGAGAGCTGGAGGCCAGTGTGCGCTACGTAGTGAGGCCTTGTCACAAACACTAAAATAAGAACCAAACTCAAGGGCCGAGAGTAAAGGGCTTACTTAGCATGCACGAAGACCCAGGCTTGATTCCTCGGTACCACATACATAGAAGTAAGCCAGAAGTGGTGCTGAGGCTCAAGTGGTAGAGCTCTAGCCTTGAGAATGCCCAAAGACAGTGTCCAGGCCCTGAGTTCAAGGCCCAGGACTGACAAAAAAATAACCTTATATCTGGGCTGGTCTCAAACTACAACTTCATTTCCCATTCTTTTTTTTTTTTTTTTTTTTTTTTTGCCAGTCCTGGGCTTGAGCTCAGGGCCTGAGCACTGTCCTTGGACTTTCTCAAGGCTAGAGCTCTACCACTTGAGCCTCAGCACCACTTCTGGCTTCTTGCTATGTATGTGGGGTGCCGAGGAATTGAACCCGGGTCTTCATGCATGCTAGGCAAGCACTTTAACCACTAGGCCAAACTCCCGGCCCCTTCATTTCCCATTCTTGTCCTCCTAAGTAGCCAGCTAAGAGGTGTGAGTAGCAGATGCCTGGCTGTATTTTACGTTATTTGCTGGGAAGCGATGCACACTGACGTTTCTGTGGCATGTGTGCCTAGTGGCTTCTGTCTCACCCAAGGAAGATGCTCACCCTGCCCGGACAGCTGCCAGGCGCAGGTCCCAGACCTCAGGCTGCACCCACGGTGGGACAGCCGCATTTGCCTGCCCCAGGGCGGCTGGACCTCCTTGTTGGAGGTCAGGGTGGAAGGATTGGAGCTGGCCTAGATTCCTGATGCGTGGATCCGAGGACTTACACTAGTCTGGGGGGTGGGGGTGGGGGCAGGGTCTCACTTGGAGACCTCGGGTCTTCCAGTCCCTCCAGGGCTGGGAGTAGAGGAGCAGTGTGTGCCACCGTGCCACCTCACCTGGTCTAGAGTTCTTTCTGCTCTGTCACAGTTAGGGTGTACCTAAGGGATGGGTAGCTCGGTGCCTGTGTGCAGGAACCAAATACAGGGTGGGCAGGGGTGACAGCTTAATTTGCACCACTTCTGGCTTTTTTTTTCTTTCTATGTATGTGGTACCGAGCAATCAAACCCGGGTCTTCCTGCATGCTAGGCGAGCACTCTACCACCAGGCCACACTCCCCGTCCTCTGAAACTCCTATCTTCAATGAATCACCAGAAAACCAGAAGCAAGGCTGTGACTCAAAGTAGTAGAGCACTAGCCTTGAGCAAAAGAGCTCAGGGACAGCACCCAGGCCCAGAGTTCAAGTCCCTTGACCGACAAAAAAAAGTGTTTTCTGAAGGGCAGCCAGGTCTCACCTTGTAGCCCAGACTGACCTTGACCAGGACCCTCCTGCTTCCCAAATGTGGGGTGGGGAGTATAGGTAGGGCTTCCTCTAGAGGAGGGGGCCTGTTTCTGGTCAGGCTGCGGGCACTGCAGGGGAGGGCTGGGGTAGCAGAGAGGGGCACGCGGGCAGGCAGGGCTGAAGCCCCAGGTGCGGGCACAGTGGGCAGGTGGGGGCCGGGGTGGACTCCGGGCTCCGCTAGGGCGCCCTGGCCAGCGCATTCTGGATCACAGGTGTGAGGTGCTCTGGGGAGGGGAGCCCTGCGTCAGCTCGCTACATCCCAGGGGCCTCTGCTCCTCAGCCCCCGTCAGTCAGCGCCTTGTTAGTGCCTCGTACCTGCAATCCCAACCACTCAGTAAGCTGAGAGCTGAGGATCCTAGTTCAAAGCCAGGCCAGTTAACCAGCCAGAAGTCCAGCTGTGGCTCAAGCAGTGGATCACTAGTTCTGAATGAAAAATGTAAGAGTCCTGAGTTCAAGCCCCAGTACTGGCACACGCAGGTGCACATGCACACGTGCGTGCGCGCACACACACACACACACACACACACACACATACATATACATTCCTAAGTAATCCTCACTTCAACCCAGTTTTGGCTTCTATTAGAAAACTGAAAGCTGGGTGCGGTGGCTCACATCTGTCATCCTAGCTACTCAGGAGGCTGAGATCTGAGGATCAAGGTTCAAAGCCAGCCTGGGCACTAAAGTCCATGAGACTCTTATCTCCAATTAGCCACTAGAAAGCCAGAAGTAGCGCTGTGGCTCCAGGGGTGGGGTGGTAGCCTTGAGCTGAAGAGCTCAGGAACAACACCCAGGCCTAGAGTTCAAGCCCTAGGACCAAAAGAGAGAGGGAGAGAGACAGAGAAAGGGAAAGAGAGAGACAGACAGACAGATGCAGAGACAGAGAGTGGAGACAAGGTCTTGCTAATGTAGCCCAGCTGGACCTTGAACCTGAGATTCTCCTGCCTTAGCCTCCCAGGTGCTGGGACGGCAGGCATGCAGCACCATTCCTGGTCCCATTGACTTCTGCGTCCTCTAGTGTCCTGGCTGGGCAACCGTCTCTGGTCCACATCTGACTGGGCTCCAATCAGGTGACCCCCGCCCTGCAACTTCTCCCAGACACACTCAAGACAGGCCTGGGGAGCACAGACTTTATTGTTCCGAGTGCCTGCCTGGTTTCTGGGCAGGGGGAGCATCTCCCGCCCCCCTCGGCCTGCTCAGATGCTTTTCCAAGTTCAAAGTGCACTGAGAGCGCTTCACAGTTTTAATATGTCCCCGATCTGAACTGAGGCAAGGTGACAAAATGGCCCTCCCACCCCCGCCCGCCAAGGAAAGAAAACCCCAAGCCCCCAGCAGCTGCTGTTCCAGCCATATGAAAAAATAATACAAACTCTTCTTAAAAAATAGATTACACAGAAAGAACCCAGAGGGTGGGGATGCCGGGGTGGGGCGGAGTGGGGAGCCGGAGGGGAGGAACCTCAGCCACGGCCCCAGCGTCGTCCTCCTGAGGGCCCCTCTTCACCTGAGGCCTGGTACCTACTTCTCATTTAAAAAAAAAAAAAAAAAAAGGCCCAAAGCAGGGGGAGGGGCTGTGCCCGGCGGGCACCAGCCCCCCTTCTCTCTCTCTGAGGTGTGGGTCTTGTGGTGATCTGTTCCTGCACAGACACCTCTGGGAGATCAGCCTGGGAGGATCCTGGGGCACTGGGCACACTGGCTGGCCCCTCCCGGCCTGGCTCGGGGGCACTGCGGTGGATGCTGGGTGCGGGTAGCTAGGCGGGTGTGCCAGGGCAGCTCCAGCCCCTCAGCTCATGCAGGAGAGGTGAGGGAGGCCCACCAAGGCAGAGGTAAGGCAGGCGAGGAGGGGCGAGGGCAGCCTGGGCCCAGGCAGAGGACAGGGCTGGTCTGCAGGGTGGGCTGCCCTGCCAGGCTGCCCAGCAGAGCAGAGTCTGTTGAGGGTGGGGCTCCGGGAGGGGTCAGGATAGCGTCGGGGCAGCTCAGTCGGGGACCTCAGGATGGGCAGGCAAGCCGCTCTCGCCTCGACGGTAAGTCTCCCAGAAGCCCCGCTCCAGCTGCTCCAGCTGTGGGCCCAGGGGCAGGTGGCCGGCCACATGCATGCGGAGAGACTCCAGCCACTGCTGCAGCTTTACGAAGGAGGGCCTGGGGGCGGGGACAAGGAGGACAGACAGAGGGGGAGATGTAGAATGACCTACCTCACCCCTGCCGAGTCCTGAAGGAGGGCCTGGGGGACACAGAGGACGGGGACGTGGGGTTGGATCTGCAGGGAAGCGGCCCACTCACTCACTCCAATCCCCCACTCACCTCTTCTCAGGATCCAGGTCGCAGCAGCGCACAGCAGTGGGGAAGAAGCCTGGGGGACAGCTGGGGGGGCAGTAGCGGTCCAGAAAACCCCGCACGTTGAGGCCGAAGTCCATGGTGCGGGGCAGGTAGTCGGGGTCTGCGTTCACGCGTCCGATGATCTACCCCACACGAGAGCCGGCATTAACCCCGGGGCCTCCGACCAGCGCCGGGGCCGAGGGCAGGGCATGCAGGGAGTGGCTGGGACGAAACACTGCACCCCTGGTTCTGGGCCCAAGGCTGCAGGCTGGGGCTGCCCCTCACGCCTACCTCACACAGGACGATTCCAAAGGAAAACACGTCCACCTTCTCATCGTAGCTGCGGCCTGCACACAGAGACGTGCGGTCAGTGGGGGCAAGGCGAGGGTCCGGGGGAAAGAGGCAACGGCTAGGTGCCACCCCAACCCCAGAACGCCCCGGGGAGGTCCAGGTAAGCCAGCCGTGGCGGCCCATGCCTATAATTCCAGCCACTTGGGAAGCAGGGAGGCAGCCTAGGCAACGAAGTTCATGAGACCCCGTTTCAGAACATCAGCCAGGCATGGTGGATTGCCTTGGGATCTGTAACTCAGATGGTGTAGGCAGGACTGAGGTTCCATGCAAACCCAGGCCGAAATGTGAAACCCTGTCTAAAAAATAACTGAAGCAAAAAGGGGGTGGAGGTGTGGCGCAGGGGTAGAGTGTCTGCTTAGCAAGGCCAAGGCTGTGGGTTCAAAACCCAGTACTTCCAGGTAATCACAGACTCTATGCGTCCAAAGACAATCAATTTGGAATTATTTCAAGGGGGGAGTCAGAGCAGGTAAGGCTCAGGGAGAGGGCACCAGGTAGTATATGAGGCCCCAGGTTTGACCTCCAGCACTGCAAAATAATAATAAATGATGATGATGATGAGTAAATGAGAAAATTGGTGCTGGTGGCTCACACCTATCACTCTAATTACTCAGGAGGCTGAGATCCAAGGATCATGGTTCAAAGCCAGCCTGGGGAGGGAACTCTGTGAGACTTTATATGCATGTATAAAGGTAGAGCAATGAAACCGACTGCAACAGTAAGGAGTGGAGTGGGGAGTAAGGGGGGGTACACTGTATGCCCTGTGGAATGCCACAAGGAGACCCCCCCTCCCCGTACACCTAATGCATTCTGCAAACCATAACAACGAAACGATAGAGGACAGCCAGGGTGGCCGAACAGCAACCCCAGGCAGGGAGCTGAGGAGCCTTCTTTAACACCCACAGGCCCAGAGAGCACAACTGTCAACACTGCACAGGGCAGGTTAGCTGGGGACCACACAACTCCACTCCCTCAGCTAGCACCGGGCTACCCGGCTGCCTGCTCAGAACCTGTGTCACCTCCAGGATCCCTGGAGCCTACAAAGGACTAGAAGAAGTGGGGAGGTGGTACTGGGCTTTCCACAGGAGTGGGAGCAGGTCAAGCGAGCAGATGCACACCTGGAACCGGGTACTTGGCAGCCGAGGCCGAAGGACTGCAAGCTGGAGGCCAGTTTGGGCTATGTAGTGAGACCCTGGTTCAAAACTAAAAAAGAATGGAGCAGGGTCCTGGAGCCAAGGAATGAGAAGCTATCTGGAAGCCATTAAAAAAAACCCCCAAAACTGGAAAGACGTGCTGGGACCGTGGAGCCTGCAGGACTAGGGCTGACCCGTGATTTCAGCTCGGGGAGACCAAGGTTGGACTTTTTTTTTTTTTTTTTTTGTGGGTCATGGACTTGGCCTCGGTGCTGTCCCTGAGCTCTTCAGCTCAAGGCTACCGCCCTACCCTTGAGCCAAGCCCCGCTTCCTGTTTTCTAGAGGTGAATTGGAGCTAAGAGTCTCAGGTCCTATTGTGCCCAAGCTGGCTTTGAACCTTGATCCTCAGATCTCAGCCTCCTGAGTAGCTAGGATGACAGGCGTGAGCCACTGTTGCCTGCTGAGGCTGGACTTTTGACCTCCAGAACCGCACACTGGTCACAGACACCTCTAACAATGTGGAAATGCCTCACAGCTGCAGCACAACAAATACAAGACCCAAGTGGCAAGGTGGGGGTAGAAGGTGGATCAGAGCCCATGGGCAGGCTGCTGGTGGAGGTGGGGCCAGGGAGAGCAGCTGGGGCGGGGCCTCCGGTGTGTGTGTGTGGGGGTCTCTGGTGGGCGGGACCCCTGGCAGATGCAGGTCTAGGATGAGGCACAGTGGGTGGGGCCTCCAGTGGGCAGGGCCTCTGGGCCGTGGCTAGCATCAGTGGGCGGGGCCTGATGGGCAAGACTGGCTGGTGGTGGGCGGGGCCTCCCGCAGGGGCGGGGCCAGCTCACCATTGATCATCTCGGGGGCCATCCAGTAGGGGTTGCCCACCACGGTGTAGCGCTTTTTGCGGTCGGGCTTCTTGATGCTGCGCAGGTCCTCAGGTTGCGGCTTCTCGTCGACCATGAGGCGAGCCAGCCCGAAGTCGGCCACCACCACATTCTTGTTCTGGGAAATCAAGGGCGAAGGGTCCTGTTGGGGCAGGTCCTGCCGAGCCTGCCCTCACTGGGACCCCCCACTGGTCCACACCCCCAGGACACACCTCTGACATCCACATCCGAGGACCTGTACGGGGTTCGTGATCCTACCCATCCCCATCTCTCCTGCTTTCTGCAAGCAAACAGCTGCCAGTGTGACCCCACACCTCTGTCCCAGGCCCCTCACCCCACCCGCTCCGCTGGAATTACAGGCCAGTGCCAGTGTACTTGGTTCCAAGCCAAGAAGCCTTGACCCAGGATCCTCGGCCCACATCCCCACAAGGCAGTGGCTGCCAGTGGCCTGTGTCACCAGGACAGGTTGGCGCCTGACCTGGGCTTGGGGATCTGCACTCTATATGGAGTCTCTTCTGTTCGGACACAGGAGTCTGCAAACCCTGCTAGAAAGGGCTCAGTGGGTTCTCAGAGGCCCCCCACTGGAGAGAAAAGGTGCTAGGGTTGGACCGCAGGGCCTGGCATGTTTGAAGCATGCGTTCTGGAGTTATAGCCCAGCCCAAACACACTGGGGACAGCAGGGTTTGTGGCTCTGATCTTGGGATGGTCCAGGCTGTAGCCTGGGGCCCAGGGGAGGTAAGGCCCCTCCTCCCTTCATATCAAGTCTTCCTGAGCAGCTCTCACCCCCAGCTTTTGCGCACAGCTTCCTCTCCTGGGATCTCTTCCCAGGCTGTACTTATTTGCTAACTCCTGACCCAGGAGAGGAGCTACTCTGGGGAAGGGTTCAAACTGCCTGCAAAGGGATGAGCTAGGGAGGCAGCCTGGGGACTCAGTGGGGAGCAGCAGGGAGGCTGGAGCCATGGCGGACTCTGGTCTGCTCAGCACGGGGCTCCCACTTACCTCTCGAACCAGGCAGTTGTGTGAGTTGAGGTCCCGGTGGATAATGTTCATGGAGTGGAGGTAGGCCTGGCAGTATGAGGAGGGGCTCAGGAGGCAGCTCCCCCTCCTTCCTCCTCCCTCCCGCAGCCTCCACCCCTCCAACCCCTCTCCCCTTCTGCAGCACCCTCCCTGCAGTAAGAGGCATCTCCACAGGGGCAGCGGGCTACCTGCCAC
This sequence comes from Megascapheus bottae, assembly GCF_031878675.1. Classification (NCBI taxonomy): domain Eukaryota; kingdom Metazoa; phylum Chordata; class Mammalia; order Rodentia; family Geomyidae; genus Megascapheus; species Megascapheus bottae. The sequence continues at coordinate 5,917,165 of NC_143542.1, read as the reverse complement.
TCACCATTCCCGCTGCGATATCCTTAGCAAAGCTCACCCTCTGGCTCCATGGGTACTGGCTGTCCTGGGGATGAAGGACAATGGCTAAACAGAGCCAGCACAGCCAAGGTGGAGGACACGGGGTGACAGTCAAAAGGTCCCAGTGTTCTAGAGGGGAAGAAGGCAGCTGGCTCCCTCCTATAGTGTGTAGTGTCTTTTTGTCAGTCCTAGGGCTTGAACCCAGGGCCTGGGCACCGTCCCTGACCTTCTCTTCCTTGAGGCTAGCACTCTACCCTATGAGCCATAGCACCACGTCTACTTCTGGCTTTTTCTATGTAGGTGGTACTGAGGAATCAAACCTAGGGCTTCGTGCATACTAAACAAGCACTCTACAGCTAAGCCACATTCCCAGACCCTCATGTTGTTTTATCAAAGGAAAGAAAAAAAAAAAAAAAAGAACTTGGTGCAGGTTCAGGCCTGCAATCTAGCTCTTCAGGAGGCTGAAATCTAGAAAACCACGGTTCAAAGCCAGCCCAGGAAAAAAGTTCATAAAACGCAATCTCCAGTTAGATAGCAAAATGCCACACTACAGGTGTGGCTCGAGTGGTACAGTATCAGATGTGAGCAAATATATAAGGCAAGCTCAAAGGTTCTGCGTTCAAACTCTAGAATTAGCAAAAAGCAAAAAAAGATGATGTAGTAATTACATAGAAGCTATTCAATTCTTCCATCGACTCTGGCCTCTAGGATGTAGGGATTACTCCAGTTCTCTGCCACCACATCCTGCATGTTGTTCACATACACTTACAATTTTTTTTGGTGGTTCTGGACTGGAACCTAGAGCCTTGTACATGTTCTATCACTGAGTTACATGCCAGGTCTAAGCCTAGATACTCGGAGGGAGGCTGAGATCTGAGGATCAAGGTTCAAAGCCAGCCCTGGCACAAAAGACCCTGAGACTCTTTTTTTTTTTTTTATGCCAGTCCTGGGCCTTGAGCTCAGGGCCTGAACACTGTCCTTGGGCTTTCTCAAGGCTAGAGCTCTACCACTTGAGCCTCAGCACCATTCTGGCTTTTTTGTATGTATGTGGTACCAAGGAATCGAACCCGGGCCTTTGTGCATGCTAGGCAAGCACTCTAGGCCAAACTCCCAGCCCAACCCTAAGACTCTTATCTCCAATTAATCACTAGAAAATGAGCAGAGGGGCTTGGCTCAAGGGTAAGGCAGTAGCCTTGAGCCGAAGAGCTCAGGGACAGCGTCCAGACCCAGGGGTAGGGTGGTATCCTTGAGCTCAGGGACAATGGCCAGACCCAGAGTTCAAGCCCCATGATCCACACACAAAAAAAGCCAGGCATGTTGGCAGACAGATGCAGGACATCCAGCCTGAAACATAGGTGTGACTTTTCGGGAGAAGTGGCCAGCTGCTTTGGAGCCTAGTTTTGATGCAATCAGTTATAATCCTACTTGACTTGGAATCTGGAGAGTAGTGGGTCAGTGAGGAATGGAGGAAGCCCTGAGAGAGGCCTCTGGGCCAGAGCCAGGTGGTGGTAGGCTAGACCAAGGTGGGGCCATGTCCCTGGGTGGGGCCACACCTGGAGACATTTGCTTGTGGAGGGCTCAGGCTAAGAAGGAGGGATGCCCATGGGAGTGGCCACACAAGGAGGCCAGTGCTGAGGGTGGGGCAGGCCTGTGAGCGGGGCCAGTCCCATGGGTGGAGCAGGCCTATGGGTGGGGCCAGTGTGGAGGGTGGGGCAGGCCTGTGGGCGGGGCCAGTGTGGAAGGTGGAGCAGGCCTATGGGTGGGGGCAGGCCTGTGGGCGGGGCCAGTGCTGAGGGTGGGGGCAGGCCTGTGGGCGGGGCCAGCCCGAGGGTGGGGCAGGCCTGTGGGCAGGGCCAGTGCTGAGGGTGGGGGCAGGCCTGTGGGTGGGGCCAGTGCTGAGGGTGGGGGCAGGCCTGTGGGCGGGGCCAGCCCGGGGGCGGGGCAGGCCTGTGGGTGGGGCCAGTGCTGAGGGCGGGGGCAGGCCTGTGGGCGGGGCCAGTGCTGAGGGCGGGGGCAGGCCTGTGGGCGGGGCCAGCCCGGGGGCGGGGCAGGCCTGTGGGCGGGCCGCACTCACCATGCTCTTGATGATGCTGCGCAGGGTGCCCCCCTTGATGTACTCGGTGATGAAGTTCAGCCTCTTGTCCTTGTACAGCACCCCTATGAACTTGAGCACGTTGGGGTGCTCCAGGCACCGCATGACCTTCACCTGATTGACGGGGCAGTCCAGGCTCATTCCCCTTCTCCCTCCAGCCAGAGCCCCGGCTCGGGCCCTCCAGGGGTGGGGAGGCCCCCGAGGGCGGAGGACCCACCTCCTTGAGGAAGGTCCTCTGCGTCTCCTCGTCAAAGCGGATCAGCTCCTTCATCACCATCACCTCCCCGGTCTCCCGGTGTGTCACCTGTGCGTGCAGGACACCAAGGGCAGGGGCAGCCAGGGACCCACAGACATGGGCCCGGGGGCATGGGGTGGGGGGCTCCCTCTGCAGAGGAGGAAACCGAGGCCTGCGGATTCCTGCCTGGCTTATAGGTCTGGGCCCAGCTGGGCCCGGAAGGGTCAGCGCTTTGCTGTCCTGGAGAATGAATGGTGGCTCACAGACCTGGGGGCTCCTCACCTGGTCCTGGGCATCTCTGAGGCCCCTTTTGTGTAATCCTGACCCTTGGGGCCGAGACCCCAACATGGGGAGGAGCCCAGAGGCCGGGCTTGATGGGGAGAGGACGGGGCCTCGCCTAGCCTGTCCCCACCACATACCTTAATGGCTTGGCCGAAGCAGCCTTTGCCCAGCACCTCCCCGTGGATGAGGTCCGAGGGCCGGAAGATGCGGTGTGGCCGGCAGACCACTCGGAGGGATTCTGAGCGACCCAGGTCCTTGCGCTGGGAGGCCGGTGAGGCCTGAGAGCCCGCACCTGGGGACGTGTCAATGCTGCAGCTCCTCCTGGGAAGACACAGCGCCCAGTACTGTGGACATGTGCTACCCAATCCCGTCCACCCAGGGCAGGGCTACCAGCTTGTCTGGGGCCCTGGGCCCTGGCCCCATTTGCATTCTGGTGCAGCACCCAGCTCCCTCCGCTCCTGTCCTGACTGGACGCAGGTGTTCTTAGGGACAATGGCCTCCGACTTCTCTGTCCCCTGCCCAAGGTAAGAGGTCCTGTCTCCCAGGTGCTGGGGGCCAGCGTAGATCCTCGCTAAGAGGCTGAGAACTGACACAGGGGCTCCAGTTCTCCCCTGCCCCAAGCTCCCAGCTCTGGGACCTGGATCCTGAAGCAGTCGACTGGCCAGCCCTGGCACTCTAGGTCATCCCTATCATGAAGAAGGACAGAATTTGGGTGTGCTGGTCCTGGGGCTTGAGCTCAGGTCCTGGGTGTTACCTTTTTTCACTCAAGGACAGTGCTCAAGGACTTCCCTGCATAGGCTGGCTTTGAACCACAATCTTCAGATTCTGGCTTCAGGATGTTATTTTTGGGTACTAAACTCAGGGCAACCCCCTTGTCACAGGAGCACTTCACCTGAGCTCTTGCCATGGTGGCTGAAGCCCAGGCTCCCAGACAAGCTCAGTGCTCTCATGACTAGGAGCGGGTTGCAGAGGTTCCTGAGGTTAAAGGCTAGTCTGCCCTGGATGCCGCTGTGATTCCTCAGCCTGAGCATAGAGGCTTCTGCCTCTGCTTGTTTGGGTGGTGGGTGCCTGGAGGTCAGCTCCTGCAGGTCCAGAAAGCAGGGTGGAGGGGGACTCACAGCACAGGCCTCTGCCGGGCAGAGCCTCCAGACTCCTGGCCGGGGGTGTACAGTGGGGAGCCCAGGGGGCTGGGCTCGGACGCCAGGCCATGGCCAAGTGTGTCACGAGGGTCATGTTCCAGAGTCAGCTGGAGCAGGCGGCTGGTTTCCTGGATCAGCAGGTCGATCTGGGGATGGGTGGGTGGACAGTGAGTGGGCAGTGCTGGGAGGGAGAGGGTTGGGGGGCAGGGAGGGGCTGGAGCCCACCTCCCCCCACTCCCTGCCAGACCTCATCCAGGGGCACATCCCGTATGGGCGTGCCGTTGATTTCCAGGATCCGATCTCCCACATGGATGGAATTCTTCAGGTCGGGGCTCATGCAGCCTGGGTCCACGCTGCGGGTAGAGCAGTGTCAGAGCAGGGGGAGCTGCGGGGGGCGGGGATGAGGGGACAAACGGTTCTATCTTGTATGGCTGGGGTGGCTGCTCTTCTTCAGAACTCTGAGTTCTGGTGGGGTAGATGGATTCTGTGCTGATTACTGGAATGGGCAGGCAAATGTAATGTAGTTCAGGGCTCCAGTTCGATGGACTGGAGACCCACCGTGCAGGGCCCAGCAGTCCTCCCCGGCCGGCCACGCTGGGGACAGAGAGACACAGATGGGTGCAGATCCACAGCTTCTTCCCCGACCCCAGCTCACCAGCTGCAGTGACCAGCAGTCCTCTCTGTGCCCGGGGACAGGCAAGGAACAGGCACGGCTGGAAGTCGCATGTGAACTCAGAGCAGCTGATGAACCAAACACCCTTCTCCTACTTCTTCTAACTGCTTGGGGCTTGGTGATGGTTTCTGCTTTTCATTTAGTCCACAGGTAGGTTGTTGGTTTGTTTGTTTTTTTTTTGGGAGGTGGGGAGACAAGGCCTCTCTATAGTGCTCAGGCTTCAAATTATGATCCTTTTGTCTCAGTCTCCTGAATGCTTGGATTATAGGCATGCACCATCCCACCACGTCCTCATAAAGGCTGTGTGTACGTGTGTGTGTGCTGATACTGGGGTTTGAACCATGCTCTCCCTTGGCCTTAACGTCCCTTGCTCAATGCTGGCATTCTATCTTGAGCCACATCGCTACTTCTGGCCAGTCCTGGGCTTGAGCTCAGGGCCTGGGCACTGTCCTTGGGTTTTCTTAAGGCTAGAGCTCTACCAGTTGAGCCACAGCACCATTTCTGGCTTTTTTCTATGTATGTGGTACCGAGGAATTGAGCCTGGGTCTCCATGCATGCTAGGCAAGCACTCTACCAGTAGGACAAACTCCTGGCCCTTCAAAAAGGTTTTTAAAGGAAGTCTATGAAACTTTTTTCATCTTTTTTTTTTTTTTTTGTCAGTTATGAGTCTTGAACTCAGGGTCTGGACACTGTCCCTGAACTCTTTATGCTCAAAGCTAACACACTACCACTTTGAGCCACAGTGCTACTTTCTGTTTTCTGGAGCTTAACTGGAGGTAAGAGTTTCCCAGATTTTCCTGCCCAGGATGGCTTTGAACCACAATCTTCAGATCTCAGCCTCCTGAGTAGCTAGGATAACAGGTGAGAGCTACCAGCGTCCAGCTGCTGAGCCTTCTCTCCAATGAACCACTGAAGACCGGAAGTGGTGCTGTAGCTCAAAGTGGTAGAGTGCTAGCCTTGAGCAAAAAAGCTCAGGGGCAGTGCCCAGAACCTGCGTTCAAGCCCCATGACCCACACACACAGCAACAATGTACAGAAATTCTCTTTTTTGAAGGCAGGGTCTTGAGGCTAGCTCACTGATGCATGTTCTCTGCCACAAAGCATTTTTTCCCCCTTTGTAATCAAGAAGCTGCTTTGTGAGACTGCAGTAGAAATCGTGTTTTCTGCCAGGCTCCCAGGGCAGAGCACCAGCTGTGGGCAGGAGAGCTGGGTGGGCTCGACACTGGTGTCTCCTGCTGCCTGCCTCGAGTGAGTTCCCCCACGCCCTGCTGTGGCTCCACTTACCGCAGACCCTGACGCTGCGGGGCTGGGACCTCAAACCCACCCTGGCCCCGCCTAAGCTGTTCATGTCAAGTGCTGGACCTGAGATTCAACCTGCAGCTGCGGCCCGGCCACTGGCCACCCCACTGCCCCGGCCTCCCCCTTCCCGTCCCGGCGGCCACCACTCACCCTTGCACGCGGACAGTGCGGGAATGCTCTGAGCTGCAGCCTGGGGGCCCGTGAGGGGGGTCGATGGAGACGGACAGGCCTCGTTTGCCGTGGGCGGAGGCGGGGATGGACACCAGGGTGACGGTGTGGGGCAGGTGGGAGCCGGGGGAAGCGGGCAGGAGGGGTTCGATGACGGGGGTCACCACGGTCTGATAGTAGCAGTGCCCACTGAGACGGGAAAGGAGACAGGATCAGGCCCCGCCCGCAGCCCCACCCCGAGAGCCCCTGGACAAGGTGGGAGGGGCTAAGCTCTGCTGCTCTGCCATGGGTGGGAGGGAAAGGCTGGGTACCCCAGTGCGCCCTGGTGGGTGAACACAGGGTTTCCAATAAACTGGATTCCAAATGCAGCTGTGGCTGTGATCTTAGTCCCTGAGCAAGCTGTACGGCTGATGGAGCAGAGCGGTCCCTGCGCCTGGCCAGTGGAGTGAGAGAGGGGTCGGGCCCAAGCCCGTGGCACTGTAGGAAGTGAGCTGGTGCGTCTTCACTGCACGAGGCTGCGTGTGGGGGACCAACGCCCTGGCATCCCTGTGCCAGGCTCTGCTGGGCGTGGACAGGGCAGGCTCACCAGTACAGCTTGGAGTGCTCCACCAGCGTGTAGGTGTCCCCATCCCCGATGAAAGTCCCGCAGGCCAGGCAGATGAAGCACTCGGGGTGGTACTTGAGCTCCCCAGCCACCTGGTAGGGATGAGTAGGGATGGGCTGGGGACAGCGGTGCCCTCACCCCACAGGGCCTCTCCCGAGGCTGCCTGGTACGATGGACAGAGGACAGGGACACGCTGCTGGTGCAGAGAATGCGGGGCTGTGGCGGGAGGGGGGGCTCACCATGACCAGCCCCTTGGTGATGTGCTCTGCGCAGCCGTGGCAGGATTCGCCATAGCGGGCCCAGTAGTCCTTCTTGCAGAAGAGCTGCCCATCCTTCTCGTAGTACTGGTGCGACAGCGCGGCTCCACACTCACTGCACCTGGTGGAGGGGAGGGGCTGAGCAGGCTCCACCACCCCCACGGGGCCTGGCCTGCCCCCACGGGGCTGCCACTCTGTGTCCCCCAGCCCACGCAGGTGCAGGGAAGGACTGGAACCCAGTTAGATGAATCCCAAACCATCCAGCTTCTCCACAACATCCTGTACGCAGTGCGTCCCCATATGAACACGGGGGGGGGGGGGGAGGGAGGTTCTGCATAGAGCTGCCCACTGGCCAGCCTCAGAGACCCAGTCCCCGTCCCCCAGGGAAGATGTCAGAGGCAGGGGTTAAGGACTTGCTTTCGATCCCCAGGAGACACGTCCTAGGGTCTACACATCCACCCCCCAGCAGGGCAGGCAGCACAAGCAGATGCAGTGCTGCTAACACCTCACTGCTGCCCACCAGGGCAGGCCCACCGGGGGCCTCCCACGGCCTCCCTGCCCGGGCTCCCCAGGTGAAAACATGCCTTGTTTCACTAAGATGAAACAGAGGTAGGGACGAGGCTCCTATCAGCCAGGCGGGATGCCGGGCCAGGGTCCAGGCTGCCGGCTTCCTAGATGGCGCTAGCCCCCCCCCCACGCCCCTCCGGCGCCAGTCTCCCCTATCCCCTTCCCCAAGAAAGCAGCCGATGTGCAGGGGTGCCAAGACCAGAGTCCCCAGCGCCTCTGGGGCGTCTGGGAGAAATGCTGCCCCAGCCTCTTCCTGGCCTGGTGCCAGGTGATCAGGGGGACTGACTTCTGGGGTGGCCTGCAGCAGGAATCTACCTAAGCTGCAGAGCCAGGGTCATTGGGTCACCAGGGAAGGAAAAGCAGGCCTGGGAGGTCAGGCTCCAGGGACCCTGACTGGTGCTGGCTGGACATGCTTAACTGGTTCAGAAGAATGGGGGGGGGGCAGGGGGAGGGGGCGGGCAGCGAGGCAGCTCAGGGGATCCTGTTTCTTTAAAGCAATCCAGCTGGTTCCCCACTGTCAGGGAGTCTTCTGGGGCAGGGGTAATGGGAGACCTCTCGGGGCTCAGAAGAACTGGGGGGTGGGGGCAGGCTCCCAGGATGCAGAGGTGGGAGTACTAAGCATCCAGAATGTGGAGTACCAAGAATCCAGGATGCAGAGGTGGGAAGTACCAGGCACTCAGGAAGTGGTCTGATGGGCTCCCCCACCCCCGCCCCAGGGGAAGGACGGGGCAGGGCAGGGTGCAGAGGTGGCTGCAGAGGAGGCGGCGGCAGGGTCACGGGACAAGCCCTAGGATATGAAGTGCACCGCTTCAAGCTACCACAAACCAGGGCAGACACTTCGGGGGGCTCTAACCCGGGAGAAGATACAGGAAAGGACCTCACAAAGGCAGTGAGGTTGGGCAGCCCCTGCCCCAGCTGCTTCCCTCAGTGACTTCCTGCCTGTCCACCCACCCACACTTTGGTCATGAGAGGGCCCCGCGGCCATGGTGAGGGCTCCGTTTCTCCAGCTCCGCACACCAGGGCTACGCTCACTCCTGCAGGACCAGCAGGCCCACGCATGCTCCATCCAACTCCTGCAGCCCTTCCTTGCCCCGCAACCTTTCTCAGGCCTCCTCTCCATGCACCTGCTTGGCCCCGGGGCCATGGCCCGGGCAGCCCTAGAGAACACTGCTGGTTCACACTTGGCCGCCCCAGGGCCCTGTCTCCACCTGGGGTGGGCAGAGTCCTGGCTCAGGCCGGCAGGGCCTCCGTACAGCTCTGCTGGGAGGGGGCACACAGGAAGGAGACCCCACCTGCAGCCCCTGCCTCCTGGCCACAAGCATCTAGAGCTAGCCTGGGTGGGGTCCTCTGCGGGCCCCTCCTCTCCACAGCAGGCCCTGGAGAGGGGTGGGTGCTGTGCAGAAAGGAGGCTGCCTCCCCAGTGGCAGCTGCGAGGTCCCTCCTCCCGGGCAGCCTCCCTAGGCCCCAGCCCAAGGGGAAGGGAGAGCTGGGAAAGCCTGCTTCAAGGGAAGGCCACCCTCAGGCCTAGAAGTTTCAGTAGCAGCCTGTTCCCCACAGCTGACCGTGAGTTTCAGTTCTGCCGCTGGCAGGTCCCGGGTGGTCGGCCCGTCTCCTCTGACTCCACATACCTAGCCCCTCGGAAGAAGCGGCCTCTTCTGGGGGCCGGGGCCAGCAGCATCCTGGACAGCTGTGGCAAGGGCATGCAGGCCTGTGGAGAACAGGAGTGGCCTGCCCAGTGTCCCTATCCTACCTCAGGGACCAGGATTGGAGAGCACAGCGGGGTGGGGCCAGCGTGGCCACGCCACAGGGGAGGAAGGTCCAGGCCCAGGGGCTTGGTGGGAGTCTGAAGCAGGAAGCAGCTCCAATGCTGTGGTGTAGAGAGGGCGGGACCTAGGCTCTGCCCCCAGGCAGGGATGTGAGTGAGTGTGAGTGTGAGTGTGCATGTGTGTGTACTGGAGGAACCTAGGCTCTGACCCCAGGCAGGGAGGGAAGGAGGGTGTGTGTGTGAGATCTAGGCTCTCTGGGGGGTGTGTGTGTGTGAGTGATCTAGGCTCTCTGGGGAGGGTATGTGTGTGTGTGTGTGTGATCTAGGCTCTCTGGGGAGGGTGTGTGTGTGTATGTGTGTGTGTGTGTGATCTAGGCTCTCTGGGGAGGGTGTGTGTGTGTGTGTGTGTGTGTGTGATCTAGGCTCTCTGGGGAGGGTATGTGTGTGTGTGTGATCTAGGCTCTCTGGGGAGGGTGTGTGTGTGTCTGTGTGTGTGTGTGTGTGTGTGTGTGTGTGATCTAGGCTCTCTGGGGAGGGTATGTGTGTGTGTGTGTGTGATCTAGGCTCTCTGGGGAGGGTGTGTGTGTGTGTGTGTGATCTAGGCTCTCAGGGGAGGGTGTGTGTGTGTGTGTGATCTAGGCTCTCTGGGGAGGGTATGTGTGTGTGTGTGTGTGTGTGTGTGTGATCTAGGCTCTCTGGGGAGGGTGTGTGTGTATGTGTGTGTGTATGTGTGTGTGTGTGTGTGTGTGTGTGTGTGTGATCTAGGCTCTCCGGCCCTTCCTTCTGCATTTCTGGAGAGTGCCACTGTTTGTACTCCTCAGCATCTGCCTGGACAAAAGCCCTGAGCAGTTAGGCCTCTCTGGGGACAAGGACAGGCTCCTAAGCAGCGGTCTCTTCCGGTGCTTCCCCCAGGGGCAGAGGTCGCCTTCCAGGGCCAGCTCATCCTTGCGTGCAAGGTCTCTGGAAGAAGGGGAAGCGTGACCAGGCCCAGGCCCTGACCTGCCAGCAATACACAGCCTTCCTCACCCTGGCAGCCCTCTCAGCCTTGGGGGATACGTGGCTGAGGCTCTGGAGGGCTTTGGGAGGGGACCTTGCAGGCTGGGCTGGGCCAAGGGAAGCCGGAACACTCAAGGTGGTCAGCCTTCTGGGAGGTGGGGCCTGCAGGGTGTGGTTAGACTAAACCCTGCAGTAATAGCAGAGCACAGAGCCAGGAGTAGCCCTCCCGCTGTCCAGGGCCGAGCGCCTGCCCTTCTGACGTCTTCCCACTGGCCTCGAGGCCACCTGCCACAGCACCTCCTCCCTCCGCCTGCCCCCCGGCCTGGGGCTTCCTCAAGGGCAGGGGCCTGACGCTGAAACAGCACTGAATCTCAACCCTCCGGATCTCGGCCTCCCGAGTAGCTGGGATCGCAGACAGGCCTGAGCACCAGTGCCTGTCCTCCGAAAAGGAGGTGGTGTACAAAGGGTTTGTGTCCCTGCTCTGTCGTGGCCTGTCCCAGGAGGCCGAGCACAGGACTCTGTTTGAGTGTTTTAGATTTGGCCTGTTCAGCCTGCACTTGCCAAAGGCAGTCCTTTCTGGATCACAACTTTCCTCCAAGCGACCATCTGAGTGCCAGGCCCAAAGTGCAGCCCCACACTGAGAGCAGTCCCTCGGCCCTCTGGGGTGGCACCAGTCAGTGGCAAACCCTCCGCTGCTCTAGGTGTGAAAAGGTGTTCACTGTCCCAAGCCCGTCCCAGCTCTGTCTCTGCACTGTGATCGTCTCACCACTGCTGCCACCAAGGCTCCCGGCCCCCATTCTCTCCACGGTCTGCACTGCCTTTGTCCCTGTCCAGGATACCTGGGGATCCCTGAAGCCCTCAGAGTCCCTGAGTTGACTCCAGGCTGTGGAGTCTGCCTCTTTCTAGCTTCACCAGCCAGGGTGGGCACCATGTACCCCTGACAGTCACCAATGCCAGCAGCTCTGCCTGTCCCTTCCCACACCTGGGAGCATGTGTATGTGCCATGCACATGTGTGCCTGTCCACACGGGGGCCTTAAACACTCTTGGAGGGGGGGCCCTGGTCTCACAGCTGCTTCTCCTCAACCCAGGCTTCTCAGGATGCCCAATAAATCTCCCTGTATACTTTGATCTGGGTGGCAGCGCCAGCCCTGCATGCCCACCGGGATGTGGAGGCAGGGCTGGCCTCTCAGGCTATGCATCTGCACAACCAGATGGGACTCAAGAGGCGGGGCTCAGCTCTTCCCAGGCCTGTTGTCTTTCCAGCCCCTGCAGCAGCCCCTCAGAGTAGGGCTGGGAGCAGGGTCTAGTGATCGAGTGCTTGCCTGACAAGCACGAAACCCTGGGTTTGATTCCTTAGTACCACATACTCAGAAAAAGCCAGAAGTGGTACTGTGATTCAAGTGGTAAAGAACTAACCTTGAGCAAAAAGTATCCAAGGGCAGTGTCCTGGCTCTGAGTTCAAGCCCCAGAAGTGGCAAAGAGAAAGAGAGAGAGAGAGAGAGAAAGAGAGAGAGAGAGAGAGAGAGAGAGAGAGAGAGGAAAAAGAAAAGGGCAGTGTATACCAGCCAGCCTATCCCCCGCCTGGCTGCAAAGAGGCTGTCACCCCAGCCTACTTTACTCAGGGGTGCACATCATCCTTGGATAAAAACGATTCATTAAAAACAAACGAAATGGGCTGGGAGTTTGGCCTAGTGGTTAAAGTGCTTGCCTAGCATGCATGAAGACCCGGGTTTGATTCCTTAGTACCACATACATAGAAAAAAGCCGGAAGTGGTGCTGAGGCTCAAGTGGTAGAGCTCTAGCCTTGAGAAAGTCCAAGGACAGTGCTCAGGCCCTAAGCTCAAGCCCAGGACAGGCAAAAAAAGACAAAAAACAAAAAATGAAACATACACAGATTCTTCCCTTACCACGTTCCTTAACAGTTCTGTTCTGTGTAACAGAGTATTCATGCCATACTAGGTATTAGTATTAATCTAGACAGGCCGGAAGTTTGGCCTAGTGGTTGAGTGCTTGCCTAGCATGCATGAAGATCTGGGCTCGATTCCTTGGTACCACATACATAGAAAAGCTGGAAGCGGTGCTGAGGCTCAAGTGGTAGAGCTCTAGCTTTGAGAAAGCCCAAGGACAGTGCTCAGGCCCTGAGCTCAAGTCCAGGACTGGCGAAAGAAGGAAAGAAAGAAAGAAGGAAAGAAGGAAAGAAAGAAAGAAAGAAAGGAAGGAAGGAAGGAAGGAAGAATCTAGACAGCATGTAAAGAATGATAGGGAGGGTGGAAGGTGGTAGTACATGCCTGCAGTCCTGGCTACTCTGAAGGCCAAGACAGGACCATCCCTTGAACCCAGAAGCTTAAGGCTAGCTTCAGGAACAGATAACCCCCACCCACCACCACCTCATGTACTAGAGGTATGCACACGTTATATACAAACACATTGCCATTTTATAAAAAAGGATTTTTCTTAATGCCAGTTCTAGGGTTTGAACTCATGGCCTGGTTACTTTCTTTTTGCTTTTTCACAAGGCTAGCACTCTACCACTTGAGCCAAGCTCTACTTCTGGCTTTTTGGATGGCTAGCTGGAGATAAAAGTTTCAGGGACTTCCTTTCCTGGGCTGGATTTGCACCATGACCTTCAGATCTCAGCCTCCTGAGTGGCTAGGATTGCAGGTGTGAGCCACCAGCAGGCAACTCTAGGATTTGTATCTGGGGTATGTCCTGGAGATTGATAAATATCTCCCATCTTCTCCCTAGAGGTCCAAATCACCAAATAGGAAGGTCTCACTGTACCCCCTGGTCAGAGCACCCCCTTTCAGTAGCAAGGAGTAAACACCAGGGGTTCTAGGGGTTAAGAAACAGGGATAGCGCCAGGTGGGGAACTGTGATCCCTGGACCTCTGCCCGGGGTGGCCCAGCCTACCTGAAGCAGTCTGAGTGCCAGTCGGCGTTCAAGGCTTGGAGGTACTGGCCATCATAAATCCTCTGGCTGCAGCTTGCACACACAGGCAGCTCGCTTCCTGTGGGGAGCAAAGTCATGAGCATTACTTTAGGGGGAGGGCATTCTGGTACAGACCCCACACGGACCCACTGGATGCAAAGGCCGTCCTCAGGCCGAGTGGTCCCTGTGCTGAGCTAAGGGGAAAGGACCAACGTCCTACTTAAGAGACTGGCTGAGTTACTGAGCTGCTTTGCGGCCTGCCTCAATGCCCCACTGGTAACCTGAGGATGAAGATCAGATGCCCACCCTCCCGCATGGCATTCTTCAACTTAGGGGCTGGTAAGGTAACATGGGGGGGAGGGGGGCACCATTTTGTCCTCTCTCCTCTAGGATGCCCAGGAAGATGAGCTAAAGGCTCCTTCAAAGGGCTGGGCCTGGCCAGGGCGAGAGGGGCTGCACTAGCTGAACTTGGCTTGATGAGGGGCAGGGGTGGCAGAGCCACCAGTCAGACACCTCTTGATGCCAACCCCTAAGCATGCTTAGTCATCCCCAGGGCCTGGCACCCCTGAGGTGGCTAGGCCCACAGGATGCCCCGGTGAGACCCTCCCCAGGTGCAGACAGGAACCAGGAGTCCCCCAAAAGGGCATCCTGCTGTGTCACACACTCAGGGCCCCAGGCCCCATCCTGGGAAGGCTCCAAGGCAGAGGCAGCACCCAGCAGCGGTCCTTGGGCTTGGGGGAGGGTCAGGTGGGAGCTGGGGACCGGGCCGCCGCGTGGGGAGGTGTCTGGAGCCCAGGACGGCCCGTGTTTCCGCAGGGGAGACCCCGGACAGCCTGGGCGATCATGGGAGGTGGGGTCTGGTGCGGGAGCGGGGGAGGGCGGGTCCCCGGGTCCCCGCAGTGAATGCACAGCCGCGCTCGGCCTGTCCGGCCACCAACCTCCAGTGCCCCGGGCTAAGTGTACAGACCGGGAAACTGAGGCCCGGGGGTGAGTGCCTGGCTCAAGGTCACCGAGCCCAGCGGGCGCCGGGCGGTGACTCAAACCCGGGGAAGGCGGGCTCCCCGGGCCCCTGCTGCCCGGGCGGCCGCCGAGGCGAGGCCCGGCGGACGGAGGATGGAAGGTGCGCGGGCCGGGCGGGCCGGGGAGGGGGCGCCGGAGGGCGGGGCCGGGCGGCGGCGGCGGCGGCCTCCCCTCGCCCGCGGCCCGGCCTCGCCCCCGCCCCGCCCGGCCCGCGCCCGCCCGGCCCCGCGCCCGGCCCCGCGCCCGCCCGGCCCGCGCACCTTCCTCTCCCATACGTTCTTCCCTCCAGGTGCAACAAAGTAGCGTCAACCTCATGCACTCGGCGGGGGGCGGGGCCGGGGGCCGGGGCGGGGGGCGGCCGGGCCCGCGAGCTCGTCCGCCGCCGGCCGCGGGGGGCGGGGCGCGGCGCTGCGAGCTCTCGGCGAGGCCGCCGCCGCCGCCGCCGCCGTCTTCCCGGGGACAGCGGCTGAGGCACCGGCTCCGCGCCGCGGCGGCCCGGGGAGCGCGCGGAGGGGCGGGGCGGGGCGGGGCTTGCGAGCTGCGGCAGGGGCGGGGCGAGCGCGGCCCGGCGGCGGGAACGGCCCTGCGCGGCCCCCCCCCACACCCCGTCGGCCGCCGCCCCGCCCTCTGCGGACCGGCCGGCGCCGCCTGCGCCTGCGCGCTCGCTCCGCCCCGCCTCCAGGCGCTAGACTCCGCCCCCACGGCAGCCGGCCACGCCCCGGAGCCGAGGCCACGCCCCGGCGCTGCGTGTCCGCGTGGCCCCGCCCATCCCGGAGGCCCCGCCCCGCTCTCGCCTCCTTTCATTCATCCGCCTCCCAGCGCCGACTGCGTGGCCAGCCCCGCGTGAGCGCCCAGGCCGGGTGCAGCTGGACCCCCCTGCACCCCACACACACACCGCCGGGAAACCCACGACAGGACATAGCATGGCTCGGCCCCGGCGCCCCCTTTCATCTCCACCGCTTGCCCCACAGTCCTCGACCTCTTACCCCGCAGGCCTGGAGCCCCGATCCTCCCTCTCCTCCTCCTGATCCCCATGCCTGGCCCCTGGCCCACGGATCCTCATCAAAGCTCCGTGGGCCCAGGAGCTGCAGCCCAGTCTCCAGCTGGGCACCGGGCAGTCCAGGTTTTGCCAGGCTGTCGGCCACCCCCTGCACCCCACCTCCCACCCCCCTTCCCGGAGCTGCCGCCCCAGCCCTGCCAGGAGCCAGGCGGCCTCTTCCCTCTGCAAAGCCTTGCACCCACTGCTCCCTGCTGCCCCCCCACCCCAGCAGGGCCTGAAACCTGGAGACAATGCTAAGCCCTGAGCACCCGTCCTGGAAGTCTGCCGGGCTCACTTGCAATTCCAGATGCGACCCCAGGGTACAGGCCGGTGTGGGGGTACAGCACCTGAGGTACCCCCAGTCTTCCCTAGCCCAGCGGTTCTGGGACCCCAGGGACCCTGGGTAGCCCTGCACGTCCTTCAGGGACACATCCCACAGGGTGCAGTGAGGGGGGCTGGCCAGGGCGGCCTGGGGCTCTTATCACTTGTGGAGGAGCAGGAGGAGGAGGGCAGTGAGGAGAATGGCCAGCAGGGTGGACAGGATGGCAACGATGACCACGGTGCCCTGGCTCTGCCACGCTGGGGCTCTGGCTGCAGTCCTCCAGCTCCAGGCCCAGTGCCTGGTGTGGCCATGGCCGCCATGCTGGGAACCACTGCCCTGGCTGGGGAGGCTCCGTGCAAGCCTCGTCACTCTCCCCTCCCCAGAGTGCGCGTGACAATAGGGGGTGTCACAGCACCTGCCCATCGAGTCTCATCTGGACACCTGGCCATGCGTGGTCCAGAGCAGGACCCATCCCCGAGGTCCACAGGAGTTCTACCTAACTGCCAGCATACAGTTAGCACTAGCTAAATAATGTGGTGTGAGACAAGGGCAGCCAGTGCAGGGACAGGGCCAGCATCATGTCATGGCCGCCTGTCAGCTGCTGTGGGTGGAGTCATGGCCACTTCTGTAGCTATGGAAGAGTCTGTATGCTGCAGGATGAGGACAGACAGACAGATAGGACCTCAGGGGAGAGACAAGCCTGCCTGCTCACCAGGACCCGCCAGCCCTGACACGCACACCTGCCTCTCCCTGGGAAGTCCAGAAACAAAGTTGATGTCCCAGGCTCACGCCTGTCATCCCAGCTCCCCAGGAAGCTGTGGTCTGAGGATGGAGATTCAAAGCCAGTAAAGTCCTTAAGATTCTTTTATTTTTCCAGTTCTGGGCTTGAACTCAGGGCCTGGACACTGTCCTTGGGTTTTCTCAAGGCTAGAGCTCTACCACTTGAGCCACAGCACCACTTCTGGCTTTTTTTTCTATGTATGTGGTACTGAGAAATCGAGCAGAGTCTTTGTGCATGCTAGGCAAGCACTCTACCACTAGGCCAAACTCCCAGCCCCAAGTCCTTGAGATTCTTATCTCCAATTAACCAACAAGAAGCCAGAGTAGAGCTGTGACTCAAATGGCAGAGTTTTTTTGGCTCAAGGATAGTAACTAGGCCCTGAGTTCAAGTCCCAGGACTGGCGCACACACACAGAGCAGATGGGATGGCCCTGGGTCAGCCCCTGGGGATAAGGACTGGTGTTGGTTCTTTTGAATGCCTGGCAGAATTCTCCAGCGAAGCCATCTGGTCCTGGGCTTCGCTTTGTTGGGATTTGTGTTGCAGACTCAGTCTGTTCACATTGTTTATTACTCCGTGACTCAGTCTTGGTAGGTTGTGTGTTGGTAGAAATTGCCTTATTTTCTCTTGGTTTTTCCCAATTTGTTGGCATACACTTCTCCACCACCCAAGCTGCTTCCTCTCCCTGGGCCCAAGGACTGTCGCCAGGTAGG
The DNA here is from genome assembly GCF_031878675.1 of Megascapheus bottae. NCBI lineage: Eukaryota > Metazoa > Chordata > Mammalia > Rodentia > Geomyidae > Megascapheus > Megascapheus bottae. The sequence goes on along the minus strand of NC_143542.1, from coordinate 5,900,269 downwards.
TGACCCCATTTCCACTGCACCCCAGAAGCCAGGGGTACATGGCCTTGGTAGTCTCCCTGATAAACTGCAGGCCAGGGGTTGAAAGAATCAGAACACAAAGAAACCTGAGGCCATTTCCTTGACAAGGTTTTTATTTATTAGTTTGTTCAGAAGCAGTTAATTTTCTTTTCTTATTAAAAAAAAAAACAAACGTGTATTTTATCCAGAGTTATACCAAAGTGATTAAAATGAACTTTTCTACTGAGGGTACAGCTTCCCCAGATTAGAAAAAAAAACAAAAACACAACACAACTTTTTTTTTTCTTCTTCAATTAACCACAACAATAAAACCCCAAGAGCACATCAACAATCAAACATTAATCCCCAAATATCCAGGACAAAAAATAAAATATTTATTGATCTATCACAGCGAGACACCAGGAGGAGGGCAGGCCAGGAGGGGGACACGCCTTATAGCGCAGTGCCTGGAGAAGGATTGAGGATACAGTACTGTGTGTAGGGGACCCCCTGCCCCGTCTGCACCCCCCCCCCACGACCTGGACCAGCATGGGGGGTGGGCCGAGTGGGGGAAGGGCACAGGAAGCCAGGTGGATGACACCTGGCCAGTAGCGGCACTGAGCCATTAACTGGGGGAAAGGAAGGAAGGATGGACGGATGGATTCCCCAAAATCAAGGGTGGGTGGCTCTTTCGGTGTGGATGGGGGAGCCATGTATTGGCAAGGAGAGAGAGGTCCAGTGGACCCCAAGGCAGAGGGGCATGGTGTGACCGAATCCAGCTTTGAGGTTTGGGAACTGGGGTACCAACTGGACGCAGCCAGGGGTAGCACCTGGCGGGCAGGCCCCGTCATCTTTGGAGGGACCCCAGGCGGTGGGGGGACCCCAGGCCAGGGAGGGGAGGCCTCAGGGAATCCCTGTCCTCCTCCCTCCCCCAGGAAGATCAAGCACCAGCCATAAAGCACCAGCACGTAGCACCGATGGAGGCTGTGGGTGGGGTATGGGGCCCCCTGCGAAGGCTCCGGTCGTCCCCTCCCGGGGTGGGGGGCAGGGGTGGGGGGGTCACAGAGGGTTTACATTCTCCACCAAGCAGTAGCACCAACGTTGATGAGGTCGAGAAGTCAGGGGTCCTGGGGGGCTCACTTCCTCTTCCGGCCACAGGATTTCCCCAGGCAGGCCCCACCTAGATCGGGGAACCCAGGGCAGGGTCACGTTTGGCCCCCCACCCCGGCTCACTTTTTGCCCCCTTTCCCAGCTCTGTCTGCTGCCATTGGAACCCACATCTGTCTTGTTTGCGGGATTAGCCTGGAAGCAGAGCCCGGGCTGGCCATGGCTCCTCACTGCCACCTGGTGGCAGGCAGTGGACAAGGCAGACTGGAGAGCTGGTCCTCACCCTGGCCCCACCCATGCTGCCTCATCTCTACAGAGCAGCTGCACCCCGTCCCCTGGTTCTTCCTGGGGCCCAGTGGCCGCTCACCTTGGTAGCCCAGGGCTCCAAGGGCTCCTCCATAGGGCTTCGGGGGCTTTCCTGTGGAGGGGAGGGCAGTGGATGGGCTGGCCCCACCATACACCCGGCCTTCCCTGTCTCTGCAGGTTCCCAGCACCCCCTGTCCCTATCTCTCCTGGCCAGCCATGCCCTGCTCCCCCAGACCTACGCAGGTCCATCCTGAGGTCCACCCCCACTCTCGCCCCTGACCCCTCTGTCCCCTCCCCTCACGAGGTCACTTCCTGTCTGGGGGACCTGGGCCGTGTCTGTGAGGACTTTCCAGTCAGGGTGAGCACAGGTTCCTGTCCACACATTGGGCTGCAGGCTCAGCATCTGTGGCTCCCCTGGGGCTTCCTCATCCCCTCCTACCCCCCCGGAGGCCATGGCCCCACTACACCGTGCCCAGGATTCCAAGGTCTTGGGACCCCAGGATGTGAGGCCTTTTGGGGAGACTCACCACCGAATCCGACACCCCCAGCACCGCCACCTGCAGGACAAGGTGGGGCTGTGAGCAGCCCAAACACTGGGGACCCCAAGTCCTCCCTGAGCTGCGGCCCAGCAGAACCCCAGGCTCGGCTCCCTGGGCAGCCCAGGTCAGTGGGATCTGAGACCCTGGGCTTCACCCCTTGGGCAGAGCAGGGAGCAGAGCACCTCGTTTACCTGGGAAGATGGGGGACAGTCCAAAGCCAGGTCTCGCTGCCACTCCTGAGGGAGAGATCTGGGGTTGGTGGCAGGCCGGGGCCCCTTCCTCGCTGTCACCCAGGACTCCATGTCTGGACTCCCACTTCCCGCCTCAGCTCCAAGGCAGGTGCTCTACCACTGGCTGCAGCTCCCCTACCAGCATTTTGCTGGTTAAATGGAGGTAAAGAGTCTCGCAGACTTTTTTTGCCCCGGCTGGCTTTGAACTGTGATCCTCAGATCTAGCCTCATGAGTAGTCAGGAGCCAGCAGGGGTGGCTCACAAAGGCCCGGCCCTCCTTCCCGACTGGACCTGCCTCAGTGGTGTAGCGGCCCCGCGCCTCAGCTCTGAGCAGGGTGGTTCCTGGCCCCAACTCTGTCCTATCCCGAGGGCCCTGGCCATCCCCAGGTAGACGTGGGGTCCAGTAGACATGAGCTCTAGGCGAGTTAGATGCCCACGCCCGAGCAGAGCCTCCTACCTGCACCTGGGAACGGCCTGGCAGCTCCGAGGCCACCTCCGAGGCCAGCAGCACCTGGGAATGGGACAGACAGGTTCAGAAGGAGTCGGGGATCCTGAGCGGTGCTGGGGGGGTGGGGGGATGAGGGACAAGCTTTCAGCCGGCCTGGAGGGGACTCGGGGGGATACTCACCGTATTTAGCTGCCTTAGCAGCAGCTGCTGGAGACACACCTGGAGAGAGGGGACAACTGGTGGTTGGTGGATGGCAAGACAGAGAAGATGAAGGCGTGCGTGCGTGTGTGTGCGTGTGCGTGTGCGTGTGTGCGTGTGTGTATGTGTGTAACTAGGGATCGGACTCAGTCTCACACTTGCTCAGCAAGGCGCTTCACCACTTGAGCCAGGCCCCAGCCTCCTTTACGCTAGTGATTGTTCACCTAGAGCCTTGTGTTGTTTTTTTGGTTTTTGCCTCAGGCTGTGGTCCTCTTGTCTTTGTCCCTCCTGGCTGCTGGCTCTGTAAGCACTGCAGGATCCACAGGACCCTGGGGGTGGGGCACGTGGGGGGGCGGGGGCGGGGCAGGAGGACAGCCTGATGGACAGCGAGCCCGCGCTTCCATGGGTAAATGCCTCCGAAGGGACCCTGTGGTGTCTTGTTAAGGAATCTGTACCAAGCACGTCTGTCTATGCTGGGGTGGGGTGGGGCGGAAACTCTGCCTGCAGCTCTGTCCATCCATCTGTCCGTCCATCCATCACACACTTCTCAGGATCGCACAGCGGTTCTTACCTCCAAGGCCACCAGCACCTGGGATGGCTCCTCCAGCCCCAAGGCCACCAACTCCGAGCCCCCCCACTCCCAGACCGCCGGCTCCTCCCAGGCCTGCAGAGAGAAGTGTGCCTTAAGCCCAGCCAGAGGGGGCCTCCCCGCAGCCGCCTTAGGAGCCTGGAGCGGGGCTTGAGTTCCCAGCGTGGGGCGGCGGGGGGAATGGGGCTCAGTCTCCCCAAACCCAGCTGCCCTTACCATACTGGGCAGCTTTGGCAGCGGCTTTGGCAGCGGCGGCCTGGGCAGCAGGTCCGGCTCCTGGGGACACAAAGAGGCTCAGTGGGGCTGCTAGGGGCTCCCCTGACCCATCACACCCAGGAAGACAACTCACCCACTACGCCCCCTGGAACACCAGCTCCTGCGAGACCCCCGGGCCCTGCCAGACCCCCGACTCCTCCTGCTGCACCTGTGGAGAAGCCCAGAATCAGTCCCCCTCCCCTCCCTCCTCTCCACTCCCCGCCCCCCATCCCGCCAGGCCCTGTTTCCTGTACTGAGGGCTGGGTTTTGGGGTGGCTCCAGTTCTAGGGAACCATGCGTTTCAGCCTGATTGCTATCCATTGCAAAGTAAAAATGGGGCCACCATCACCTCATTTTGCTGAGAAGGTGGATGTAAAGGACAGGGCTGGAGGCCCCTTGGGCAGGGAACAGTCAGCTCTGAGGGGCCACAAGGTGGCCAGTCCCTGAGGATGGTTTCTGGCGCCACCGGAGCAGCCAGGAAGGAACCTTCAAGGACACCTTGGGGACCCTGGGGGACAGGGGGCTGAGGAACTCGGGATCATCCCAGGTGGAAGCCAGCTGGCCCTGTGTGGACAGGCTGGGCTGGCCCAGCTGGCCACTCCCTGACTGAGGCCCCTGGCCTGGCTCCCTGGAGCCCAGGAATGGGGAGCTCCTGGGTCTGGCGAGCTGGGGCTGCCAGAACGCCAAGTGGCACACAGGCCCAGCTGCCACGTCCTCGGGCTGCTGAGAGGACGTGTGCAGTCCACTGGTGGGAGGGGAGGCGGGCACTGGGGGCCTGGGTGAGAATCACTGGTAGCTCAGCTCTGCCAATGGGCTGGGAGGAGGCAGAGGCTGCCCCCTGCCTGGGGCCAAGGGCAGTCCTGGCTCCTCCCACCACAGCTGGGGATGCCAGACCATCCTGGGGCTAATGCATCATCGGTACCAGGCATGATGCAGGCCCCAGAAAGCACTCAACACTTGAGCCATAGCCTCACTAGAATTGTGTGTGTGTGTGTGTGTGTGTGTGTGTGTGAGAGAGAGAGAGAGAGAGAGAGAGAGAGAGAGAGAGAGAGAGAGAGAGAGAGAGAGAGAATGCGAGAGAGAGAGAGAGAGAGGGAGAGGGAGACAGAGACAGAGACAGAGGCAGAGAGAGAATTGAGGTTTGAACTCAGGACCTCTTGCTTGGACTTTTTTTTTTTTTGGTTATGAGGCTTGAACTCCGCCTAGGCGCTGTCCCTGAGCTCTTCAGCTCCAGGCTACCACCCTACCTGTTGAGCCACAGCCCTACTTCCCATTTTCTAGAGGTTCATTGGAGATAAGTCTCAGGTCCTTTTGTGCCTGGACTGGCTTTGAACCTTGATCCTCAGATCTCAGCCTCCTGAGTAGCTAAGATGACAGGCGAGAGCCATTGTGCCTGGCTCTTGCTTGGCTTTTTCCACTCAAGGCTAGTGCTCTGCCAGTTGAGCCACAGCTCCACTTCCAGCTTTTTGCCGGTCCATTGGAGATAAGAGTCTTTCAGATTTGTCTGCCTAGACTGGGTTTGAACCCCAAACCTCTGCTCTGAGCCTCCTGAGGTGTCGGGATGACAGGTGCCCAGCATGGAATTTGATTTTTGAGATCTTACTAACTGTCCCTAGATCCACACCACAGCCGTGCTCTTCCTGCCTTTACCATCTAAGGAGCTGGCTTACAGGTCTGCACCCCGTCTGCTCCAGAAATGGCTTTTATTCTGCTCTGCCTGTCCAGGCCCCGGGTGGTCTAAGGCGGTGGGCGGCCCTCTAGGGCACAGGAGTTCACTCACCGTATTTGGCTGCTTTAGCTGCTGCCAGAGAGCCAGGCGCTGGGGAAAAGGGAAGAAGGGGTCAAGTCTGTGCCTGGGGTTCTGCCACCTCCTCTAGGGAGCCCATCCTGACTTTCTCCACCTAAATTGCTGCCTCAAAGTATGGAACAGGGCTCTTGTATCTAACTACATCACCATCAATTTTCTCTGGGGGTGCCAGAGGCCTGAAATGTGTGTTCCATCCATCCATCCATCCATCCATCCATCCATCCATCCACCTACCCATCCATCAACCTATCCATCCTTTCTCCCATCCATCCATCCATCCATCCATCCACCCCATCCATCCATCCATCCATCCATCCACCTACCCATCCATCAACCTATCCATCCTTTCTCCCATCCATCCATCCATCCATCCACCCCATCCATCCATCCATCCATCCATCCATCTTCCCATCCATCAACTTATCCATCCTTTCTCCCATCTATCCATCCATCCATCCATCCATCCATCCATCCATCCATCCACTTATCCATCCTTTCTCCCATCCATCCATCCATCCATCCATCCGTCAACTTATCCATCCATCCATCCATCCACCCATCCATCCATCCATCCATCAACCTATTCATCCTTCCATCAGCCTATGTATCCTTTCTCCCATCCATCCATCCATCTTCCCATACATCAACCTATCCATCCTTTCTCCCATCCATCCATCCATCCATCCATCCATCCATCAACCTATTCATCCTTCCATCAACCTATGTATCCTTTCTCACATCCATCCATCCATCCATCCATCCATCCATCCATCCATCCATCCATCCATCCATCCATTTATCCATCCTTTCTCCCATCCATCCATCCATTCATCCATCCATCCATCCATCCATCCATCTTCCCATCCATCAACCTATCCATCCTTTCTCCCATCCATCCATCCAGCCATCCAGCCATCCATCCATCCATCCACCCACCTTTCCAGTCCCCTCTGGGCCTAACATGGCCTGCCTGAGACTGGGGACAACCTGGTGAGGACATGGAGCCCCTCGGGTCCCTTTGCCGTAGATCACTGCTGAAGGGAATCAGGGCTGGCCTACCCAAGCCTGCCAAGTCCAGGGAGCTCCACTCGTGTTTGTGGGCTGGTCGGCGGGCTTCTCCCAGCTGGCAGCCCTGTCACCCTCTCTCTGAAACCTCGTCCTTGCCTGACTCGTCCCTCCCTAGTCTGGACTGCCTGTGGCAGCTGAGCCACTCAACCAAGGAAACGCCACACATCTGTGGGTGGCAAGGAGGTCCTGGGGCTCAGGCACTGGGACGAGGGGTTCTCCTTCCTTTTTTTGGGGGGGGGAGGTTGATCGTGGGGCTTGAACTCTGGGCCTGGGCGCTGTCCCTGAGCTCTTCAGCTCAAGGCTACCGCCCTACCCCTTGAATCACAGCACCACTTCTGGTTTTCTGGTGGTTCATTGTAGATAAGAGTCTCAGGGATTTTAGTGCCTGGGCTGGCTTTGAACCACAATTCTCAGATCTCAGCCTCCTGAGTAGCTAGGATTTCAGGTGTGAGCCACCGGACCCGACCTTTCTTTCTTCTTAACTGGGGAGGCAGAAGCTTCTTCTTGGCCCCAAGAAGGGTCCTTACCTGCTCCAGCCCCAAATCCAGGAACACCAGCACCAACTCCAGCTCCAAACCCAGGAACACCAGCGCCGGCTCCAGCTCCAAACCCAGGAACACCAGCGCCGGCTCCCAATCCAGGCACCCCTGCGCCAAGTCCAGCAGCAGCCCCTGCAGAGCCAGAAAGTGGTTGTGGTTGGTGGCCGAGGGCAGGGTGTGGGCCTTGGGCTGTCCTGGGAGCTGGAGCTCTGCCCCCACACTCTACACTGGATAAAAACCATCTTTTGCTTTGCTGGTACTGGGATTTGAATTCACAGCCCGGGCACTGGCACCATCCTTTAGCCTTTTCAATCTCTGCACTTGAAGCATAGCTTCGTGTGTGTGTGTGTGTGTGTGTGTGTGTGTGTGTGTGTGTGTGTGTGTGTGTCTGCGCTCATGCCAGTCTTGGGGCTTGAACTCAGGGTCTGAGCTATTTTGCTCAAGGCTGGTGTTCTACCACTTGATCCACGGCTCTACTTCGGGTTTTTCTTTGTGGTAGCTAATTGGAGATGAGAGTCTCACAGACTTTCCAGCCCAGTCCGGCATCAAGCCCAGATTCTCAGATCTCAGCCTCCTGAGCAGCTAGGATTCCAGGTGTGAGCCACCAGGGAGGCGCCCGGCGTATCATGGTTGTAGATGTGTTCAGCCCGGGCTGGGATGGATGGTGGTCTTTCTACTCCGCCTTCTGAGTACCAACATACCCGCCTTAGGCTGGCCCCCGCCAGACCTGCAATTGATCCCGAGGCCACTCAGGATGGAGCTGCCTGCTGTGGGCCAGCTCTGCTTCCTGCCCCACTTCCTGCTCCTTGGCCTTGCCTGAACCTGGCCAATTCTCCCCACAACTTTGCGCAAGGGGCCGGTGATGTCCTCCCTGCCTGTGGCACAGTGGTATGGGGAGGCTAGTTTGGAGGTGGGCCTTGAACCCACTGGTTTTGTGCCAGTTGCTGTGAGGCCTGAGGATTGCGGGGGGCAGGGGTCTGCAGGCCTATGGTTCCTGGGGCCCAGCTCGGATGTGGCAGTGGGGCAGCCCTGGCTGGGTGGGGCTGGGGCCCACATGGTATCCGTCACTTACGGAGCTGGGCTTTGGCTGCTAGCTGAGCGGCCGATTTCCCCCCAGCCGCGGCTCCTGCTCCTAGAGGAGAAGAAAGGAGGTCAGGAGTGGGGCGGTGCCCACCGGGGCCTGGCTCACGGCAGGGGGGGGGGAACCCTGTGCTGCATGGGAACGCAAAGGAATCCCCGAGGGCCCTGAGACTCGGGCATGAGGGAGACAGAGGGATGTAGGCAGGGTCTGGGTTCAAATCTCAGCTCGGCCACCTCTGAGCTGCCACTGTGTGCCTGTGTATCTGGCCAGGACGGAGAAGTGGCCGTGAGGTGCTGCTGGCCTTTCATCACCCCTGGGGACTCTGATCTGAGTCCTGCTCCTGGAGGGCCACCCTTCACAGTGTCCCCTCCCCCTGGCTCAGGGCCTGACCTAGAGTGGGCCCCCAGATTGGGGAGCTCCGTGCTCAGGAAGCGTCTCCCCGGGCCTGTTCGTGTGGAACAAGAACAAAAAGGAAGGGCGAGGCAGAAGCCATCTGGAAGTCCAGTAAGAGGGCCTGGCCTGGCCTGGGGGTTCCAGGGGCCTGGGGCTGGCCTGGGGGGAGGGGAGCTGCTTCTCCAGTCAGAAGCATGGTTGGGCCTCCAGTGGGGTCAGGCAGGTGACAGCACCGAGGGGGGACCACCTACCATACTGGGCAGCTTTGGCGGCAGCTTTGGCGGCGGCAGCAGCAGCAGCTGGAGTCCCGGCTCCTGGGCAGGGAGGCACAGCCCAGTCCATCTTGTCCAGTCCTCCCACAATCCTTTGCAAAGCTCCCTCCCTGGGCCCTGCGGTCTTGTCTCAGCGAGGGTAGCTAAGGCGGGCTATGGGGTGTACGGGGGGCCCCGGGTGACAGGCGGAGCGTGCGGATCTCCTCCAAGTCCAGGTCTAAAGGAGGTTTCTGGACGTCATGGCCACCTGGCCTGTGTCCTCCGCCTCTGCAGCGGCCCTGGTGTACCCGGGGTCAGGTCACCCGCCATGCTAGGCCCTGGGGAATGGAGCTGGCTGACAACGCTGGTCTCCACGGATGGCGGGCTGGTTGGGGCTGGGTCATTGTTCTAGAGGGGACTGAGTCCCTTCTCCCCTTCCTAGACTCAGTTTCCCCATCTGAGAAGTATTGCAGTCTGCCTCTGGGTGGCGGGGGGGGGGCAGACCCATCCTGTCTCTGGGCTGGGACCCCAGAGCTCACCTGGTACCCCTCCTACACCTGGAACACCAGGGACCACGCCCGGAACTGCCCCGGGCACTGCACCAGGCACACCTCCTGGCACTGCTCCTGGCACTACTCCTGGCACTGCCCCTGGCACTGCGCCTGGCACAAGTCCTCCCAGGGCTCCTCCAGGACCTAGAGGAGAGAGAAGCATTGAGCGACCACCCCTTGGGGGTACCAGAGATGGGGATACCGCGGGGCCGCCTGCCACCTTCAGCTTGTTTTGGAGGGTGGTAAATTGCCCTAGGAAGGGGTAGAGAAGTTGAAGTGGTTTAGGCCTGGAGGGGCTACGGACAGGCCGCCTTGTCGGTCATTCAGCCTTGCTGGCCTGGCGGGGCGGGGGGGTGGCAGGGAGCCGGGGAGGGGAGTGGGGGGGCAGCACTCACCATACTTAGCAGCTTTGGCTGCGGCCGCGGCCTGAGCTGCAGCTGTAAGCAAGGGAAAAGGAGAGAGTCAATGGGACAACAGGCCCCCGCCAGGCTGGGATTCTACCTTTCCTGTCCCCAGAGGTCCAGTGGCCATCTGGCCTGGCCCCGAACTTCCCTGGGTAGGCTAAGGCCTGGTGTGTGCCCCTCAGGTCCTGTGGGCTGAGGGCTGTGGCATGCGCCTGTCACCCCAGCCACTCAGGACACACAGGCAGGAGGCTCTGGGCCTGAGAGCCCACCCAGGGGGCAGGGAAGTGCAAACGGTTTGGGGGCATGGCTCAAGCAGTGGAGCATCTGTTCTGGAAATCCCAGTACAACTCCTAATTCCCACACTGGTTCCCAAGATCAGATTGAGACTCACGAGAAATGCCAGCTCCAGGGACTCCTCCTACTCCAGGGACTCCTCCTACTCCAGGGACTCCTCCTACTCCAGGGACTCCTCCTACTCCAGGGACTCCTCCTACTCCAGGGACTCCTCCTACTCCAGGGACTCCTCCTATGCCAGGTCCAACACCATAGCCAGGAAAGCCCCCAGTGCCAAGTCCATAAGAAGGAATGCCTCCCACTCCAACTCCAGCTCGAGCTCCTACAGAAGCATCAAAACCCAGTGGGGCAAAACCAGTGAGAAAATAACCAGCTGAATCAGCGCAAGAACCCTGTGTGGCAAGTCTGTGGACAACCTTTTCCATGGCCGGGCTTGGACCCCATAAAGAGGGCTTTGGCCTGGCAGAAGGGTCACACTGGGGTACCTTCCCACAAGGTGACGCTCTCCCAGGGTCCCACCAGGGCCTAAGTCCCAGCTCTTCCAAGCCCTTGCTGTATGGAGATGGGGAGGTCACGCCCACCCTGAGAGAGTGGATGCAAGTCTCGGGTCTGACTGCCATGAGCAAGGACAGCACTCACCGTATTTGGCTGCTTTGGCCGCTGCTTTGGCTGCAGCTGGTGACACAGCACCTGGAAAGAGAGACATAGCCAGGAGGGACGGGGAGGAGGGACCCCAGACCACCCGTATCTTGATTCCTCGCTTTCTGACTCCGGAGCCTATGCAGAGCTCTTCCATCCATTCATCCATGGCCCCATCTGTCCTTAACCCCTCAGCCCACCTGGCCCCCTGATGGCTCACACACTGCCGTTCACCAGTCCAGCCCAGGTCACAGCCACCATCCCTCCCCGCCTCCTCCTGTCCTGCTGTGTGGGCCCCACCTGCCTGGCCGTCTGTCTATCTGTGCGTCCTTGCCCTCGGCTCCCTTCCCCCTCCTGCCCTCTCCTTCCTGCACTGATTTGCTTGCTGGCCACATGTCCACCTGCCCGCCTGCCTGGGAAGAAGATGACTCATACCAAGGTATGGACAAATGAGTAAGTGTCTGCCCTACAAGGCTTGGCAAGAGTCTATATTCTCTCTTCACACACTTACATGTGTGCAAGGATGCACACGCACACACACACACACACACACACCACACGAAGAGCCCAGCTCACCTGGTCCACCCACAATGCCTGGAACACCAACACCTGGGACCCCAACACCAGGGACCCCAACGCCTGGAACACCAACACCTGGGACCCCAACGCCTGGGACCCCAACGCCTGGAACCCCAACGCCTGGAACCCCAACGCCTGGGACCCCAACGCCTGGGATCCCAACGCCTGGGACCCTAACTCCTGGCCCGCCAGGCACCAAGCCTCCAGCAGCACCTGTGGAAGAAAAAGGATTGTCCTTGCCCTGGGCTCTGGAGGTTTCCTCCCGCTGGGTGAGGGGGGAGGGTGGGACGGTGGTCTCCTCTGGGCCATCTCTCCCGCAGGAGTCCAGCTCATAGAGGGGGACTGAGAGGGGATCCTCAGGACTTATAGCCATGGAGATCATGAGGGGTTTCTGGGTGTGTGTGTGTCTGTGTGTGCATGTGTGCACACAAGTCCTGGCCCTGGGGCTTGAACTCGGTGCCTGAGCACTGTCTCGGAGCTTTTTCATTCAGGACTGGCACTCTACCGCTTGAGCCACAGCTGCACTGGCAGCTGTTGGGTGGTTCACTGGTGACGGGCGTCTCATGGACTCTCCTGCCTGGGCTGGCTTTGAACCCCGATCTTTAGATCTCAGCCTTCTGAGTATCTAGGTCACAGGCAGGGAGTGATCCCTTTGTAAAGGAAACCTCACTTCTGGCCGCTGATAGGCCGTGGAACCAGGGGCGGGGCCGGCGAGGGGGCGGGGCCCAGAAGGGGCGGGGCCAGCCCGCCGTGGGTGTGGCCAGGCCGCACGGGGCGGGGCCAGGCCCCTGAGCGTCGAGGGGGCGTGGCCAGCCGGGGACCCGGGGGTCTCCGGCCTCCCCTGGTGTCACTCACCGTACTTGGCCGCCTTAGCCGCCGCCTTAGCGGCTGCGGCCGCCGCAGGCGTGCCAGCCCCTGGAAAGATGAGCACAGAGGGTGAGGGGCGGCGGCCTGCCCCGGGCACCCCCGCCCCGGGCACCCCCGGGCCGCCCCGCTCACTACCTGCCAGGCCTCCGATCCCCGGAATGGCACCAGCCCCGCCAGGAAGGCCGCCGGGAAGGCCGCCAGCTCCAACACCAGGGAAGCCGGGGAGGGCGCCGGCCCCGGCAGCTCCTGCTGGGACATGAGGGGGACAGTCAGGAGCCCTGGAGGCCGGGCAGGCTGGAGGGAGGGAGAATGGATGGATGGGTGGATGGACGGCTGAGAGGGGGAATGGATGGATGGATGGATGGATGGATAGGAGGGTGGATGGATGGATAGATGGTGGTAGGGAGGATGGATGGATGGATGGATGGATGGGAGGGAAAATGGATGGATGGACGGATGGATGATAGAGGATGGGAGGGAGGAGGATGGATGGATGGGAAGGAGGATGGAAGGAAAGATGGATGGATGAATGGAAGGAAAGAAGGAAGGATGGGTGGGGGGAGGATGGATAGAAGGAATGAGAAATGGATGGAAGGATGGAGGGGAGGATGGAAGGAGAGATGGATGGAAGGAAGGAGGAATGGATGGAAGGAAGGCAAGAGGAAAGGAAGGAAAGGAAGAAGGAAGGAATGGTAGACAAGGGATATCGCAGGATGCTGGTGTTTTACTTATTTTTGCCAGTCCTGGGACTTGAAACACTTGAACTCGCTCTCTACCCTTTGAGCCACAGTGACAGTTTGGGATGTTTCTGTTTACGTGGTACTGATTTGAACTCAGGGCCCAAGCAAACGAGGCAAACACACTACCACTGAGCCACCTTCCTGGCCTGAGGATGCCGTTGTAGCCAGCCATCTGGAACGGAGTTCCTGGCCTGTCAGGTTGAACCTGCTGGCAGGGCGACTACCCCATAGTTCCTTGATGGTTCCCCCAGTGTCCATTTCCACCCGCTGAGTGTTCTCAGCTCCCCCCCCACACCCCGCCCCATCTTGCCACATACTAAGAAAGTAAGGCAGCTGCCCCTGGGCCAGCAGGGCCCCTAAGGAATGTTCCAGGCTTCCTTTCCCCGTGTTCCAAGTGCTCTGCCAAGTTTGTAATCCAAGCTGCTGGCCTCCAGGCTCTGGCACCCCTGGCTGCCTGCTCACCAGCTTGCACACCGCGCGCATTTTGAGAGCCTCTGGGAGTGGAGGGACTGGGGGCACGGGGGGGGGGACTAGGGGGGCTTTGATGAGGCAGCCCCACCACACCGGGGCAGAGACTGCAGGGCACTGTCTTCTGTCCCCTGGAAACAGGAAGAGCTTCCTGGGGGGTGCTGGGGACAGAACAAGACATCAGTCTTAATCCAAGCTGGAGGCCTTGCTAGAGACACAGATAGCCCTCTCTGTCCAGGGCCTGGGCATGGGGTGAGGATATGTGGGGGCTGGCAGGCTCCAGGAGCAAGTTTTATTTCTGTAGTGTAGGTTACATGGATGTGCATGTAAAATAATTGTGTAGGTGCCACTAACAATTACACCTCAAACCAGCTGGCACCCCTGCAGCGCTGCCCCTCCCCTCTCTAAGCACGTGACGCACGCCTGCATGTGGCAAAGGCCTGAACCTAATGTTCCTTTCCCTGGCAGCCTCCCTCACTGTCCCCCAGGCCCACCAGACTGACCTGTCCCTATCTCTGAGGTGGATGGGTAGAGGGAAGGAGGGAGGGATGAGGTAAGGATGGAGAGAGGAAGGATTGGGGGAGGATGGGAGGATGGATGGGCAGATAGGGGAAGAGACAGAGGGAGGGATGGAGGGGGGAGGAAGGATGGCAGCGGAAGGAAGGATAAGTGGATGGATGGATGGATGATGGGTAGAGGGGTGGATGGATGGTAGGAGGGTTGATGGGTGAATGATGGTGATGGTGGAAGGGGAGGGATGGAGATGGGTGCATGGATGGGGCAGGAAGGAAGAGTAGAGGGAGGGGGCAGGGGATGACAGCTGGGCGGGGGAGGCAGCCATGGCAGTGACCAGGGGTGGGGAGGGGGGCTGGGGTTTGGCAGAGGCCCTCAGGGACTCACCATACTTGGCTGCTTTAGCTGCGGCAGCTGCTTGGGATCCAACCCCTGGGGAGGGAAGGGGGAGAGATGAGCCCAACTCTTCCAGCCTGGACCCCTGGGCACAGCTGAGGGCATCCTGGCAGGCAGAGGCCTCACAGTGGCCCCACCGGTGCTGGGGTGCCCAGCGCCTGTTTGTCTAGAAGTGGGGTACCGCTTCCTTACCAGTCCCTGTGGGGTAGCCAGCTTTGCCCCCTGCTCCAGCTGCACCTGTGGACAGGAGAGGCTTGGGGGTCACCAGTGGCGCCGGCCTCAGTGCCCCACCCACCCCCAGGTCCTTGAGTGTCCCTGGCCCTCCAGGCCAGAGGGTGGAAAGGCAACCCAGGGTTGAGGTCCCTGCCAGGGCCCTGGAGCTGGGAGGGTCGAGGGAACTGGAAGCCCAGGTCTGGGTGGCTCTCACTCACCGTACAGCTTCCCGTTGGTGTAGGGCAGTCCATATCCACCTGAGGAGAGAGGGCGGCTCAGGGTGGCTCAGGCTGCACAAGCCTGCAGCGCTGAGACTCAGCCCTGGGTGGTGGGGGATGGGGGGCTGCCCCGGGGACTGATGGGACACCTGGCCCTCTGCAATGGCTCTAGTACCCGCTGTCCAGCTTCGCCTTGCAGGGAAGCTGACTGCACAGGCAGGCGTGGAAATGGGGTGGCTTGACCTGGGAAGGGTCTTTCCAAAGCGCAGGCCATCCTCCTTCCTTGCTTCTTTCCTACTGTTTTGTGTGTTGTTGTTCATGGACCTTGAACGCAGGGCTTCTGTCCCTGAGATGCTTTGCGCCAGGCTAGTGCTTTACTACTTTGAGCCGCAGCTCCGTTTCTGTTTTTTTTGGTGGCTCATTTCTGGTGATACTTGTTCTCATGGACTTTCGGGCTGGCTTTGAACTGTGGTCCTCAGATATAGGCCTCCTGAGTAGCTAGGATGATGGGCCTGAGCCACCAGTTCCCGGGGCCTTGCTTCCTTATTTTCCTTCCTCCTTTTCTTTTTTTGGGGGATCGTACCAAGGCTTGAACTTGGTCCCAAGCTCACTTGGCCTTCACAGGCTTTGGGTGACCCAGGCTCCCCTCCCCCACACCACAGACCTCCCGCAGAGGCAGGGAGGCCAGGACAAGGTCCCCTGAGGCCTCCCTCTGGCTCACCTGGGAGCTTGGGTGCTTTGATGGGGTACCCCAATGGGACACCAGGTTGCTGGCCCCCAAAAGGTCCAACTCCTGTGTGAACAGAAAGAGCAGAAATCCAGGCCCTCTCCTTGCCCCTTCCTTCCAACCCCCCTCCGTGCTTGAGGTTCTGGTGGCACTGGGGTTTGAAGTTGGGGCCTCATACATGCACAGACAAGCCTTCTACAACTTAAGCTGGGCCTCCATCCTCTGAGTTCCTTTTCAGACACATCTCTGTCACAGGTCAACGGCCCAGACCCCAGGCTCTGTCCTCCAGGAAGCTGGGGGATTCCCCTGGGTCCCCCAATTAAGTCTGTGCCCGGTCCCCAGAACCCTCCCTACAACTGCTGAACTTCTGGGTTCCTTTGTGCTCCATTCCAATGGGGATTGGGCCAATATCACTTTGTGGAAAGTCCAGGCTTGGGTGCCTGGCTCCCCCTCTCAGGGTTGACCTTTGACCTGGACAGGGCATGCCCTCCCCCAGCCCACGGGAGGAGACCCGCCTTGCCTCACCTGGGATCCCCGCGAAAGCACCGCCTCCACCTGCAATGAATGACAAAGAGCAGTCACCACTGCTGCAGCAGGGTGGGCACCGTGCCCAGTATGGGCAGCCCTGTTCCCAGGTGCTCCCTGGGCCTGGGCATGAGAAGGCCTGGCAGAGGGCTCTGCGCAAGCTGGGCCGGCCCAGATGGGAAGGCAGGGCAGATGGTGAGTGCCCCCACCCCCACCCCCGCCGCATGCGTACCTGGGGTCTTGGCCTTGACTCCTGTCCCCGTGGGAACACCCGGGAGCACCCCCACACCAGGAAAGCGGGTTCCTGAGGGGTAAAGGCGTGATTGGCCGTGCTTGGCCCTGAGCATTGGTGACCCATCCTGCTCAGAACCATCTGCCCACGTGTGGCCCCGGGGGGAGAGGAAGGATCTGTTTGCGGGAGGGGGGCTTCGTCGTCGCACCCCAAGTCAGAAAAATCCCATTTTCTTTTTAAACCACCGTGCACAGGCTCTGCCACTGAGCTGCACCCGCAGCCCAAGTTCTTATTTTTTCCTTTTGGGCCATACTGGGACTTGAACTCAGGGCCTCAAGCTCAAGGCTGGCGAGCTGCTTCACCAGTGAGCCACAGCTCCACTTCCGGGTTTTTGGTCGTTCATTGCCCAGGCTGGCTTTGAACCACCATCCTCAGATTGCAGCCTCCTGAGTAGCTGAGATGACAGGCGTGAGCCACGGGTGTCTGGCTTCCAAATTCTAGGTTTTAATCTTATTTTTCCAGTGGGTGAGCTCATGCCTCCATGGGCTTTATTCCTGAACTGGAGTTGATGGTAAGTCCACCCACAGCCAGGGTGGGGAGGACCGAGTGACTGCAGGGCCTTGGAGCAGGGAAGAGGAGAGAAAGCCACTGCCAGTGAATCTCCTGGGGAAGCCTGAGTCTGGGCTTTTGGGGGATTTCTGCCTGGTGCTGGGGGGGGGGGGCTGGCAGGAAAAGAAGGTGAAGAGAGCTGTTGGGGTCCCCTGTGGGGCAGGCCAGTGACTCATGGCGACTCATGGCTTTTGGGAAGCAGCTGGCCACTCGGGGCACTGGGCTTGTGGGAGGGGGGAGGCCTGCCTCAGGCTACAAGGAAGGCAGGGCGCGGGCCTGGGGTCAGAACTTGGGTGGGGCCTGGGTGGTGGGGGCCTGTGGTCATTAGTTAGAGCTCAGGACAGCCATTGGCCTGAACCCAAGGCCTCTGCTGGCTTCTTCCTAGAAGTCCCCTGTTCTTCTGGTGGCTCTCACCTGTGCCTGGCAGCACTCCGCCTGGGTACACACCTGGGAGACCCACACCTGCAACAAGGGGGGAGGGGCCGTGAGCCCAGGCCCCTCCAGGCCTTTCCATCCAGCTGGCTGCTGTGGCCAGCATGCCCTGGCCCTGCAGGGGACACCGATCAGGGTGGCCTCCGCCCTGCCCTGCGTGGAAGTCCTGTGGGTTTATCTCCTCTCCTGGAGCCTGTTTACGGGCCAGCCCACCTCTCCCTGCTAAAGGCTTCCAGATGCTGCCTCCCGCTGTGGACTCAGGCAGCCTTGGTTGAACCTGAAGTCACTTCCTGAAGAGCTGGAGCAGCTCAATGAGCTCCAGATGGAGTGCCAGGCTCACCCCAGCTCTGCCAGGACCAACTGCTCAGCGCCTGGGCTCTCACTCTCTTCATGCTGAGTCCCCTGCCATAGAGCTTGTCTCTGAGGTCTCTGATGGAAAAAGCCTGGAAGGCAGCTGGGCCACTCAGCCTCAGCTTCTACTTATACAGTCAGGCCCCGCCCCATGACAGTCAGGCCCTGCCTTGTGACAGTGAGGCCCCACCCAAGAGCCAGACTCCGCCCCCAAGGCTAGGCCACGCCCCCACATCGATCATGCCCCGCCCCTCTAAGCCAGTCAGGTCCCACCCTTTTCCCCAGGTCATGCAATAGCTGCCCCGGTTGTCCTAGACCCTCCAGGCGCACCCTGTACCCACACTGACCTGGCACTTTCCCAGGCTTTCCTCCAGCTCCCACTCCCACGCCAGCCTGGGGCACTGCGACACCTGCATGGAAAGGGGCACCTCAGAGTTGGCAGGGGCTGTCCCAGGGGCTTCCCCAAGAGAGCCCTACTCCAGTCACCTTACCTGTAGACACTCCTAAGCCACCAAGGCCACCAACACCACCGACGCCACCCACGCCACCGATGCCACCGACGCCACCGACGCCTCCAACGCCGCCAAGCCCAGCAGCACCTGCAGGGCCCACAGAGCCAGACATTCAGGGGCCTCGGGGAGGACGAGGACCACACGGCCCTGGGGCCCTGCTTTGAGCCCCGGCCTTGCCACCACCCCACCGCCAGTCCATCTGGAGCCGGGCACGGTGGCTGCCTCCTTCGGCCCCAGTGGGCAGGGCAGGTAGAGCCCATCTACCATCTCCCTGCCGAGGACGACAGGCACCCAGGCCACGCCACTCACCCGCCTTGGCAGCTGCTTTATACGCTGCAGCAGCACCGGCCGCTCCACCAGGCACCAGGGCCCCCGGGTAGGCGCCTCCAGGAAAAGCCCCCAGCCCTGTGGGGAGGGGTGGGGAAAGGGGGTGAGGCCTGGCACCCCTGCCCTGCCTGCCCTGGCCAGGAGACCGGGGAGGCTGGGGACTCGGCCTTCACTTCCAGGTCTGCATCGGGCCCAAGACCCTCAGGGGACCCCTCCGGGGACACCCAGACAGGTGCTGCCAGGGCCACCACCCTGGGTACCCAGGATGGCCTCTGGCCAGCGCTGCCCTGACTGAGGCAGTGGGCCGGGACCAGGCAGGAGGGTAGACATCCATCCTGCCTGGGGTCTTCACTCACCTGCCCCGGGGCCTCCGCCAGCGAGTCCTCCAGGACCTACAGGAAGAGGTGAGGTTGAGCCCGGGCAGGGAAGGGGTTCATAGAGTCCCCCTTCTCTTCTGGCCTCCTCATGGGGTGTCCAGACTCAGCTCCACCCTCCACCGGGCTCTGGAGCCTCTTCCACCCCCTGTGTCTGTCTGGGTCTTGTGTCCAGATGCGTCTGAAATGCTAAATGGACCCAGCTGCTTCTCTGGTTCCCATCTGGGTGTCGTGGCGCCCCAGCCCTGGGGGAGACATTCCACGAATGGGGAGTTGGGCAAGTGGGCGCCCTGGATGTACTGGGGGCTGTCCACTCTGGGGACTGTTCTGTGGGTGCCGGCCCTCGTCCCAGCCTCAGAGCCCAAGGCTGCTGAGCACTGGGTCAGCTGATGTCCCCTCCCTGCTCCCCCCCCCAACCCCAGCCTTCCCCTGGGCCTGTGTCTCTCTGGGATGGGTGAGGTTCTGAGAACTTCCCAGCACACCTCCCCACCCCTCTGGGGCTCTGCCAGCAGCTCCCTCAAGGCAGCCCCATTTCCTGAGCTCACAGAGGGCAGTGGACGTGCCCGGCCTTCCTGTCCACACCAGAGCTTCGAGGGGAAGAGGGGATGGACGGGGATCTGGGCATGATTGTCACCTTTTGCCCACTGTCCCACCCAGATGTCCCTGCTCCCAGGACGGCTGCCAGCACTCACTTTCCTCTAGACTCACCTGCCCCAAATGCTCCGACCCCAGCCCCTGGGAAGAAAGAAGACAGGATGAGCTGACCGCAACTGCGAGCCCACAGCCCGGCCAGTTCACCTCCGGTCTTTCTGAAGTTAAAAGGGCCTAGATCCAGCCCGGGGGTGGTGACTTATGCCTATCATCCTAGCTACTCAAGAGGCAAGAAAGAGGAAGACTTCAGTTTGAGGCCAGTCTGGGTGGGGAAAACTCTCGAGACCCCCACTTCAGTCCGTGAGCCAGTGTGGTGCCTGCTTGTAATCTCTGCTATGGAGAAGGCATAGATGGGCGGATTGCAGTCAGAGACCAGCCCTGAAAAACAGCTAACGGCATAGAAAAGGACTGAGTGATCAACTCAAGTGATGGAACACCTTACCTAAGTCTGAGTACACCAGCAAATTGCCTCCCTCTGCTTGCCTCAATTTCCCCATCTCCACATGGCCTATGTTTCCTACCTTCCTAAAGGCAGTGAGTTTGTGAGCTGAAAGCCCCCCGGGGTGCCCTGTCTCCTTCCTGTTTTTGCCTGCTGTCCTCTGGGCAGTGGGGGGGACTGGCCTGCTGTTGGCACCAGGGTGTGGGGGGATACTGGCTCTGAACCGCCCTGGGTCCCCTGCTGCGACCTGAGGAAGGGGGGTACCCCTGTGGATGAGCCCCTGCCAAGGTATTAGCTGCTCTGTCAGTGCCCCATCCTGTCCTGTCTGAGCAGGCCTCCTTCTATCCCCTCAGCCAGATGTCGGGGGGAGCATTCTTGGGGGGCTTTGTAGCTCTGAGTTCTGAGGCCTGAAGATAATCAGGCTTCCTGGTTCTTCCTTTAAAAGCTGTCCTGCTTTCTTTTCAGCCTGTTCCTTTGCCTGAGCCAGTTCTTTTGGAAGTCTAACCTGAGTCTTTCATGGAGCAAAACCTGTGTGAGGCGGGGCTTCCTGCCTGCTGGAGTGGCCTTGTCCTGGGTGGATCCAGCTTGCACTCCCTCTGGTTTTGTGGCCACAAAGAAGACCCTCTCTCTATACCTGAGTCTTCCTGGCTAAAATAAAAAATGGCCTCTTTCCACATTTCCTCTGTCCTGGCTACCATCAAAGATGCTACAGAGCCTGACATCCTAGCTGCTTGAGAGGCTGAAATGTGAGGACCAAGGTTCAAAGCCAGCCAGGGCAGGGGAGAGGAGAGGGTAAAAAGCTGGAGGTGGAGCTGTGGCTTAAGGGATAGCACCCAGGGCCTAAGCCCTAGGATCTGCATATGTGCATGTGCACACACACACACACACACACACACACACACACACACACACTTCCTGCTGAGAGCCAGCATGGTCCAGAAGATTTGCTGTAGGTCCTGACAGGGGGAATTTCTGGGACTGATTGCCTCCAGGACCCTGGCCTTGGTGTCCCCCACGGACCCGGGGCCCTCCCTGCCCTCCTGCAGTCTCCTCTCTCTCGAGCCCCCGCCCAGAGTCCGAGCCTCAGATTCATGTGCAGTTGAATCATGGGCTGTGGAGGTTTCGTAAGAACCATTGGACATGGCACTGTCCCCAGCTGGGGATCGGGGGCCAGAGCAGCAGGGCATGGGCACAGGGCGGGGACGCCAGGCCTCCCCGGAGCCAGGGAAGCTGCCAGCACCCAGGGCCAGGCAGAGGCTCATGGAGGCCAGATTAGGGCTCAGCTAGGGGCTAGGATGTGGGCTCTGGGTCCTGACACTGGGCAGGGCCTAGTCTGGGGTCTGAGTCCCCAGGTGCCATTTTACAGGCTTGGGGGTCACAAGGACCCCAGGCTCCACCCCTGGAGATCAACTCTGGAGAATCTGAGCGGCCCCCACCTCCTGTCCAGGCTCTGGGATCAGGCTGTGGCCCTCCCTCCCGCCTGCTTGCTCCCCTGCCAGGCTCCAGCTCTGTGGACCTTTCCCTCCGCCTTTTCTGAGTGGCGTCTGAGCCCTGGGGTGTCTGAGGCCATGCACTTACCTGGCTTGGGTGGTTTTCCTCCAGGACCCAGCACTGCAAAGGGAAAAGACAGCGGTCAAGGTGTTCCCACGGGTTACTCAGCCCTCCCCCACGGACCCCCCTCCTGCCTCAGCCCCCCTCCCAAGTCCTCCGTTAATCCCCCCGCCTCAGCCCCCCACACCCCCTCAGACCCCCTCTGCTGCCTATGAGGCTGATTCTCTAAAAGCACCCAATCCTCAGTGGTGTTTTGGAGGCACCGGGTGGGGTGTGGAGCTGGACTTGCGCCTTGGTTTTGAGACAACATGCTCAGTGGATAAAATGGGGCTTAGGGCTTTTTGGGGTTGCCTGGGCTAAAGATGGGTGTGAGGGGGGGCGTCAGGATGACACCAAGAGCCCTGCAGTGAGGAATCAAGACTGCCAAGATTGAGTTCTGGACTTACCTCCTCCTCCCAGGCCTCCAAGACCAGCCCCTGAGAAAGAGAGGGGGGAAGGAGGGAGGGAGGATGAGAGAATGGCTTTTCCACACCCTTCCGGCCAGGCCACTCCTCTACTCGCAGTTGGATCTGCCATTAACGAGCTACATGCCTGGGTAAGTCAACCTCTACAAGCCTCAGTTTCCCTGTCTGTCCAATGGGGTGGTGACCCCAGGTTGGTGAGCACTGGGGGTGCTCCCGTTCCTTATCGGTTTAGAATACTCAATACCAACGCTCCAATCCTTTCTTATTTCTCTCAAATTTGTGGTTCTCCTGTCTTTACCAAGTTCTGGGATTACAGGTGTGCGCCACTATGCGTGGCTCAAACACCTGCTTTTTTCTTTTTCTTTGTTCTTGGGCTTGAAGTCACAGCCTGAGATTGTTCACTCAAGGCTGGTCCTCTACCAGCTGAGCCACATCTCCACTTGTGGCTTTCTGTGGTTACAGACTTTCCTCCTGGGATGGCTTTGTACCACAAACCTCCTGAGTCACTGGGGGGGTACTGGAGGGGGGTGACGGGAAGTCCTGAGCCACCAGTGCCAGGCAGGATATGCCTCCTGTGGCTGGATGTCAGGTCCCGGGATGTTACCTGGGTAGTAGATGCCTCCAGGAATTCCACCTGGAACGGCTCCCGGGACCCCTGCAATCCAGGAAGGAGTCAGCCATCAGACAGAGCCCGCGAGGAGAGGGGTAGCCTGCTGCACCAAGCTTATGCCCTCCTCCTCCTCCTTCCCCCTCTGTCTTGTCTTTAAGTTATTATATTTCCCCTTTTGAGGGGGGCTCTCACTATGTAGCCCCGCCTGGTCTCCCACACTGGAGCTCAGCATCCTGAGAGGCTGGGGTGGTATGAGAGCCCTAGGCCACTGGGCCCCAATGCCCAGGTGTCGGGGTCCTGGCTGTCGAGGGGTGGGGTGGGCGGGAGGCTAGGGCAGGAGGAGACCAGGAACGAGCAAATCAAGCGCTTTTCCGGACCAGGGAAGTCACAGTGGGGAGTTTGGCCACGCTAGTCGTTGTCATGGCAACATGTAGAGTCCCAAACTTGGATTCCACCACAGAATGTCCCTGACCTGGCCCAGTCACCTTGCTGACTGTCCTGCCCCTTCCGGCAGGAGAGTGCTGGGGGCCTGTGGGGGGCAGGGGGACAGTGACACATCTCAGTATGGCGTCCGGACATCTGGTCCCCAAGGCCTGCCTGGAGATGTCACCCAGCTGGGCCTGGCTGTCTCCTGAACATGGTCAGCTCTGCGGAGCCGCTGGCCAGCAGAGTCCGGGGCACCCAGCTGTCATGCCACCTTGTGCCACAGCCCAGCTCCACTCCTCCCACGGTGCCATCCCCCCTAGCCACGGAGACTTGGCCTGGACAGTGTCAGCCAGCTGGGCAAAGCATCCAGGGCTCAGAGCTGCAGCCCCAGGGGGCCCAGCCTGGTGGGGGAGGGAGGAGGCCTCTGGACCTGTCATCCACTGCCAGACCCACACATGGCTGGCCCGTGGCCTTCCACGCCTCCCCCACTGGGCCCCCAGAGAGGTGAGTCTGTCTCCACCCTTGCCTCCCTCCCCGCCTTCCTGTAGATTTCTTTCTCCCCATTCTTTCTAACAGAGAGGTGGATAGGAAGAGCCTGGACCCTGCCCTTGGGGTTGAATCCTGTTCACCTGTGTGAGCCCAGGTGAGTCACACAACCTTGCTTTCTGACCCTGCCTCATCAAGTTCCAAGGGGGCCATGTAAGAGCCTGTGGCCCATCCCTACTTAGCACAGAGCACCAGCTGGCCAGGCCAGCATGGCGGTGCTGTGGGACGCTGAGGAAGGTGGGTCTCCAGTTTGAGAACAGCTTGAGTTACTTGATGAGACCCTGTCTAAAACCAGTCTCCAAATGAAAAGAATTCTGCACTTGCGCTATTCCTTTTTCAAATGAAGTGTTGGTCGGTTCCCCCCTCCCAAAACAAAGGAGCAAACAAACAAAAACAATCTAGTGGCCTCAGATCAACATTCTCTCCAGTCTTGCTGCCCAGAACATGGCTCCCGAGGCAGAGAAAATAATAGGTGCTCAGGGAACAGGGAGAGGCAGACGCGGCGTTGCTGCTGTCAGGACGGTCTTCCTGACGCATTTGTTCAGCACTCTGGCCTGGCTGGACCCCACTTCCTCTCTCTGGGGGGTTCTTGTTCTCTCATTATGCCACCTGTGGCCAGCACTTTCTGGAAGACACCCACAATTCACGGTTCCAAAGCCTTGGCTGAATGCCACAGCCAAACCAGCACAGCTGGGAGAGAGCTGGGGACTTTTTTTATTTTTATGTTGTGGCTGTCCTGGGATTTCAGCAGAAGGGTCTCACACTTGCTCCAAACTTTACCATTGGAGCCACACCCTTACTGCATTAACCACACCCACTCAAAAGAAGCCACGCCCACACCCAGCCCCACCCAGCACCCGAGCGCCACTGCAATGTCAGCCACGCCTCCCTCGTTTTAGCCACGCCCCATTTGTGAGCCACGCCTCCTCCCCTCTCTTTTTTTTCCAGATGGTGTCTGGCAGTTTTGCTCCTGCTGGGTCTCAGTCTGCCAATCTGCCTTCTGAGTATCCCGGGTGACAGATGTGAGCCTGCTTGCCTGGCACATGGATGGAGCTGGGGATCTTGATGGCGTTTGTGCCCTGGCTGGCCTCTAAGGACAAGCCTCCTGATCTCTACCTCTTAAGAACCCGGATGACGGGAGTGAGCCATGGCGCCTGGCTGGTTTTTTGGACCCTGTTTTGCAGAGGGAGTGGGGAAGGCTCCCAGGTCCCTGCCTGTCTCCCTTGCATGTGAGGCAGGTGAGGATCACCAGAGCTGAGCGTAGAGGGGTTTGAAAAGGCCCCAGCCCCCCACAGCACCCGGTGCCAGCCCAGTCCCGCTGTGCTTCCCTGCTTTTTGGCACAAGCCAGGAATGTCCTCCCTCCCCCCTCCAATCCTTCCCGCCTGGAGGCTGAGCTCAGATCTCCCCCTGCTTTCCCTGAGCCTCAGCCCCGGGCTCTTCTTGCCTGAGGCTTGTCTGGCCCTAGCAGCCAGCCTGGAACGCTTGTCTTGTTTTATGTGGCTTTGGCTTGCTGCTCTGGCCAGCCGGCCAGGGCGGGACTCGTCTCTTGCGTCTTAAGAATCAGAACAATTTTCTGGTCTGGGCTGGAGCTTTTTCCACAAACAGCCCTAGAATTTCTGCTTGCACACGGCCTTGCTGGGAGCTCACTACCCTGTATGGCTCTGAGGTCATCCACGCCTGACTCCCTGGCCTGCCCCTCTGACAGCTCTCACAGCCCTCCCCTCTGATCCCCTCCCCTCTCCATCCAGGGTCTGGCGATGTAGCCCAGGCTAGCTTCCCACAACCCTCCCGCCTCCACTTTGTGAGTTCTGGGATTACGGACATGCCCCACTGCACTAACTTTGGTTTCCAGATCTAACTCAGAAGTCCCTTCTGCCGTGAAGCCCTCCTGGATTTCTTGAGGCTCCTCTCAGTCTGAGTTTCCCCACTTTTCCCCAGCCTGGCTGCTTTCTTTATTTACATTTATATCAACTACCTTCCACCCCCACCCCCACCGACAGAGAAGTCAACCCTAAATATTAAACTTGGCCTAAATATTAAACTTGGAACCAAACCACACCGATGTCAGGTCAGTAAATATAGGTCCTACAACCCTGCCTGGAGCCTGGCGTGAGGCTCAAAGACCTGCAAACTGCCTGCTTGGTAGTGAGGACCCTGCCAGCAGGCATTGGCAACAGGCTTTGCCAAAACAAAGTCCAGGGGCCGAGCCAGCCAGCAGATACGACTGCCCACTGCCAAGGGCCTTTCGAAAGCAAGCTGTCCCCTGTGAGTGGGTGACTGTGATGCCCGCCCCCCAGGGTCCCAGCAGACCAGAGCCAAATTAAGCCAGAGCTGTTCAGCCCAGCAGCTCAGCAGCCGGGGCTCAGCCAGTGGCCCTCTCCTGCATTCCCAGCTACTCCGGAGGCTAAGGACTAAGGATGGAGGATTGAAGTGCACAGAGCTGAGCTTTATCCTTGCTGGGACCCCAGGTAAACCCAGAGACCCCACAGGGTGGGGGTTCTGCCCTTCAGGGGCTCAGCCAGGCCGGCCCCTCCTCGGACTCTGCCTGGCCCCCTTGCCTCCATCTCCCTTGACTTTGGTTCTGGGGTGTGACCTCAGGGTGCTAACTTAGCTTGCATGTTCATGGCTGGCCCTCTACCATGTGAGCCACCCCTCCAGCCTGGCCTTTGCCTGGTTATGTTGACGACAGAGTTCAGCATACTCTTCTGCCCAGGCTGACCTCTGACTCTGACCCTCCGGATCTCATCTGGAGCCTTATAACTGGGGGCCTCCAGTGTCTGGCCTCCCTGTCCTTTGCCACATCTTCCCCACACCACCTGCAGCTGCC
The DNA here is from genome assembly GCF_031878675.1 of Megascapheus bottae. NCBI lineage: Eukaryota > Metazoa > Chordata > Mammalia > Rodentia > Geomyidae > Megascapheus > Megascapheus bottae. The sequence goes on along the minus strand of NC_143542.1, from coordinate 5,873,975 downwards.
TCAGTTTCCCCACTCAAGGAGATAACGATCCCCACACTTCTGGGTTCCTGCCATGATTCATGACAACACACAGGTGGCTGGAAAGGAGGGGAGACAGGTGCTGTGGCTGGGCTTGGGGGCGGGGAGCCTCTGTCACCCCCACCGGTCCCAGCCCAGGGGCTTTTCCCCTCCAGCCTGTCCTGAACCCCACTCCAGGTCTAGTTTTCATGGTGACCACACCCGGCCCCTGAACCCCCTGCAGGAACCAGCAGGATGGAGCTCCGTGTGAGGGGGGGACGGAGATGGTCCCCACCACCCCAGAGGCTCATCCTGTCCTCACGTGCCCAGTGCGGCCCCAGCCTGACACCTGCCCGCCTCCCCGCGGAGACCGCGGCTGGAAGTCACCCTGCTCACTCAGACACAGTGACCTCTCCCCGAAGGTCACTGGGGGGGTGGTGGCCCGTGTCTGCTTACCTACCCCGGGACCCCTGGGAAAGCCGGGCTTCCCCCCGCCCAGCCTTGGAGGCAGCAGATGCTGGATCTTGGGGTGTCTGTCCGGTGGGATGTCACCGAGCCCGGGTCTGGCTCGGGGCAGGGAGGGAGATCTTGGGGGTGCAGCTCTCCCATTGGCCCCGTCCAGCAGGCCTCCTGTCAGCGGAGCCACCTGGCTGGCGGGGCCGCAGACACGGGGAGCAGACAGGGATGTGAGGGTCCTTACCTCCAGGCTGCACGGGGTGCAGGAGGCTCAGTAAGAAGAGCAGGAATCCGGGGTGCTGGGCCGCTGCAAACAGACCCGCCATCTCGGGGAGGAATGCGACCAGCCTGCTCCCTGCACCTCGTTTTATCCCCAAGGCCTAATTGCAGCCTCCTTGGCGGGGAGGGCTGGAGGGCGGGAGGGAGGGAGGGAGGGCGGTCGGAGGGGGGCTGGGGGAGGGGGCACAGGGAGGGGGCAGTTACGAAAGGCCCCGCTTGCTTTCGAGCCTGCTGGGCTGGGTCTGCCCCAACTGTGGGATTTTTTTCCCCCTTCACATAGACACACACACACACACACACACACACGCACACACGCACCCCCCCCATTCCCTTCCCACTTTCCCTCTGCGGCCGGCCGGCTGGCTCAGATCCCGCCTGAAAGTGCGAGAGGCGCACTGCCAGCTCAGCCCTGGGAGAGGAAGCGGGAGGGAGGGCCCGAGGCCCAGCCAAGGCCCAGGCGGCCAGGCCCCCGCCCCTCCGGCTGGGGACACAGGCCAGCTGTCCCACGCCTCGCCCCCGCCCTGGCCCTCAGACACCCCAACGCCCCCCCCCCCAGGCCTGGCTGCAGACAGGCTCTGTCCTGATTGGGGTTGGGGGAAGCAGCCTGGCGCTCATGAGTGGAGGCTGATGGGGGACCCCAGGCTGGTGTTGCCAGGTGGGCATCCTGGGGACAGACTGTGGTGGCATTGTGTGTGGCCGAGGGCCCAGTCTCCCAGCTGTGGGGTCCTGGGGGCTGCGGTCTGGGGAGGAAGGTCAGATCAGTGCCTTCTTCGGGGACCCTTGGGGAGCCGAGGGGACCCACATACACTCTCAGGCAGGGCTCCAGCTCTGTATGGCCTCTGGTGAGGGCGCGAGCCCCTTCCTGGTCACATGAAGCTCTGGCTCCCTGCTATGGTGGGGTCACCACTGGGGACCCCCCATGAACCTGGGAGCTTCTGGTGTTCACACACACACTTTTGTGCACATAAAAGCAGTATGTGCACACACGCGTGTCCATGCACAGCACACACATGGCCACATACACCACATGTGCATGCGCGCAATGTATACACACGTGCACACACAGGCGCACAGCACACCCCTAGCTTTGTCTCTGCGAGCGTCCAGGCAGGGCTGCCATTCTGCTAACAACCAGGAGGGGGCGGTCGGCACCTCCAGGCCAGTGGAGGCGCACACAGAGCGGGGCCAGCCTGGCCCTCGGTGAAGGGAGACCCCTAGGTTTTGGGGGCATGGGTCAGGGAGGGGAAGAGGAAGACAGAGAAGGTCAGGTCTTTCTGAGCCCACACTAGTGAGACCGTGGGATGGGAGCAAGGGCACCAATGCAGGGGGGGTCAGGCCTGGTGTCCTGGGGCTTTCCCTCCCCTCCCCCAGCGCGCTGCCCAGCCGCCCGAGGTGGACAGCGGGCGTGGAGGCTCAGGTGGGGCTAGGATTAAGCTCTTTGGTGGGGTGTAGACAGGGCTTGGCAGGGTGACCCGGGCTGCCGGCACTCCCGCCTCTGTCTGCTGGAGCATGCAGCAGCACAAGGACCCCGGCTCCTACTGTCTCTGTTAGGGGCCGGTTCTGGAAGGCACTCAGTGCCTCGGTGCTATCCCTTAGCTTCTTTGGTCACTTCTACCGGAGCCACAGCGCCATCTTTGGCTTTTTGTGCTTCCCTGGAGATGAGTGGCATGGACTTTCCTTGCCCAGGCTGGCTTCAAGCTGCGGTCCTCACATCTGCGCCCCCTGAGTCGCTAGGATTACAGGGGTGAGCCGCCAGCATGTGGCTTCTAGCAAGTTTTTCTTTGTGTGGGTCATGGGCCTTGAACTCCAGGCCTGGGCGCTGTCCCTGAGCTCTTCAGCTCAAGGCTACCCCCCAAGCCTTTGAGCCACAGCACCACTTCCGGCTTTTTTCTACGTATGTGGTACCTAGGAATCGAACCTGGGTCTTCGTGCATGCTAGGCAAGCACTTTAACCACTAGGCCAAACTCCTGGCCAGCAGTTTGTTAGTTTATTTATTTATTTTTAATGGAGTCTTCTCATTTGCTAAGTGCGGGTGACTATGTCTACCCAGAAAGGTGGCTGCCAATAGAGATAAAAATCTATTTCTGCCCCCTACTTGCAAGATTAAAAAAGAAATCTTTTAATTTGGACGGTGAGCACCTGCTACAAGAGCTGTTCCAAAAATGGGTGCTGTGGTACGCGTCTGGAACGCCAGCCTCTGGGGAAGCTGAGGCAGAGGAGCACAAGTCTGAGGCCAGCCTGGGCTACACGGCACCACCCTATCTCCAGAGAGAGAATGGGAAGACTAGGGCATGGCTCGAGTGGTAGAGCACCTGCTCCAGGGAACGCCAGGATCCGAGCTCACACTCCAGTACTCAGTACTAACTGGGGCGCGGTGGCTCACGCCTGGAGTCCCAGCTACTCACGAGGCTGAGATCCGAGGAGCACAGTTCAAAGCCAGCCTAGGCGGGGAACCTCGGTCAAAGTCTTATCTCTAATGAACCACCAAAAAGCCACAAGTGGAGCTGTGACTCGGGATAGAGCACCACCCTTGAGGGGAAAAGCTCAGGGTCAGGCCCTGGGTTCAAGCCCCAGGACCAGCGTGCTCATACACGCGTGCGCACACACACACACACACACGCACGCACAACAGCGATGGAGACAGAGAGAACACAGACTCGGCTTCCGTGGGTTCGTGTGTGGGTTTGGGCTGCACTGTGCTAGCTGGGCGAGGCCCTGAGGGCCGGGCCTCGTTCCAGTCTGGGGGGAGTCTGGAGGGAGGGAGGGGTGTTGGGGGCTATGGGGAGCGGGCCGTGGTGGGATGGAACTGACTTCCAGGCGCTCAGACCACAGAGTGCACAGAGTGGGACTAGTTCCAGGGCAGGGATGGGGCTGGAGGGCGGGGAGGGCCGAGGGGCAGGGGGGCATGTTCTGGGGTAGACTCAAGGCTGCACCTAGGGCCTGGGTCCCATCCTGTGGAACAGCTCCACTCACAGGCATTCTAGCCCCTGCAGGGCTGCCATGGAATCCAGTGGAGCTGAGTGTTGGGGGGAGAGGTAGCCTACATAGTCCTGTGGCTTGCTGTGTGAGAGGTGGACAGGCCGCAGGGCCAGCCTGGGCACAGCTGCAGGGTCACTGGAGACCTGCTGGTAGTCATTCACACTTGAGTGAAAGCAAGGGCCCTCGGGCCAGCCATCAAGGAAATGCGTTTGCTACTACGCTGGTTAGCGAGGCAGGCATCTTCATGGGGCCAAACTGAGGTTTGGGAAGGAAATGAATACCGGCTGGGGAGACAGACAACTCGAGGCAGCATTAGTAGCAGGACAGGGGGAAGAGTCCCAGCATGCACCCTGGCCAGAGCAGAGCCCCAGAGTGGGCCTCCCTGGCTGGGCCCAGCCCAGAGCCATGCCCTCCACAACATGCCCTCCTTCACCCTTAAACTTTCCTCCTTCTCTGTCTCTGTCTTGTTGCTGTCTCTCCTTCTCATGAGCCGTGGGCTTGAACTTGGGGCCTGGGCGCTGTCCCTGAGCTCTTCAGCTCAAGGCTACCAGTCTCTGGACTTTCCCGCCAGCGCAGGCCTTGAACCATGAGCTCAACCTCAGCCCCCCTGGCAGCTGGGGTTATTGTGGTCAGCACCCGCATCTGGCGGGCTTGTAAACTTTCTAGGAGCACCAGAGAAGAAAGCGTAAGCAAACTTGCTTGCAATAACAGGTGATATTGTACCTAGATTATGTATTTGAGCCACACCTGTAACCCCGGCACTCAGGAGGTTGAGATCTGAGGATGGAAGTTCAAAGCCAGTCTGAGCAGGAAAGCCTGTGAGACTCTATATTCCACGACCCACCAAAAAGCCAGAAGGGGTGCTGAGGCTCAAATGGCAGAGCATGGGCCTGGAGCACAAAGGTCCGAGTTCAAGCCCCAGGACTGACCCCTTCCCCAACCCAACGCAAACACTGGCTGGAGGCTCAACAGCACAGCCCAGCAAGCCAGAGCCCCTGAGTTCTTGTTTGGTTACTGTAAGACCTGGGGCCCAGGGCGATGGTGGCGTTAAGGGCCCCAGACAGCCGGTTTCCACCCTGTCCCACTCTCTCAGCCCCAGGCCCCAGCTGTTTCTCGGTCTGAGCCCTTGGCCAGTGGAGCCAGGGGGCACGAGGGGGCACGAGGGGTAAGGATAGCCTGGCTGAGAGCTCTGAGACCCCCCCCACACACACATGAAAGGACCCAGAGTGGAAGAATTGGAACTGCCTTCTTCAGTGGATATCTGGTCACAAAGTGCACCTCCATTTGGGACGGGTTTATGCACAGAGGGGTGAGGAGCCAGGGTCCCCGTGGGCCCCCAGAGCCCCCGACACACAGGCAGGCAGGCCGGGAGCACCCCCACAGTTGCTGCATCTGTTTGTGCCCTTCATGAACCCCTCCCCCAGGGCTCCCCCAGATCCTGCAGAGTCTCAGTGAGCTGGGAAGTCCTGGCTGGGGCTGAGGAAAGGGAGCCGGCCCGGGTCTCATCCCCGGATAGACACTCAAAAGTTACACAGTGCTCTCCGCTGGGCACTGCTGGCCCAGCTGTCATTCCAGCACTCAGGAGGCTGAGACCCGAGGATCATAGTTCAAAGCCAGCCTGGACAGGAAAGACTGAGACGCATCACCAGTGAACCACTCAAAGCTTAGGCCCTGAATTCAAGCCCCAGAACTGGCATCTAAGAAAGAAAGAAAGAGAAAGAATAGAATTATCTCTTGGCTTTCCTCTCCCTCTGAGGTGCTTTTGACTCATGGATTCCCATGAAAAGGCACTAGAGAGAAGGGCATCGGGGTGAGTACCACTTGCTCAGGACCAAGTGAGGAACTGAGTCTCCAGAAAGCACAGCCCAAGGTCATTCAAAGGCACTGTGGCCACCCCCCATTGGGGATGGTTTGCCTGCTGGGAGCAGGAGTGGGGGCGAGGGGCTGAGGATGCGAGGGCCCCATCCTCCAGGCTGGGGGACCCCTCGTGGGGCCTGGGACTGACGTCCAGTCCTGTTGGGACCGCTGAGCTGGCAGGCAGTGGGCAGAGCAGCTGAGCTCCCCTACCTGCCGCTGCCTGCCCGCCGTGCTGGCGCCCGGGGCCCTGGTGCTTATCTGGGGCCCCCTCCCCGCCTCCTCCACAGCCTGACGTGCCCCGGAGCCCTTCCAAGGCTGGCAGGTGCGGACTCTTCCTCCGTGTTTGCCCGTCTCCATCTCCACGTCACGTTCCACCCTGTCCAGCCCTGGGCAGTGCCCCACCTATGCCCGGAACTTCATCTGGCCAGGCAGGCCCGGGGGCAGCCAGGGAAGCAGCCAGGATGCAGGGCGGGGCAGGGGCCCCTTATCTCAGCCTTGTGTTCCGCCGTCCTTTTATTCCAGTTTTGTGTGGGCCCGACGCGGGGCTTGAACCCTGTGCCTGGATGTGTTCCCTGAACTCTCTCCCTCCAGACTGGCGCTTTTCCACTCGAGCCACAGCTCCGCTTCTGGCTTTTTGGTGGTTCCCTGGAGATGAGAGTCTCCCGGATTCTCCTTTCCAGCTGTCCTTGAACCACGATCCCCAGATCTCAGATCTGAGTGTCTCGGATCGCAGGCGGTGTGGTGTGGGTGCAGTGTCTTTGGTGACCTGTGGGCCCTGGTTGGGGAGGCAGGCAGAGGGGACCCCAGCCCTTGCACCTGTGGTCGCTTGGGGACAAAGGGGTGGAGGGGTGGCAGGAAGCCCTGTCCCGGGGGAGCTGGCAGGGCGAGGAGCCAGGGCTTCCGGCGGTGCCCTGGACAGCGTGAATAGACCCACACCGGCCGGGGCCTTGGCAAATGGCAGCCAGGGATCCACCCCGGGCCCAGATGCCTTTCATGGGTCAGGAAGAGCCCCTCAGGCTCGCACAGAACAGGAAACCAGAGGCTCCGCGGCCCAGGGCTGCGCTTACGATGCTTCTACTTTAGAATGGTGTGGAGGAAGCAAAATGGGTTGAAGAAGCTGGAAATGGCGGAGTGCAGACTTGATACTGGACCTCAGGTCAAGGCCCGCCTCCTTCCCTCATCCCAGGCCTGTCAGTGCTCAGGGTGGGGCCTGAGAGGAAGACACGTGTGTGCCTGCACCGACGCGGGCATCTGCTCCCATCACCAGATCCCAAACCTCCCTGGGGTCCCCGACCCCCGCGTCTGGAAATGTGAGGGTCTCTTCGCCCACGAAATAGGGTACAGTGGCATCACATTGAGTTACAGTGGGGAGGCTGGAGCCTCGACCAGAGGAGGCTCCCAGAGGGAACTGCTCAAGGCCAAGGCCGAGACCCCAGGGATGTCTCCAAGTCAGACACCAACACCAAAGAAGACGCTTTGCCTCCGCCAGCCTCAGCAGGCGCCATCTCCCTGCCTTTGCCTCCACCATGGCCTGGCTGAGTCCCTAACTCTTAAGGAAGGTGTCGAGCTTGTCTGTGGTGGTTGGTGCCTTTTTTGAGTTTCACAAAACAGCTGCCTCCCCAGGGGCCACGCAGAAATGCTGCATCTGACTTTTGGAGGGCCATGGTCTGGGCGGTCAGGCCCGCCCGTGGCGCCCTCTCTAGCCGTGGCTCCAGCCCTGGACCAGGCCCTGCAACCAAGAAAGACCTGTGATTTACAGGCTGATGGAGGAATCTAACGGGGACCCCCAGGCACTTTACCAAACTCACCTCTCCAGGGTCCACAGACTGCAAGAAGGAACCCCGGAAACCTCTTTCTCTCTTCTTCTAACCCCTTACTTGCTCTTCTCTACTTGTTCATAAGTTTCAGGGCCAGGAAGAGCTCCATTGGCCTGAGAATAAGGATTCTGGGGTTGTCTGCAGTCAGAAGCACTCATTCCATTGGGGTTGATTGGTAATGTCTGCCCGGGAGCAGGCGGTATATGGGATCCCCTGGGTCTCCTCCAGGTTCCCTCCAGGGGCTCAGGGATAGATTGGAAAGAGGGCTTGGAAATTCATGTATTATCCATTGAACAGAGAGACATCTGTTCTCTTCCTTCCCACCTTCTCCTCCTCTTCCCCCTCCTCCTCCTTCTCCTCCCCCTCCTCCTCTTCCTCCTCCTCCTCCTCCTCCCTCTCTCCCCCTCCTCCGTGCTGGGGTTGAACTCAGGGCCTTGCCCTTGCTAGGCAGGCATCTGCCATTTGAGCCACGCCTCCAGCCACTTTTTACATGGTTATTTTTACAGGAGGCTTGAGGCCCAGGCTGGCCTGAGCGTTCCCCCGTCCCTGTGACAGGTGGTCAGCCGCAGTGACAGCCATTGTGCTTTCCCACAGCTGGGATTGTAGGCCATTGGTTAAGTCTTTCAAACTTTTCTGCCCAGAGCTGGCCTTGAAGATCTTCAGATCTCCACTTCCCGAGAAGCCAGGATTTCACTTCCCAACCTCCTCCCTCCCGTTTTCATTTGCTTATTTATTTAGGGGGGGGGTCAAATCATCCTTATTTATTTGTCTGTCCCTTGATTGTTTGGTGCCAGCTCTGAGCTCGAACTCAGGACCTGGGCACTGTCCCTAAGCTTCTTTTGCTCAGGGCCAGTGCTCTACCACTTGAGCTACAGTCCCACCTCTGGCTTGTCTGCTGGTGCATTGGAGGTAAGAGTCACGGACTTTCCTGCCCTGGCTGGCTTTGAACTGAGATCCTCAGATTTCTGCCTCTAGGCCAAGGTGGGGAGCCCTGGGGTTTGCAGTGCTCTGAGCACATGCTTCACACAGGAGGAGATCCTCGGGTCTGTCTGTGGGACGGCATTGTTCTGCAGAATCTGTCTGTCCCTCCATCCATCCTTCTCTCTGCCTGTCTCTCCACCCATCTCCTCTCCTGAGATTCATTCTTTCTGGGAAGCCTGCACGCTCCCTTCGCCAGGTGGGCCAGGGGTCCCCCATGCCCCCTTCATGACCAGAGGGCCAGAGGGTGCACCGCCACTGCCAGAATCCAGCTGAGCCGTGTTCTGGGTCTGAACGCTGTCTGCTGTTCTGGCTGGGCTGCCGCCAGGCCGCCCTCACTGCCCTGTGCCAAGCCTGGGCTGTGCCAGGCTCAGCAGAGCCTTGGCCAAGGACAGCAGAGCCGCGCTCAGGAAAGCCAGGGATCAGCCCTCAGGCAGCGAGGGGCCGGGGCCCCAGATCCGCTAACCCCCGGGATTGGGATGTGACCAGCCTGGGGCCAGCGTTGGGGGGCTGAGCTGAGGTCATGTGAGGACTGCTCTGCCCTCGCTGCCCCGGGGTGCTACCCCCCGAGTGGGCTTGGGCTGCACCTGGCGCTGGGGGCTGACCTGGGGACCTGGGGATGGGAGACCCAGGGCCTTGACATCGGTGTCCAATTGCTGTGGGGGCAGAGGGTCCCCAGCTTGGCCCCAGCACCTCTCTGCTCCCTTGGGGCAGTGGTCCCCCATTCTGCCCTGAGCCTGGCCTTCAGGACCCACCTGCCCGATCCCGACATGGGCAGACTGTGGGCTCTGGCTTCCTTTCCCCAGCCCGTTTCTTCCTCAGGGCCATGTGAAGGGCCACCCCAATCTCTCCCCTCCCCAACCTCCCCCCCCACTCCCGTCCCTGACAGCGTGGAGCAGGTGCTGCCGGGCTTGGGCTTGGCGGGCCCTCAGTCTGGGCTGTGTCCAGCCCGGCCCCCCGCCCCGGCCTGCGGGTGGGGTGTCTGGAGGGACACGGACACTGATGTTATTTTGGGCTCCCCCTGGGCCCCGAAGAGCCGGGGCCTCTGGGCTGTTTAGACGGCAAGGCCGGATGTGACCTTCACCAGACCCGGGCCTGCAGGCTGGCTGTGAGGCAGGCCAAGGCAAATGGGGCTGGGCCGGGGACGGGCGGTGTGGGCCGAGTCCAAACCCAAGGTCAGCATCCTCGCTAGGCTTCAGATGACTGGCCAGAGGGGAGGTCATGGAGTAGAGGAGTCAGAATTGAGAGGCCCAGATGGGCACGGCGGCTCACACCTGTAGTCCTAGCTACGCAGGAGGCTGAGATCTGGAGGCTCGTAGCTCGAGGCCAGTTGGGGGAGAAAAGTGCCGAGACTTCATCCCTACAATAACCAGCAAAAACAAAACAAAATCCAACAAAACCCAGGCTGGAGGTATGGCTCAAGCGGTAGAGCGTCAGCTGTGAAACCAGAAAGCTGAGCAGGTGCAAGACTCTGAGTTCAAATCCCAGTACTCAAAGAAAGAAAAACAGCAAAGACCAAACCAAATCCCCAGAACCCTGACTCTCAGAAAACAGAAGCGGTCAGAGTGCGGGGTTCTCCCTCTGCCTCGGCCTGGGGCTGTGGCCACCTCAACTCTGAGAGCCCCTAGCTGCTCTGAGCCTGTCCATCCAGCACAGCCATGCCACCGCCTCCGAGCTTCCTCCCTGGCTTTCTCTACATGTGGATTGTCAGCTGACCGCACAGCCTGGGTGCAGCCTGTCTGAGCTCCCATCCTGCACGGCTGCCTGCTTCTCCCCCGGGCTCTGTGTCTTCGGCAGGTTTCCAGGTGCCTGGCGCTGTTGTTGCTCTCACCTGGAGTTCCCAGCAGACCCCATCCCTGCCTGCCCCACTCACCTCGCTCCTTCTGAACAGGGCTCTGAGGCCAGATGGGGGCCCCCTGCAGGGACCAGCGGGGGGGGGCACTCCAGGTCCACGTCCACTCATGGAAGTCCCTGGAAGACCCTGCCTGAAATGGACCCCCGCTGGCCTCCCGTGCTCTGCCCGTGAAAGGGGCTCACTGCTGACTCATATGCCCCGTGGAAGGGAAGGGCTCTGGGGCATCCACAGGCCCAAGGGCACAGCCTGGCCCTTCCCTGGCCTGGTTTCCCGGGCGGAAGCAGAGCAGGTCCTCAGCCCTTAAGCCCATCTCTCCAGTCCCAAAGAGATGTTTATTGACTGACTGACAGATTGCTCACACTTGACCTCCAGCCCCGGCTGTCACAGCACCACAGTGGTCGTGCTATTCTGTCAGGGCTGGCACCGGCCCTGGGGTTGTTTGCTGAGTGTCTTTGACAGGTGCAAGGCTGCAGCGAGGAAAATGACCGAGGTTGGGGGTGCACGTGGACGGGATCTCAGGGCTGGAGGTTTGACCTTGAGTCCCTTCTCGACCTTCACTCTGGAAGCTGGCTGGAGCCCCTGGGGTCTGCTGTGTCCTCCACCCACCTGGTGTGCCCAGCCTGAGACCCCGGCCCAGTCCCCGCCCCCGCCTCCAGCCCTGACCTCATGTCTGCCGGGCTGGGGTGAGATAAGGGGGGATGGTGTGCCCCCCTTCCCCGGAGGACGGGAAGGGCGGCCCCGTTGCCAGCCCGGGGCAGGGCTCGTGCATCCTGTCCAGGAGGAAGGCGGCTTCCTGTGGATAAGGCTGTGGCCTCGGGTTTGGGTACTGCGAGTTCCACTTGCACAGCTCTTCCCGGCTCTGTGCTCCTGAGCCTTCTCCAGCTTCCATTCTCAAACCTCCAGGTCTGCCCGGACTGCAGCTGGGCCCCCATCAGTAAGCAGAGCGGGGTGCTGGGCGGGGTGCGGACTGACCTCCGACCTTTGTGAAGGTTCAGCTAGCCACATACTGTGAGCAGACATGGCCCTTAAAACTGGACTTGCATCAATTTCCAGGCCAGCGATGTTAGATGCAAGTCCGTGACTGTGCCAGGCAGTGACACACCAACTCCCAGCTCCCAACGCAATCCCACAAATACCCACCACACACACACACACACACCCCAGGGGCAGGGGCTGCCTGCAGTCCCAGCTACTTGGTGGGCTGAGGAGAGGATCAGCCTGGGCAAAAAAAGGTTCACGAGACGTCCCCCTCTCAACCAACTACAAGGCTGCAGAGGAGGCCCCACCGGGTGTCCCAGCCGCACCGGACGTGTGACCAGGAGGAGAGCCAGGCCCCGGCGGAGCTAAGTTGCAAAACCGCTCCTGCAAAGTCACTAAAGCAAAAAGGTCTCAGGCGTGGTTGTCACGGTGGAGCTGTGACTGGAGAGAGAAAGACCCGGAGCGCAGCTGGTGACACCCTTGACCCCTCTTCTCCAGCCGTCCCTTCTGCCACTTGTGGTCGACTGTGGTCAACCGCAGGCTAAAATACACACAACTGAAAATCCCAGAAATAAACAATCCATGCTTCAAGTTGTCTGTCCTGAGGAGCACGATGGAATCTCTCCTGCTCTCCCAACCTGCTCGGCTCCCAGCACGGGTCACCTAGCGTGATCACCCAGCACGGGTCACCTAGCACGATCACCCAGCCCGGCTCACCTAGCGTGATCATCCAGCATGGATCACCTAGCACGATCACCCAGCCCGGCTCACCTAGCGTGATCATCCAGCATGGATCACCTAGCACGATCACCCAGCCCGGCTCACCTAGCGTGATCATCCAGCATGGATCACCTAGCACGATCACCCAGCACGGATCACCTAGCACGATCACCCAGCACGGATCACCTAGCACGATCACCCAGCACGGATCACCTAGCACGATCACCCAGCCTGGATCACCTAGCACGATCACCCAGCCCGGATCACCTAGCATGATCACCCAGCCCGGATCACCTAGCATGATCACTCAGCATGGATCACCCGGCACCCATCACCCCTTTTCCAGCAGGTCCACGCTGTATAAGCTGCCCTCATGGTAGCCGCTGCCTCGGCTTTCAAACCCGGCCAGGATCTCTCGTGCTTGGAGAATCTAGTCCCCTGCATCGTACTTGATCATGTCTGAACACATAGACCCTGCTGTTCTGCTGTACCAAAGAGCAGAGGTTTGTTAGAGCTCCGTGGCCGAGGGAAGAGCCACATGCACAGACAGCAGCGTGGACAGCAGTTCCCGGCACCACGAGGGACCCAGGGAGGGGGGGGCTGTGCCACCTGAGGCCTGAAAAATAAAACAGAAGCCGGAGGCTCCAACTCCCTCTACTCGAGGCACACGGAGAGAGTGGGAGAGAGACAGAGACAGGAGACAGGGAGAGACAGAGAGACAGAGAGACAGAGAGAGAGGAGAGCTGGGGATTGGTACTCATGCCAGTAATCCTAAACCTCTCAGGAGGCTGAAAGGTGAGGATCGTAGTTCAAAGCCAGCCTGGGGAGACAACTCTGAGAGACTCTTATGTCCAATTAACCAGCAAAAAGCTGGAAACAGAGCTGTGGCTCAAGTGGTAGAGCTCCAGCCTGGAGGGAAAAAGTTCAGGGACAGCACCTGGGCTCCTGATCTCAAGCCCCAGAAATGGGGTGGAGGTCTGGGGGTGGGGGGGAGAGAGAGCGAGAGGGAGAGAGAGAGGGAGAGAGAGAAAGAGAGGGAGAGAGGGAGAGAGAAACCCTGGAAGGACACAACAGGGCCTCATTTTCTAAGCACACAATCCAGACGCGCGGCTTGCCAAAGGCTGACCTTTCTGTAAATTTTATTTGAGAATTATTTATATGGAAAGTCTTCCGAGGTATAAACATCGGGGCGTGTGCGCATGCGAGGCTCGGCGGGACGCCCCTCCATGTCCTCCTGGTGAACTGAGTCACAGTTCTCAGAAGCAGGGGCCCAGGGCCGGGTACCCTGCGAGGGGCACGCTCAGGTGTGTGGGTGCTCAGATGGCACGGCTGGGGGCTCCTGTCCTGTGGGGTGCGGGCTGCCTTCTCCCCGAATTCCACAGGAGTCCCACAGGCTCCACCTTGGGTGGGTCCCCAGGGCCAGGTGAGGGCGCTGTGGACTGGGGCTGGGGGTGGGGTGACTTCCCCAGGTTTTTGCCTCCAGGAAGGGGCGCTCCTTCCAGACAGCAGTCCCCCCAGGCCGGCCAGGGGCGCTGGCTGAGCCCCAGCGGGGGCCTGCAGGCCGGCAGGCGGGCGGGCGGCCTCTCACACCATAAATTCCTGTCTTCTAGGAATCCGGCCTGGGAAAGAAAGGAGAAGGTTTGATTAACATTTTTCCGCCGTGACCACATCACAGGGACGCGGGCTGGAATTCTCACCCTCGTCTGGCTGGGGTGGGACTCTGCTCCGGGCCTAGCTGGCGGGTCTGGGGTGTGGGCCCCACTTCCCCTGCTCTTGGATGGAATGGATGCAGGTCCAGCTGAGAATGTGGGGCCTCTCACCTTTGACCTCTGTGGCTTGGGGTGTGGGGGGCCCCTCTGGCCTCTTGCGACTTGTTCCCGGCGATACACAAAGCCTTCCCTGACCCTCCCCACCTTTCCCCTCCAGCTGAGTCTTAACTTGAACTCAGACCTGGTTCTGGGTCTGTGATGACCCATTATGACCGCTGACCCCAGCTCCCGCGCAGCCCGTGCAGCCCAGGGTCCCCCGCACGGAGGACGGGAAGTCCCGGGATTCAAACTCAGGGCCTCGCTCTTGCCCCCACCTTGCTTGCGGGGCTTGGCGCTCCACCTTGAGCACGTCTCCAGATCTGTGCTCTACCTGGTTCCCGATGCTGTGTGAACCAAATCGTGGACCGGGCTCCCAGCTTGTTCTGAACTTGTGAAGGGAATTATTATTATTATTATTATTTTTTTTTATAAGCCTCCAAAGATTCCATTTTACCCTTGATGAGCTGTGAGGTCTTTGGCCCCAGGTCGCACATTTATTAAGTGGCAGGACGCTTATGCCAATTGGATTTTAAAGCCCATCCTCTTAATTATGACACTATAAAGCCTTCAATAAAACACACGCGAGAGGAATCATCGCTTCACAGGATGGTCCTGGAGCAAGAGCAGGAATACAAACCCCTGGCAGCGATGACAGTATTGAAAAACGAATCATATATAAAATAAACGTGCACACAATAAACCAGCTTCCATAACGGCGAAACACAAAGGCCCTGCGCCCAGGGGTGAGAGGCAAATTAGCAGTCACTGGGTGAAAGAGTGAAGCACACGCGTCCAGCAACTGTAAGCGCCAGAGCAATGGGCAGGAAAGCTGTGCAATTCTTTTTCATCCCTCTGGAAAAGCGTTCATACGTTTTGCTCCACTTCCCTGGCGTTTCCAGAGGAGTTAAGAAGGAAAGGCAGTTTCCAAGTGCAAAGAGAAATTGCATAGAAAAGAGAAAAGGAAAGGAAGAACCAGCCACGTGATGTGTGCACGGGAGGGAAGGTGGGGGAGACTCAGGGACCACGCCAGGCCCGGCCAGCGGGAGAGTGTGGGGGGCACCGACCTCAAGAGTGCGTTGTCCCTGGGGGTCTCAGGGAGCTCTCTGGAGACCCCTCGGGGCCACACAGGGCCCCTTCTCTCAGTGCCCTGCACCCCACAGCTCTGACAATGATTCCCTGCAGGACTCATTCTTGCTGGGCAATGGACTCAAAGCCTTGCTCTGGTGCTCTACCACTTGAGCCACACATATCCTGGTCCTTTGGCTTTTCATTTATTTATTTATTTAATTGCTTTGGCCCAGGGCTGGCCTCAGCGCCCGCCTCCTCCTACCTCCACCTCCCTAGTAGCTGAGGTTACCGTGTGCGCTTCCAGGCCCAGGAGCTGAGATTACAGGCCCAGCTGATCCCTGGGGCCTCTCTCCAGGCAGGACCCCCGGGCAGACCTGTGGCAGGGCCCGAGGCTCATCTGTCTAGGTGCCCTGGGCTCTTGTGGGCAGCCATGAAGCTCACAGCCGAAGGTCCTGTGCCCCCCCCCCCCGGCCCCCGGCCCCCGGCAGCCCGGCTCAGGGAAAACCTGAGGTTCGAGTCCTGCCATTGGCTCACTGTGGTGCTCCAGCTGGCCTTGGCCTTGCACACGCCGGCCCTGCCCACCGAGCCCCAGGCCCCCCTTGAGCAAGGGCGAGCAAGCCCACCCACTCCGGTCCAGCTCAGATCGTGGGGTCTGCCCTGCTTTCCCCCACTCCGAAGGGGGCTCGGAGCCTGCACTGTCTCCGGTCTCCTGTGAGAATCCTTTTCTGGAAGTCCAGACCCCTTCCTGGCTCTGTGCCCGGACTTCAGCTAGAGCAGGCGGTGCCAGGCACATGCCAGGCCCTTGAAAGATGTCTGCCAACCCCATCATAGACGGGTGAGCACCCAGACGGGCCCTGAGGTGCTATTCCCAGGCCTGGGCCCTGGGGGCCGGCTCTGCCTTGAGCCCCCTCTCCCTCATGGCTACCTCAACTCCAGTTTCACTGGGTGACTCCCTGTTGGGCTGGGGTCTCCACAGCCCTGAGGGATGGGGAGCGGATGTGTGCAGGCCCAGGCACCCCCCACGCAGGACCCTCATTGACCCCCCCCCCGAGGCAGCAGTGGCCTTAATCTTGTAGGTCAGTCAGCCTGAAGGACAAGCCCAGGTCAGGGGATCGCATCTATTTGGGGGTGCGCCCTGGGCCACCCCACATCCCGCTGCCCAGACTGAGCCTGCGGGTGGGGCCGAGCATTGTTCTGGGCTTGGACTGGGGAGGAGAGCGGGCCCCACCCCCACCCCTCGTCCCTGCCAGCCTTGCTGTCAGCCAACTTGAACTCGGGGTGCAGGGAACAGCGTGTTTTGTGAACCCCCCACCCCAAACCAGTCCTGTCTCAGCGGAACATTTTCTCCTGCCTGTTCCACACCACCATTTACATTCCTGGGCCCGGCTGCAGCCCAGATATTTATAGCCTGGCCTGGCACTCCATCTAGCCTAATTGGCGTGGCCTGGCGGGGCCCCCATCCGTCATGGTAAGTGGGCCTTTCACCAGCCTCCGGGGGCCCCGGCCAGCCCGGACGTTCCCAGGCCCTCCACCCCTCTGCCCAGCCACCCAGCCAGCTGGCAGGCCCGCCCCGGGGTACCCAGCCAGGTCCTCTGTCCCCCCATCCCCAAGGACAAGGCAGGTTCTCCAGGACATCTCCCCCGCGGTCACTTCGCGGGGCTCCAGTCACGCTGGAGGAGGCCTCGGCTCGGGGTCAGCCAGGCCATCTCCATCTCCCATTCCAGCCTCAGCGCCCCGGGGGGGGGTGTTCCCCCAGTGTGGGGGGGTGGCAGGCACCGGGGTCCTCACAGCCACCCTGTGTCCCCGGCTGGACAGGGGTCTGTGCTCTCAGACACAACCAGACATGTTCAGTCGTGGTCACTTGGTGGTTGATTTGCTGCCTCAGCCTTCACAGTGGCTGGGATTGCAGGTGTGTGCTGCCCTGCCCTGCCCTGCCCTGCGGGGTAAGTCCACTCCACTGTTTGTTTGTTTGTTTTTTTAATTCTTAATTCTTTATTAGATCAAAAGCTTGGCCAGGTGTTGGAAGAAGCGTGTAATCCAAGTTACTCAGGAGGCTGAGATCTGAGGATCCTGGTTCAAAGCCAGCCCAGGCGGGAAAGTCTGTGGGACTCTCATCTCCAACGAACCCCCAGAAAACTGGACTTGACGCTGTGGCTCATGTGGCAGAGCAGCAGCATGAAGCACAAAAGCTAGCAAAGGGCAAGGCCCCGAGTTCACGTCCCAGGACCGGAGCACACACACACAAACGCTCCCTGTACATCTGCCTGTCAGGTTTTAGAGCAAGGAGACCATCGGGATTTTAGGGAGAAGACTTGTTTCAGGGGGATGAGAAAGGGAGGCACCATGGCTGAGGGACCAGGGGAAGGGCTCTGGGTAGAGGGGCCACATGTGGAGAGGAAGGGGAGGAGAGGGGAGGCTGAGGGGAGGGGGGGAGGCCCCACCGGACTGGGGTGGTGGGTGGTGGCTTGAGCTGGGCATGTCTGGGCCGGGAGGGCGAGCAGGCGTTTACCTTGGAGCGAGAGTCCAGGGCCTGGCACTGGACACGGCGGGTGAGGACAGGAAGGGCTGTGCCTGCCTCCCCCATGGCTGGGCAGCAGGGCCGTTTCCTGGTAGGAGAGGACACAGGGCCTGGGCAGGGGAGCAGCGGGAGCCTCCCTGCCCCGGTGTGTGTGCAGCTCCCATGCCGAGCCGGGGCTCAGGCCTCCCGGTGCCTCCCGCCTGCCATCCCAGCGACTCCGGAGGCCGAGAGCTAAGGATCACAGGCGGGAGAGTCATGAGATTCTCACCTCCAACCACGAACATGGATCTGAGGCTCAAGCAGAACCTTGGACCCAGAAGCTGTCTGAGAAGCACCGGGCCTCCATCTCTCTCTAAAATGAGGCTTTGGAGACCCAGTGCGGGGCCGGCAGCTCCCACCCGCACCCTGGCACTCTGAGAGCCGATGGTGGGAGGCCAGCGGAGGTGGGGAAGTTCCGACTGTCCTCTCTCAAGCCGAAGTGGGATGGCGGGCGGAGTTGCTCAGGGCTGGGGTCCCAAGCAGCAGAGGAGGCTTCGATTGGGAGGGTCAGGGCTCCAGGCTGGCCCAGGCAGAAGAATCTGGGTGCTGTGGGGGTACCTGCCGCCCCAGTCATCCCAAGAAGCCTTAAAATAGGGGGATCGCAGTCCAGACACATAGCTGGGCCAGAAGCAAAACCTTACTTCAAAAAATAGCCAGAGAAAAACAGAGCTGGAGGCACGATTCAGCCATCGAGCACCGGCCCAGCAAGCATGAGGCCTTGCGTTCAAATTCTAGCGCTGGCCAAAAAATTAAAAGTAAAAAGGGGAGGAGGGGCATCTTTGGGGCCCACACAGTGGGCTGGAGACGGGGTCTGTGGGGTAACAGGTGCTCTCTTGAGCTTTGTGCTGGGTCTCCAGGGTCATTGGAACAAGAGGAAGCCAGGCCGGAGACCCCGGTCCACTGCCCGGTGCGCGGGCGGAGTGGGGGGTCCACCGGGGCCTAGGTGAGCTGAGGCGAGGGGCCGGGCGCCTGGAGGCAGGCCCAGCTCCAGCCGTTCCTTGGCCCCCGCTGCCCGGCGGCTCCATTCCCAGTAAGATAAACAAGGACCAGCAAGAGGAAAATAGATGAAGTAACGGGGAGATAGGAGGCCCGCCCTGCCCGCCAGAGGGCTTTGGGAAAGGCCAGGCGTCTCCTGCCTCCGCCCGCGCCAGGCACTGGGGGCTCGGCCCAGGCCCAGGCTGGCCCGGTCCCATCCTCATCCCAGCCCTAGCCCTGGACCCCGTCCCGCTGCTCCCCACCCACCCCCTGCAGGGGTTCCTTCAAGCCTGCTCCCCAGCCTTGGAGAGGGATGGGGGGCTCTGTGCCCAGAACCCTCTGGAGCAGGTTGGGGGCTCACCAGCCCCTGCCCAGAGCAGGCTCCCGGGACGGGGAAACACTGTTGCATTCTGGACTTGTCCCACAGCCCCCACCAGCGTCCGCTCCTGGCCCCCAGAGCCACCATGGCACCTCAGAGATGCCCAGAAACCTGGCACCACTGCCTGGCTGGTCTCCAACCCAGCCCTTCTCCCACGGTGAGGTGGACAAGAGGCAAGTGTGTGGCTGGCAGGCACCACCCACTGCCAGGTGCCAGGTGCCAGGGACTGAGGAAGAGCCAGGCCCAGTTGGCGTGTGCACAGCACACGTCCAAGCTCGGGGCTTGAGCTGGGCTCTGGAGCGCGTGACCTGGGCCGCCCTCACCCGTGGTCCTCTGGCTCTGTGTTCTGAGCAGCTGGGGCTTCAGGCAGGGGTCACCAGGCCGCCATCCTGAGGGTTTTTCCAAATGACACTCTGCCCTCCCTGCTTGTATTTCGACGTAACCTCGAGCTCCCCGCTTCTCCACGGCGGCACAGCCTCACCTGCCGGCTGCCGGCCTTCTCCCCACCCCAGACACCCGCCGTGGCCTCCCTCCAGCTCCAGGGCAGGCTGAGAGGGGCCCTGGGCTCAGAGGTGGCCTCCGAGGCTGCGGGCCGGGGCCTCAGGGCCAGCAACGGAGAATTCTCTCTGGTCAGTGGCTGCCCTGGGTCCGTCTGGGCCCCCAGGCCTTGTCCACGGGCTGTGGCAGAGCCCCCCACGAGAGCCCTGGTGTGGACTGAGCAGACGGGAAGCCCCAGCAGCTCCCACCCAGGTCCAGGCCCCACGGCCAGGGCAACATTGGGTCCAGCTGACCCTCCCCACACACGAGCAAGGTCTGGATCTCAGTGAGGACACCAAACGTGGCCACGTGCAAGTGGGAGCTGGACGTGGACTGGCCTCCCCTGCCCCTTCAACCCCCAAGAGGCCGGCGCTGTTTAGAGCACAGCCGCCATGAGCTGCTCCTGGTACTCTGCCAAGAAGCCACTTAGCGACAGCGCTGCGCCCAGAGATACCCCATCTGTCACCGACGGCCACGTGACCATCACAGGGAACCACCAGATGGGGTGGCGGCCTGGGAGGTGGCCCAGCTGGAGCCCTGGCTCGAGAAGGACCAGGCTGAGGTCACCATTTGGAGAGAGGGGAGGGGTGGGAGAGAGAGAGACCCCTGCATGGGGCCCAGCTGGAAGCACAGGCCCCTCCCCTGGGTCACCTCAGCACCTGATGCCAAGTTCCCTAGAGGAAATGCAGGTCCACAGAAGCCACGCTGAGCTCCAGAGCCATCACAGGTGGAACCGGCAGCCACCGTGCCTGTGTTGGCCAGGCTGCGGGGAGAGGGGCCGCACACACAGCAGCCCAGCCACGGAGACCTCCACAGAGCCTCCTGAAAAGGCAGACACAGACCCCACACTCCGCTGTGCCAGGGGAGGAAGGAAATCCATGTGCCAAAAAGACCCCGGCACACCCAAGCATCCCGCAGCTCTGCTCACCAGAGCCAAGCCAGGACAGCAGTCCGGGGCCCCACCACCAAAGGGAAGAAGCAATGGCCTCCTCCTCCCCAGACCTGAAGAAGGACGGGATCGCCATGACCTTTGCAGGAAAATGAATGGAGTGGAGACCACTCGGCGGGGGGGCGCGGGACGCAGACTCAGAATGGCAGACATTGCCTGTCTACTCTCATGTGGGAATGTAACAGGGGACTTGCTTTTGGGGAAGAGGCCTGGCAGGACAGGAGGTGACAGGGCGAATGTGAGAGGAATATTATTGGGGCTTGGAGAAAAAGAAGCTAATGAAGAACAATGCAACATGCTGAAAGAAGATGGAGGGGGCAAAGGTGGCCTGACCCTGACTGTCCTGTGTCCCCTACCCCTCCATCAGCTCGTCCCCTCTGCCACTCAGTGTCCAACGCTGACCCTCCCACTGCTGGGCCTTCTGAAGGGGGCCTAACAGAAGCTGGAGGTTTCTTCAGACTCTCCTCATGCCTGACCGTAGCTTTGTTGGGGTGTGTGTGCATGTGCGTGTGCATGTGTGTGCATGCTCTGGTACTGGGGCTTGAACTCCGGACCTTGTGCTCTCACGTGGCTCGTGTGCTCAAGGCTGGCTTCTCTACCGCTTGAGTCGCAGCTCCATTTCCAGCTTCTTGGTGGTTGTCTGGAGGTAGGAGTCTGCCTGGTCTGGCTTCGAACCCAGGTCCTCAGACCTCAACCTCCTGTAGAGCACGCAGGACGCCGAGGGACCCAGAGGGGGTGGGCATTCCACGGCCTTCCAGCAAGGACAACAAGCATGCCTGCTTGTTCTTGACAGCGTCAGGCTTCACACTCAGGGCCTGCCCTTGCTGGGCAGGTGCCCAACCACGTGAGCCACATCCGCAGGTCTTCCGTCTGTCTCCACATTGTGTTGTAAGCATTTTCCAGGGCCAGCCTTGGACTGCAGTCCTCTGCCTTGTGAAGACGGCGAGTGCAGGCAGGCTGCATGTGCCCAGCTTGCTTTCCTTTACAGATGGAGTCTCGTCAGTTCTTTGCCCTGCTTGAAAACAAAAACAAAAATGTGCACACTTAAGGGACAGCCAGTCCACCTGGCAGTGGGTCTGAGGACCGGAGGGCGGGGGGGGGGGGGCTGTCCACTATCGGGCACTGTGACTTCCCAGGGCGTGAGACAGCAAAGAACAGACACACAGAGCCTCAGCACTAACTTTCATCCTGGTGGGGAAACTGAGGCTCACGCCTGATCACTCAGGAGGCTGTGATCTGACAACTGTGGTTCAAAGCCAGCCTGGGAGGGAAAGTCCATGAGACTCTGATCCCCACTGGACCACCAGGATACTGCAAGTGGATCTGTGGCTCAAGTGGTAGAGCACCAACTTTCAACAACTACAACAACAACAAAACGAAGGGCTGGGAGTGTGGCCTAGTGGTAGAGTGCTTGCCTAACATGCATGAAGACCCGGGTTTCATTCCTCACTACCATATGTATAGAAAAAAACAAACCAGACACGGTGCTGTGGCTCAAGTGGTAGAGCTCTCATCTTGAGAAAACCCAAGGATAGTGCTTAGGTCCTGAGTTCAATCCCCAAGACAGTGCCCAGGCCCTGAGTTCAGATCCCGGTACCGGTATGTGTGCACAGGACTGCCCGTGCACACACACTGCACACACACACACACACATACGCACACACACTGAAGGTGGAAGGCAGGGTGAGTTGCACAGCAGCAGGTCTGCAGTGCAGGCCGTTGAGGAAAGCCAGTGGTGGGCCTCGGGTGCCGCCGGGCTGCCCCAACTCCGGGTCAGCTCCCTGGGACCCCTACAGAGGCAGACTTTGGCATGTGCGTGGTCTTTCCTGTCCAGCCAGGAGAGGGGTGAAGCTGGGGTCACCCCAGACTCTGGCCTACCTCAGGGACCCTGGAGGCCACAGCACGAATCCCAGATCATAAACTCTTGGAGGCGCTGAGTTGGGAGGGGGCGCAGACTCTGGCGTACCGCCCTTTCCCAGGCCGCTGGTGTGGGCCCGGCTCAACAGATTTATGGACGTCTGGTGGAAGGGGCTGGGTGGGGTGACATATAGGGCGGGGTGGGGGCAGGGCTGTGATTTATGAGGTGCAAACCGCTGTCTCTGTCTTCAGTGCTGTCATGGGGCCTGTGGTGGTTCCTGGGACCCTGACGCCCCATCCTCTGCTTGGACAGTCAGGCATGAGGGGACAGGGCCCCCAGGCTGTCCTCAGCCCTCCTCTGAGGCCCCAGGGGACAGCGCAGGCCTCTCCCTGCCTGACCCAACTCCTGTAGGCTGCCAAGGGGAGCAGCACCTGGCTGTCCACACAATTCTTGTGTGTGTGCATGGATGTGTATGCATGTTGCATGTGTGTGTGTGTGATTTGCACATGTGTCTGGACACATGACTGCATGTATGTGCACATGTGCATGTGATCTGCTCACCTGGACACACACCTGCACCCATTCGTGTGCATCCAGCACACGTGCACAGACACTTTCTAGAACTGTCTCTCTGAGGCCGCTCTGGAGAATCTTTTAGTTGCAGACCTAGGACTTCCCCTCAGGACCCCTCCTTCCCTCTCTCACCTTCCAGAACATTCCAGGCAACTGCTCCACTGGCTCCTTTAACGTCCAGGGCTGCCTGGGCGCCTGGCGGATTCAGCGGGAGAATGTACGATGACAGAGGCCCAGAAGATGGCGTTCTCCATGGGGCCTTGTTGTGGGGGGAAGGACCACGGGCACCAGGTCCCCTCTGGAATGGCCACCATTTCTTCCCTAGGGAGCAGGGGTGAGGGAATGGCAAGCTGGGTGCCTGGCTGCCCTGAGACACACTGGAGATGGCCAGGTTTTGTTTTGTGCTACTATAGGGCTTGAACTCATGGCCTCCTGGTCTTGCTCAGCCTGTTGGCTCAGTTCTGGTACTGCATCACCTGAGCTGTGCCTCCAAACAAGCTTTTGGTTGAGTAATTGGAGGTAGAGTCGCAAGTGCTTTTCTTCCTTGGCTGGCTTCAGATCACCATCTCTGCGATCTCAGCCTCCTGAGTAACTGGGCTTGCAGGCGTGGCCCCAGGGGAGCGTGTTTAGCTAAAGATACACAGAAGTGGTTTGGAGAAACGGACTGGATTTCAGATATGGTTTTTGGGAAGAGTCCCAGGGATTCATAATGGCAGCCGATGGGGAAGACACAGGGCCTGGGTCTGAGACAGAGACCAACACCGCCCCTCCATGTCCAAAAGCATGCTGGGAAATGGGTTCCAGAGGCTTCCTTTTACCCCTGGGGGAAACTGAGGCTCAGAGAGACCGTGCAGGGGGAGCTGCCATCAAGCCAGCAGTCTGTGGATATCTGTCCCCTCAGAGCACCAGGACAGGAGTCATTCATTAAGTCTGGGGTAGCTGTGGAGGGCTGAGCCTCCCGAACCCTGATATGTATGTGTTTGCACACGCAAACACACATGTGTGTGCATTGTATGCACATGGGTCTCCTGTGTGTGTGCAGACACATGCACACAGATGCATGTGAGTGTGCCTTGCACACTCGTACCCGGCCTTCAGGGTGCTGAAGGAAGTCCAGGTCTCCCATCCGCTTGTGAGACTCTGGAGAAGATAGAGCAGTTGTGCCCAGGGGATCGAGACCTCAGCAGGGCGGCACTCAGGCCCCACCAGCCTCCATAGTCATGAGGCAAACATGAGCATGCTTGTAAACACAGGCAGACAATGGGGAGTCAGGCCCTGGGGCTCCATAAAGAGTGTTGGACCAGGCCAGCTCTCAGGGCCCGCTTGGCCAGGGCGATGGAGGGATGTCAGGCGGAGCGGCTCCAGGCTTGGCCCGCGCTGCTGTCTGGGGCCGGGGCTGGCCTCGAGGCCTGGCCCCCACACAATAAACAACACAGACAGATCACAGAGTCTGCAGCTGGCGGGGAGTGGGGTCATGGGAGGCACAGGACTCCTGCGGGGGGTGGAGTGGTGCCCCACACTGCAGTATGGAGCAGAACCATACACAAACCATAGGCAGAGGCGCGTTTCCATTGGGCTGCAGGTGAGGAGATGCCGCCCTGGCGAGCGGGCCTTGAGGACCTTCAGACCTGTGGCTCACCACCTCCTCCCTGTGTCCCTGAGTCCCAGCTCGGGGACAGCTCATGAGCGGGCCCCCTCATAACTCCAATTCTCTCATAACACTGAGCCCAGGCACCAGACAGGTCCAGCCCGGTCATCTTCCGCCTGACCGTTTCTCCTGGAGACTCCTACCTTAGCTGCTCAGGCCAGAAACCAAGCACTGGCTGACCACTCCAGCCAATCAGCAGACCAGAAACCAAAGGCATGGTTGACCACTCCAGCCAATCAGCAGCTCCTCCTCCCCCTGCTTCCCCTCCTCCTCCTCCCAGCCCTCCATGGTGGTGCCCCCTCAGGGTGCCCGATTGACCCCCACCTCAAGAGGCCCAGTCTCAGGATCCCACAGGCTACCTGGTCCCTCACGTCTGGTCTGGAAGGTTCTCTCCTCTACCCTGTGACTGTGACATCCCATCTATGAGTCACACCTCCCTCCCCCCCACACACACACCTGGTTCTTCTCACACCCCTTTCTTCTAGAATGTTCTTACACTTTTTCTCCTAGCCTTGGCAAAAGACATGGGTGTGTCCTGAAGAGCGAGCTAGTGGAGCAGGTGGAAAGACAAAGCGGTACCTGGAAGGGGCCCGAGGGGAGATTGGCTGTGTTGTTGTGTTGTGATGAGGAGAGACAGCTTCGGTGGCTCTGGGTCTGAGCAGAGGCACAGCCTCATGGTAGAGAGCGGGGGTAGAGCAAAACTGCTCAGGGTGGGCAGAAAGGGGAGGAGGTCGTCCGTGGGCGTCCACTGATGACGTCAGCGCCCTGGCCGTCCATGGGTGTGTCCACGACTGCGTCCACTGCTGATGACGTCAGAGCCCTGGCCCCGTGGGTGCGTCCACTGCTGATGACGTCAGAGTCCTGGCTGTCCATGGCTGCATCCACTGATGATGACATCAGAGTCCTGGCCGTCCATGGGTGTGCCCGCTGACGATGACGTCAGAGCCCTGGCCGTCCATGGGTGTGTCCGCTGCTGATGATGTCAGAGCCCTGGCCGTCCATGGGTGTGTCCACTGATGATGACGTCAAAGTCCTGGCCGTCCACGGGTGCGTCCACTGCTGATGACGTCAGAGCCCCGGCCGTCCATGGGTGTGTCCACTGCTGGTGACGTCAGAGCCCAATCACCTCCCCAACGTCCATCAGCTGAGGGTCCAGCCTTTAACCCACAGGCCTTTGGGGACATTTCAGATTTAACTGTAGCCATGCCAGGTGGGTGAGAGGAGGCTGCCCTGGCCAGGAGGAGTGTCCCACTGGAGAGCCACGACCCTGGGGGAGATGTGGGTCCCCTGGGAGGAGCCCCCACTCATCAGGCCCCCCTGGGAGGGCCATCAGGTGTGGACCTGGCCCCAGAACCTGCTGTCCAGTACTGGCACACAGCTGCATCTGCCTGCAGGAAGCCAGGCCCCGGGCAGCGCCAGCTGGGATGCCGGGGCCGGGGGGGGGGGGGGCTGGATCGTCCCAGTGCCTGGCGCTGCTGGCCGAGGAAGGAGGGGACCTGGAGGCCTGGAGGCCTGGAGGACCCTTGGCCAGGGCCACCTCTTCTTTCAAACTAACTAGCTCCCATCACCTCCTCTCAGGCACTTCTCAGGGTGGCCTCCTCAGCTTGGCATCCCACCCCAACCCCCTGCTCCTCTGCCGAGGGACCCCCCATGCCCCACACTGAACCAGAGGCTCCCAGAGGGAGAGGGGCAGGAGCAAGCCCAGCCCTGCTTGCATTGGCTGTGCTTCCTGTGTCACTGGAAATGGCAGCAGAGGCCCCTCGCCTGGCCGAGCACAGCGGGGCTGTCAGGCGCCAGTGAAGTTTTGGGCCTGGGTTGGCCTCAAATCCTGATCCCCAAGTCCCTGCCTCCGGGTTAGGGTCCCTGGTTTGAACCTCGGTGCCTGGCTGAAATTCTACCACTGCTTCCTCTGTGGAGAAGGCCTGCCATGGCTAGGGGGTGTGGAGGGGACTCCTGAACATGATCTGAAGGACAAGAAGACGGGAGGACAAGCAAGGCTCGGTCCCATCCTCCACCACCAGAGTCGTGGTCAGCGGGCTGCTCTGCTGATGGTGGCAGGGCCACACAGAGGAGGGACACACGGGTCCCAGCTTTGGCTCCGCCCCTGACCAGCCTTCCCCTGGCGCGGGCTCATGCTTGGAGCAATGTGTTCCAGGGCCCTGCTCAGGGCACAGGCCGCCTCAGAATCCAGGACCCATCTCCTGTCTCGTGACCTCATACATGCCGTGTCTCCTCCAGTCTCAGATTCCCTTCCCTGGCAGGCAGGCTTCCCTTCCTCTCCTCTGGTTCTCCAGGCCCCAGGGCTGTTCTTCTCATAGGCCTCACCCCAGCTGCCAAGGCCTGTGGCCAGGAGGGGAAATTCCCACCCAGCGCTGCATCGCCCATCCATCTTTCTCCATCCCTGCTTTAGGCCATGATCTCCAGGGCAGGAGCAAGACCTGGGCGACCCTGTGTCCTCTGTCCTCCTTCCAGTGCTCACGTCTCCTCTCCGAGTCTGCGGGCCCTCACTTTGAGCTGAGTGACCTTGCGTGGTCCTCTCCACACTGACCTTTCTAGAAGGTGGGTCTTTCTCCACCCCTGGTTATGAGGGAATGGGGGGTGGGGGGTCCCCTCAGGCTCTCAGCGCTGTGGAGAGGAGGGTGGACACACATTCTGTGCCCTGTGGGTGAGGGGGGCACATGGCAAGAACCCCAGTGCAGGTCAGGGTCATGCTGGTGGGGCTGGATGGAAATCTCACAATACCAGGTTTAGGCCAAACTCTGGTGGTAGGGCGGGAAGGGCCTTAGGGTCTGCAGAGGCCGGTTAACCGGGGTGTGTCTTGATGGCAGTGAGCATGACACAGGGTGGCAGGAAGGTTCCAGAAGTTTCCCGAAGAGGTCCCTGAGAATGGCAGCTTCCAAACCCTTGCAAATCCTGAGCTGCAACACGTGACACACAGTCAACTCTGCCATTCCCCGTGGCCACCCGCCACCCCCGCCCCCGCCCCCACCCCCGGGCACTGCCGCTCTGCGCCACGCCAGGACCCCAGCAAAGGGCTGGCTGGAAAAGCGTGGCGTGGAGCGTGGCTCAGACTCCACAGCTTGCTGCCTGCGCCTCAGCCTCTGCCAGGTGTCAGGTTCAATTTCCCAGCCCTCTTGCTCAGGGAAGCACACGTCCTGGTTCTCCACCCAGGCTGAGCCTCCCATCCGCCTGCTTGGCTCTCGCCGCTCTCCGGGTGCCAGCTGGCCTCCCCACGGCGGCCTGGGGTGGATACCCTGTGTAGACGCATTTGTCATCCAATCTGCCGCCCACTCCCTGGCAAGTTACTGGCCAAAGGTGAAGCCACGCAGGGGGTGGCAGGAAGGGGACACTACACGGGAGCTGGCACCGAGCAGGCCGGGGACCAAGTCCAGAGGCGGGTACCAGCGGCCAATAAAGTGCACATAACCAGACAGGAGCTGCAAGAGCTGGCCCAGGCCAGCCTCCAGGTCCTTCAAACGTTGCTCACATTGCCTGTATTACAAAGAACAGCTTTGCCAGCCCTGGTGGTTCACGCTTGGAATCCCAGCTCACTCAGAGGCCTGAGATCCCAAGATGGTGGTTTGAAGCCAGTTTGGGAAAATCCAGGAGACTTACATTTCCAAGGAAACAGCAAAAAAGCACTGCGGAGCTATGGCTCAGGTGGTAAACCACCAACCTGGAGCACAAAAGCCAAGGTCCTGAGTTCAAGCCCTGGCACTGACATGCTCACACTCGCGCAAGAATACCTTTTAGCCAAGCATGGTGGCCTCACCTGCGGTTGTGAGGCCAGGGGTGGAGAATCCCCTGGGGGCTACATAGAGACTGTCCCAAACAGCCAGCTGCTGCACCCACACAACGCGTCATTTCAAGTGTATAGATTGAGGAAGAACCAGCGAGGATGTAGGCCCAGCGAGGGAGCTGGCTGCTCTGCGTCCTGCATTCCACCAAGATGGCTTCGTCCATCCCCACACCGGGCATTCTGCAGAGCCTGAGAGCTGACCCCGTGACGTCACTGTCCATCACGATGTCCCCGAGAGGGCTCAGGCCTTCCGGGTTCTCCCGTCCTCGGGTAAAGTCTGGTGGGGCAGCGTGGTGGAGGGTGTGAAGCTCAGCGAAGCGGAGTGTAGCGGGGCCCAGGTTTCCCTGGCTCCCAGACCCGGGCTGGTGTCTGCCTTCTATGCTTTCATGACAATCGCTCTTCACAGATGATACTGTGTGTTTTTAGCCTGCTCCCCAAATCCCCCCAGCCCCCAATCCTCATCTCCACGTCCCCCCCGCCCCGCAGCCTCTGCCCCAGTTCCACATGCCCACGTTTCCAGAGGCTGTGAGAAGAGCCAACCTCCCCACAGAGAGCCGGGCGAGCAGATGGAGGCACGGGAGAGGAGGCCAGGAGCTTCTCGGGAATGTCACACCAGTATGAAGTCGGCGGTGTCGCATACGCAGCTCTGGAGGAATGCCTGAGGGTTCTGTCTCAGTGGAGTGCTGGAGCAGAATCACCTAGAAATGACAGGTGAGGGGATCCGTTGACCAGACTTCCTGTACACCAGATGCTACAAACACACGGAGAGTTCAAATGGAACGCTCTCATAAGCGAGAGACACGACTGAAAAACAAGAACCCATGGGACCTGGTGGCGGGTAGGGAGTGGGGCTGGAAACCCTGAATCAGAAGTGAGAAGTTCACGAGCTGACGCAGAAGTGGAGACAACAGAATCGAGTCAAACCCTAGAACAAAGTGGATTAAGAAGTAATAAGCACAGGGCCGGGAGTGTGGCCTAGTGGTAGAGTGCTTGCCAAGCATGCACGAAGACCCGGGTTCAATTCCTTGATACCATATATATAGAAAGCCAGAAGTGGTGCTGAGGCTCAAGTGGTAGAGCTCTAGCCTTGAGAAAGTCCAAGGACAGTGCTCAGGCCCTGAGCTCAAGCCCAAGACTGGCAAAAAAAAAAAAAAAAAAAAAAAAAAAAGCCCAGTGGCCCACGCCTGTCATCCTAGCTACTCAGGAGGCTGAAATATGAGGATCGAGGTCTGAAGCCAGCCCGGGTGAGAAAGTCTATGAGACTCTTATTTCCAACTCATCATCAACAAGTCAGAAAGGGAGCTGCAGCTCAAATGGAAAGAGCACGGCTTGGAGAGACGGAGCGGGTCAGGCCACAAGGCCCTCGAACTGGTGCAGAGAAACATGAGCTCGCAGAGGGCACAGGTCACACGGCCTGGAGGGCTGCTCTGCGGACCCTCCTGGGGCTCCACACACAAGGACGCTGGGCTCCAGGACCACCTCCATTTAGGCCTCACGCCGGCACGGAGGCAGCCCCCTCGGGGGTCGTGCTCACTGGAGACACAGCTCAGACCGTGGAGCTGTGGACGCGGTGCCCCGTGTCATCTGTGATGGCTGTAAATGGGACGATCCATGAGACGAGGTGTCAAAGACCCAAAGGGGTCAGCCCTGCCTGCCACCTTTGTTGTCCCAACTCCCCTGCGTGGGCAGGATGGGGCCAAGCTAGCACGCGTAACCCTCCACGCCCAGACTCCGGGAATTCCACGTGTCCAGTCAGCCACTGCCCCGTAGGAGCCGTGGAAAGAGGCCTGGCTCAGGGCAGGGAGAGATTTATGGCAGCGCGTGGGCCTGCGGTGGGACGCGTGCTTGGTGTGCTTTCAGCCGTCCTTGGGGCCCAGGCGTGAGCTTTCGCCTTAACTAGATAAGGAGGTGGGACGGCCCCAGTCAAAACACGTCCTGCTCCACCGTTACTTTCCTTCTTATCTGGGGAGAGGGTGGGCTGAGGCTGCTGGGGGTCTGACTTGAGGGGCTGCTGTCACCCTGGTTCTGGTCCTGTAGCAGAAAATGCCATCCATTGCCCCAGCCTGCTGGACCCAGGTGGCTACAGAGGGGATGGCGGGGTGTGGGAGCACCTCTGAGCAAGGCACAGGGAGGGGGCGCAGAAGGCCAGCAGGGCTCGCTGGCTTCCTGGTCTCCTGGGGTCTGCTCCTCCCTCGGCCTCGCTCTCTCCCCGTCTGTCTCCTGTCCCTGTCCCAGCTCTGTGTTTTGGAAGGAGAGGACTTGTTTTGATTTCGCAGGCTGACAGATGGGGAGGAATTCGCCCGGGATGAGTCACGCCTTGACTCCCGTCCACATCTGATTTCAGCGGGGGCTGGAGACTTTGAACTGTGTGAGTCCGGGCTGGAACAAGTGGAGACTTTTGGGACACTTGGGATAAAAATAAACGTATCTTGATTTTGCAGGATGGATATGAATTTGGGGAGCAGGGAGGGGTGGATTGCTAGGAGTTGAAGGTGTCCCCCCAGAGTCCATGTGTCCTAATTATTTTAACCCTGCACAGCTGGAACAGGACCTCGTGGGAAGGCTGGCATAGAAGCAATGGCTGCCCTGTTCCTGGGGCAGGGCTCAGCACCCCCCGAGGGGCTGCCTTCTCCCACAGGACGGGCGGTCTCAGCCAGCCTGGCGTCCTTACCCCTGTGTGCAGGGCACCTTCTGGTTCCCCACTCCCGGGTCTTCCTGCCCTGTTGAAGGAGTGAGGAGATCCCCCCCCCTCCACGCCATCCATCCTCCCTCTCTTCTCCATCCCCTCCCTCCTCCCTCTCCTCCCCGTCCTCCCACCAAACTGACCTTTTTTGAGCAGAGGTAGAGGTCAGAATCCGAGCTGTTCTGGACTTGAGAACTGAGAGTGCCACAAACTTCTTTGCTTTGTGACTCTCCCCTGGCCTGCAGTGTGCAGGGATAAGAGCAGACCTTGGGAAAGGATGGTGGGCACTTCAAGAAAGAGCTGCAATCAAGGGAAGGCCCCACCTTTACCACCAACAAAGAAGAAAGCCCGTTCAGCCACGTGGTTGAGCACTCATCTAGAACTGTAAAGCCCTGGGTTTTATTTGCTATATTGCAAAGGAAGGGGAAAAAGTGAAAAAAAGGAAGGAAGGAGGAAAAGAGGGAGGGAGGGAAAGAAGGGGTAGAAAACTTTAATGTAGAATAATATGGATAATAAAATAACTTTTGTCTCCATTTAATTTCCATCCTAATTTCTACTATTTCTTTCTATCTGTTCATTTTAAGTTTGGTGTGTTCCTATATGTGGCTTTTCTTTTGTGGGTCATGGGGCTTGAACTCTGGACCGGGGTGCTGTCCCTGAGCTCTTCAGGCTAGGGTTATGCCTGCCATCCTAGCTACTCAAAAGGCTGAGATCTGAGGGTCAAGGTTCAAAGCCAGCCCAGACACAAAAGGATCTGAGACTCTTATCTATAATTAATGTCTAGAAAATGGGAAGTGGGGCTTGGCTCAAGGGTAGGGCGGTAGCCTTGAGCTGAAAACTCCAAATCAAATAGAAAATCTAGTCTAGGTAAATCATTTTCTAGATACAGCTAATCTACAAAAACTGAACCAAATGGACACTAGCTCTACACCAGGCAACAGCGGGCTGAGTGGGGAGCTGAGCACCTGGAGAGAAGCCACAGCCTCGGGGGCGCTCTGTGAATCCTACTGGAACCTTCACTGAAGAACTAACAGTCACTCTCCCCAAACATGTCCATGAAAGAGAAAGGGAAGGAATGCTTCTGAATTCATTCTGTGAAAGCAGTATTAAACATTTTCCAAAACTAGAGAAACAGGGCGCCCATGGCTCACACCTGTAATCCTGGCTACTCAGAAGGCTGAGGTCTGAGGACCAGGGTTCAAAGCCAGCTATGGCAGGAAAGGCTGTGGCACTCATCTCCAATTAGTCACCAGAAAACTGTAAGTAGAGTTCGAAGTGGTAGAGTGCTAGCCTTGCACGAAAAAGCTCAAGGATACATCTAAGCCCCAATTTCAAGCCCCTTCACTGACAAAAAACAAAAACAAAAAACCCTAGACAATGACAACAACAAAAACGAAAATTATAGATGAATCTCTTTAATAAACATCTACAACAACAGTTCTTGATAAAATTCAAACAAGGGCCGGGAGTTTGGCCTAGTGGTTAAAGTGCTTGCCTAGCATGCATGAAGACCCGGGTTCGATTCCTCGGTACCACATACATAGAAAAAAGCAGGAAGCGGTGCTGAGGCTCAAGTGGTAGAGCTCTAGCCTTGAGAAAACCCAAGGACAGTGCTCAGGCCCTGAGCTCCAGCCCAGGACAGGCAAAAAAAAAAAAAAAATTCAAACAAAACCCAACGACACATCAAAAAGATCATGTACCACGAATAAGTTGGTTCCATCTCAGGAATGCAAGGAGGGCTATCAATAAATGGAATAAACAAAACAAAGAACAAAAATCGCATGGTTATCCCAGCTGACGCAGAACGTCTTTGACAGAATCTATTATCCTTTCGTGATAAATAAAATTAGCTCTGAAGAAGGATAGGGAAAAAAATGCTTGAACATATAACAACATCAAAACCAAGACCATTGCTTCAGCAGCCAGACGTGAGACACCAAATGTCCTCTCTCCCTATACATGGTCACACTTGTCATCCTAGCATCTCAGGAGGCTGAATTCTGAGGATCCTAGTTCAAAGCCAGCCCAGGCAAGAAAACCTATGGGATTCTCATCTCCAATGAACCAGCAAGAAGCCAGAAGTGGAGCTATGGCTCAAGCGTTAGGGAACCAGCCTTGAGCAAAGAGATCAGGGACAGCTCCCAGGCCGTGAGTTCAAGCCCAACGAGTCACAGAAAAAAAAGAAAAAAATAAATAAAAAAGCTATCCTCGGACTGGCTTCAAACCTCAGTCTTCAGATCTCAGTGTCCTGGGCAGCCAAGATTACAGGTGCAATTCTCAGACCTGAGCCAAACATACAAACAAGTACAGAAGTCGCTTTCCTGACACAGAATCGCGTCAGAGGGAAGCATAAAGCTCATGGTGAGTCCCGGTGAGGCTGCCATAGGAAAAAGCAAGGCAAAGCAAGGGCAGTTCGCGTCAAATAATTTTTAAATAATCTGGGCAACAGTAAGAGATATTTCTGGCCAATGCTTCATCATTTTTAATTAAGAGGTTCCCCTCCTAGTGAAAATATAATTCTATGACAAAATGAGTCAACTGATATGACAAGTTAAAAAAAAAAAACCTTGCAAATTATTATTTGTAGTAGGATCTGAACGTGCAACTTGGGCCAACCACAAAATCATCCATATTCTTACACACATACAGAGAGAGAGAGAGAGAGAGAGAGAGAGAGAGAGAGAGAGAGAGAGAGAGAGAGAGAGAGAGAGAGAGAGAGAGAGAGAGAGAGAGAGAGAGAGAGAGAAAGAGAGAGAGAGAGAGAGAGAGAAAATTACGTTTAGATAGAAAGACAAAGAAAAAATTGTTTCAGTTGTGAAGGTTTAATTAGAACTTTACAAGGAAAAGATAAAGAAAAATATATGAATAGAATAAAAGGAAATATCTTTTTTTTTTTTTTTGCCAGTCCTGGGCTTGAGCTCAGGGCCTGAGCACTGTCCTTGGACTTTCTCAAGGCTAGAACTCTACCACTTGAGCCTCAGCACCATTTTCGGCTTTTTCTATATATGTGGTACCAAGGAATCGAACCCGGGTCTTCGTGCATGGTAGGCAAGCACTTTAACCACTAGGCCAAATTCCCAGCCAAAAAGGAAATATCTTTAATTATATTATCAATGTATTGCCAATAGACAAGACCTAACAGTATTGCAAATCAATTAATTCACAATTTCAAAAATTACACACATTGGGGCTGGGAGTATGGTCTAGTGGTAGAGTGCCTGCCTAGCATGCACGAAGACCCAGGTTCAATTCCTAGGTACCACATAACATACACAGAAAAAAGCCAGAAGTGGTGCTGTGGCTCAAGTGGTAGAGCTCTAGCCTTGAGAAAGTCCAAGGACAGTGCTCAGGCCCTGAGCTCTAGCCCAGGACTGGCAAAAAAAAAATTATAGACATAGTTCTGTTTTGATTTAGATTAGCGATTAATCTTCTCCCTGTTTTTTTGCTGGGGATGTAACTCAGTGTGACACGTGCCAGGCAAGCACTCCACCACTGAGAGGCAAGTCCCAGAGTACAGTTGATGAATCTTTTTTGTTGTTGTTGCCAATTGTAGGGGCAGGCCTTGAACTCAGGGCCCCCGTGCTGTCCCTGAGCCTCTTTGTATTCAAGGGTAGCACTCTACCACTTGATCCATAGCACCACTTCCAGTGTTTGAATGGTTACTTGAAAATGAGAGTCTCTTGGGGGCCTGGGAGTTTGGCCCAGTGGTAGAGTGCTTGCCTAGCATGCACGAAGACCCGGGTTCGATTCCTCGGTACCACATACACAGAAAAAGCCGGAAGTGGTGCTGTGGCTCAAGTGGCAGAGCTCTAGTCTTGAGAAAGCCCAAGGACAGTGCCCAGGCCCTGAGTTCAAGACCCACAACTGGCAAAAAAAAATAAGTCTCATGGGGACTTTTCTGACCAGGTGGCTTCGAATCACAGTCCTCAGATCTCAGCCTCCTGAGTAGCTAGGATTACAGGCGTGAGCCACCAGCCCCGGGCTTTAATTAATTCATCTTTCCGAATGCTTAATCTGAAAGGACTTCTAACATGAGCCCAAGTGTGACTGTATAGCCCACACAAATTACCACATACATAGTAATTTTATGCGGATCAATATGGAGATCTAGGTAGATGAAGAGGTACACGACGATAGATCACCAATTCTGTTTGTGCCAGTACTGGAGCTTGAATTAGGGCTTTGCCCTTGCTTAGCATTTTCTGCTCAAGGCTTCTCCTCTACCGGTTGAGTTACACCCCTGCTTCTGATCTTGATGAATGGATATGAAAGTTTGGGGGCCAGAGGTGAGGCTCACGTGATAAAGCTCTGAGTTCAATCCCCACTACCACTAAAAATAATAATTATCTGGAAAATTTGGTATATAAGCCAGCGCTTATACCTCATGCCTGTAATCCAAGCTACTCAAGAGGCTGAGATCTAAGGACTTCAGTTCCAAGACAGCTCATCCAGGAAAGTTGGCAAGACACTTATCTCCAATTAATCACTAAAAAGCTGTAAGTGGAGCATGACTCAAATGTGTAGAATGAGTGAAAAAGCTCAGGGACAGAACCCAGGCCCCGAGATCAAGCCACAGGACCGGCACACACACACACACGCACACTTATTATACATCAAGAGAAAAGAAGCAATTGAATTTAAGGATCTCATATTCCTTGCCAATTATTGGTCAAACCACAGAAGACTTTGGTAGAGGGTTACTCTGCTGTCAACACCCATTCAATATTTTCTTGCAAGGAAAAATTTTGCCAAAGAATCAGTGATCAAAGACCCAAATCGATGGCATGTTCTCATCAATATCATCCAGCAGATGAAAATACTAAATCCAATGCCCTGAGGAAAGGAAAATTTGCTTGATGTCCCAGATCTTCAGGCTTGGAGGTTTGCTCTTGAGACTGAAAGTTTTCATAATACCATCATATTATTTTGCACATTTTTCTAATGTGAACCATCATATTTTCTAATATGAACCAACATGCAGAAGACTTTGATTACGCCCGGCAGGGTTATCTAAGCTAGCTATGACACTGAAGAAAAATTTGAAAAATTCTTTGTTGATATTAATTGAAGCATCGTTCCCAATTTCTGCAATTCCCCCCTTTAAATGCAACATTCATATTACTAAGTGGACCCCCAAATTAGTAAATTTATCTAACTTGGATGGAATTACTTTGAAAGTAATTACTGTCATTTCAAAGTCAAATTGAGTTTTCAGTACAAGATGAACTAATATACTGACAGGTGTTGGTGGCTCATGCCTGTAATTCTAGCTAAGATCTGAAGATCACAATTCAAAGCCAGCCGGGGCAGGAGTGCGAGAGACTCTTATCTCCAGTTAGCCTCCAGAAAACTGGAAGTGGCACTGGACTCACAGTGGCAGAGCACTGACCTTGAGCTGAAGAGCTCAGGGACAGCGCCCAGGCCCTGAGTTCAAGACCCACAACTGGCAAAAAGAAACAAATCATTAAGGAAGCAGAACACACACCAAAAATATCTGATAGGCACCTCAGGAACATTTGACCCAGCCACACTGGGGTCAGGACCCCAATCCACAAGCTCTATAGCATTCTCCTTTGTAAACAGTTATGTGGACTGCACAATGAGACTCCATGTAAAATGAAAGACTTACATCATACAAAATGTGTCTTCTGACAACAATGGCCTGAAATTAGAAATTAATAACAGAAGGATGTCTGGAAGATTCACAAGTATGGGGAAAATAAACAACACACCCCTAAAAACACCACCCGCACAGACAAGATCACAAGACAAATTAGAAACTATTTTGAGATGAATGAAAACAAGAACAGTGGAGCAGGATTGGTGAGGTCAGGAGAACGCGGGGACTCCAGTGAAATTTATAGTGGTGCCTTTCTCAAATTGAGAACAAATGACCTCAAGTCTAACTTAGTGGTCCTCCTTAGGGGAAAAGATTAGGGGGACAAAAGGGTGGGGAAGCTGGAGTGAGGTTCAGCGATAGAGAGCCTGTCCATTAAAAAGCTAGAAGAAAGGGGGCAAAATAAGCCCAAAGGAGGCAGAAATAAGGAAATAATAAAAATGAAAGTAGAAATAAATTAAACAGGGCATAGAAAAAAAAAGTACCATAAAGGGAAAAAAAACCCAATAAAACCAAAAGTGGAGTTCTAGAAAGATTAACAACAAAACTGATGAGCCTCTAGTTTTAAACAGAAATCAATAATAAGAGTAAATCATCATCTGGCTCACACCTGGAATCCTCGAGACTCAGGAGGCTGACATCTGAGGATCCTGGTTCAAAGCGAACCTGAACAGGAGAGTCTGTGAGGCTCTTATCACCAATAAACTACTCAAAAAAGCCAGAAGTGGTACTGTGGATCAAGTGGTAGAGCACTAGCCTTGAAAAAAAAAAAACAACTCAGGGACATTGCCCAGTCCCTGAGTTCAAACCCAAGACTGCCCCCCCCAAAAAAGCGAGATAATTCAGATAATTGAGTTCTGATATAAAGAAAGGATATTAGTCAAGTTTAGAAAAATAAAAAAAATACATTAAAATATTATGAAGAAAGAAAAATTGGGAAAAGCCTATGTCAGGAGCTTGAGTTAGTCATCAAAAACAACGCAACTCTGTGTCCCAGGGGACACGCCCCAAAGGTGTGCTCTGTCAGACACGGAAAGGAGAATGGGCACTAATTTTTGTGCCAGTCCTGGGCCTTGAACTTGGGGCCTGGGCACTGTCCTTGGGGCTTTCTCAAGGCTTGAGCTCTACCACTTGAGTCACAGCACCACTTCAGGCTTTTTCTATGTATTTGGTGCCGAGGAATTGAACCCGGGTCTTTGTGCATGCTAGGCAAGCGCTCTACCGCTAGGCCACGCTCCTGGCATCCACTAATTTTTCTTAAAAGGGTCCCTTCCCCCCCCAACAAAACAAAACCCCAATTCTATGAAGACCACATTATCCCGATACATAGAATTATCACAAAGAAAAGTATAGCCCACCAATCTGTGTGACTGTAAGTGTAAAATCCTCAACAAAAAGCCCAGGGTGGAGGCTCACACCTGAAATTCCGGTGACTTGGAGAAGGTTGGGCAAAGTCAAGCTAGGCACAGAAGGTTCAGGAGACCCCATCTCGCCCGATGGCTGGGAACACACCTGCCACCCCCCGTGACAGAAGGGTGGACAAACAGGAGGACTGCAGGATAGGCTGGCCTGATCATAAAGCAAGATCCTGCCTTAAAAATAACTGATGTCAGCTGGGCGAGGTGGCTCACACCTGTAATTCTACTCCGGAGGCCAGGAGCTGAGGATCACGGTTCAGAGCCAGCCCGGGCACCAAAGTCCATGAGACTCTTATCTCCAACGAACGAAAGCCAGAACTGGAGTGGTGGCTCCGGTGGTAGAGTGCCAGCCTTGCTCGGCCTCGCGGAAGGTCCAGGCTACTCTATCGGCCCAAGGTGGAGAGTAGCTGCTGCGCTGATATTAAACTGACTCCTCGCTCCGTTCACTGAGCTGGTGATGCCATTCCTGAGGGGCTTGGGACCCCCCCAAAACATGCCTGGGATATTACAAGATCTAGGACTATCACCCAAAATTCCATAGCAGTGTGAAAAGGGGGTGAGGCGCACGTGGCCAGCTGAGCAAGCCAGTGAGGCAAACGCGAGGCCTGGAATTCCCACCATGCTGCTGCCACCAGCCTGTGCTGAGGACCTGAGAAGACACCGCTCGACACTCGTCCCCTCCACGCCACCGGGCCAGCTCCGACGCTGGCCGTCAAGTGGGACCACAGCAAACACCGCTTCCCAGACCGCACACGGGGCGGGCAGGTGAACCCCAGCCACAGCCCTGCCACAGCCTCAGGACGCCACCCCTGGAGAGGCAGAGACGGACAGAGACCGACAGACGGGGGGAGAGAGACACGGTAAGAACAAAACCGCTGAATTTGCCGGTTACAGTGTTCACGACCCATTCTTGGAGCTGCTTGTTCCAGTCTAGGCTTGAATAAACAGCAGGAAATGAGAGTCGGGTTTCCTGTTGTTGGTGAAGGGAAAGAGGCCATGTGGGAGGTCATAGGTGATTGGATTGGAATTGGACACGTCAACATGAACCTGTGGTGTGTGTGCGTGTGAGTGTGTGCGCGTGTGTGTGAGTGTGTGCACGTGTGTGTGTGTAGGAAGGGAGTATTTGAACAAGTATGAACCCAAACGAAAAAAAAACACGTACCAAGCCAGCCACGGGTGCCTTGTGCCTCTCTCTACCCTAACCACGTGGGGCTGAGACTGGGAGGGTGATAATCTGAGGCCCACAGGACCAGAGACTGCCAGGCTCTTCTCGTTGCAGCGGCCTCTTTGTATTGGCCTTGCAACGATGCTTTTCTACCAGTTCCAAATTCATTTTCAATGGTTCCCCTTCCTCCCCCACCCCCCAAAAAATGTCCCAAATAATAAATATCAAATCAGAAGAACTGACAGCAGCGTTTCACCATCCCAGCAGGCACCTGGCCCTCAGCAACCAAGGGTGCTCAGAGGAGGAAGACAAGGCCAGCGGCCTGCTGGCCTGGCTGGTGGACAGGAGAATGGCCGCCCTCCCCTGGCAGAGGCAGAGGCAGAGGCCAGGCCAGGAGCGGCGGCCTCTGGACGTCTGAGATGGCCGGAGTCTCCCGGGGAGCCGCTGTCACCACCGCGGATGGAGCCAGAGGCAGGAAGGGCTAGCCAGTGACTCCGAGACTGGGGAGCCCCTGGGGGCCCCATTTTCCAAGAACTGCTCTCTGGCTCTTGGCTCTTGGCACCGGGCCTGCCTACCTTGTCCTGGGGCCAGCGGCAAGCCCGTGAGGTCATGGTCCGGCCTGGCGGGCCTGTGGGCCTCGCCCTGGGCGCCTCGGGGTCTCGTCCCCACCGCAGCGGGGGCTGTCCAGCCATCGCCATGCCAGTTTGGGAGGCTTCAAAGTGGGCGGTAGCCTCCCCAGGACAGGGGGCCCTTCCAGAATATTCTAGCACTCGTTCAACACCCTGTTATAGATGATTCTGAGTCAGGATGGACACACAAACCCCAAAAGTTTACATTCCTAACACCCAGGAATGTGTGATGGTGGGGGGGGAGAGAGAGGGAGAGAACTACAGAATCCCCCTAGGACCGGGTCCCTGGACCTTCCCGAAGTCTCCCTTTGACTTGGTTTGCTCCCCTTTCCTAACACAGCCCCCCACTCCCTGCCGAATAACTTCAATCTGCACAAAACTGCACTTCTGAGAATCCCCATCTCAGATGCCCCCCAAGTCCAAATCTCCCATGTACACCACACTGATACTCCGGCCGCCAGGCCCGCCTCAGAGCAGGAGCCCTCACCCCTGTCTTCTGCATGTGTCCCCAGCAGGTCACGCAGAGGCTTGAGAGGATGGCCCTCCAAGGGGCAGGGCTGAACGAGAAGAGGTCATGTTACTGGGAGTGCGACCCCATGGGGGGAGGGCATCCCCTGGGCTCTTCCCCCATACCTTTCTGCCTTTCTGATGCCAGCCACCCATAATCAATCAACTCAACCTGTGATTGGCCAGAGCCAGGGCCACCGTGATCAACTCAGCCTGTGACTGGCCAGAGGTGGGGCCTGGGAAGGTTGGATCTGAGCCTCCAACACTGCAAACCTCTCATCTCTGTAAGGCACCCGCCTCCAGCCTTCTGTGATAGTAGCTGGAGACAGACGAATGCACACCTCCAGTGTCACCTTGCAGCCTGTCCCTAGGTTCTGTCTCTCTACTATCTCTGGGTGTGGCAGGGTCCCCCTGAGTTTTCTCTTTTGGCTATTTCCTCGTCAGGGCTCCAGTCCAGAAATCCAGCTACACTTCCAGCTGACCACCAGCCATGGCCTCATCTCTACCACACTGAACTGCCGGGCTTGGACCTGAGGCCCTCCGGGGCCTGGTGGCGCCTGGCTTCTGACTGGCACGGGGGCACAGACACCCCCCATCCTGGCAGGCTTCTCAGGAAGATGTGGCCCACCCACCCGCGCCTCCCCCGCCTCGCCAGGCAGCCCTTCGTGTTCAAAAGTGGATTTCCATAATTGAATTATGTGGCGTCCTCTGGCACGCGCCGTCCCCCGGTCCGACTCTGTTTACCAGAGCGTGTTTATGTTTTGACGGTTTCTAGCCGGCCTTTGGAAATGCGATGTTACGCTCTGTCCCAGTCCAGGCTCACACGCGCCTCCCGTCCTCTGGCCCAGCCTCCCGGGCCTTCGTGTCTGCCCTTGGCTTCCTGGGCAACTTCGTCAGGAGACCATCTGGACATCCTTAGAGGGGGCGGCCCCTCCCGCCCGCGCCTGCCAGCCATCTGGGCTGGGGGGGGTCCCTGGCAGGCTCCCCCAGGTGAGGCCAGCCGCAGACCCCGCTGTTTACAGCTCACCAAGCGTGCTCACATGTGCGTGTGCACCCATCTGCGTCCCACACGACGGCTGGGAGGCGGATGTGATCCTAGCCGTCTCCCACACAAGAGCTTGCTATGTGGCCTGGGCTGGCCTCAAGCTCACGGGCCTCCTGCCTCTGTTTCCCCTCCACCCGTCCTTGGGGAGAGTGTGCAGCTGTCTGGGCTCAGCTGGCCCTCCTGACCAAGGCATGCAGGTATGGTCAGGTGTGCAAGAGGTGCATGGATCCTGGATCTATGGAGGGCCCTGATCAGAGTCACCCCAGCCTTGAGAGCTGGGCCGTGAACGCAGGGGGGTGCACGTAACCCCTCTTGGTCCCCACCAGATGGGCTGGGGTCCCCCTGGAGGCCGCTGGGAGGCAGGGGGTCCCCCTGAGTCCAGGGTTTGGGTGGTGACTCCTTCTGTGAGCTCTGATGAAGCACAGGACAGACAGAGGGACGGATGTGGCTTTGGAGAGGAGGAGAGTGGGAAGCAGCCTCTGCCCTGGCCTGTGAAGACCATGGCACCCTGCGCGCTCGGCCTGGTGTTTGGGGGCCCCGGGGGCGGGAGGCGCAGGGGTGAGATTTGGTTCTGGCTGTTTTTCCCGACTGAAGCAGAGACAGTTAGGGGCAGACACGCAGTCCTGCCGGAGAGATTCCATGTGTGCAGCCTGGCCCTGGCCCTCCCGCCCCCACCTCCCACTGGGCACCTTCCTTGGAAAGGGGGAGAGGGAAGGAGAGGGGGCTTGCTTTCTGCCAAGGCTTCCTGCCCCAATATGGCAGCAGGATGGCCCGGGTACCCTGCAGCGAGTGGCGTGCCAGTCCCACAGCGTTTCAGCCAGCCGAAGCCAGCGTGCCTTGACCAGCTCTCCTCCTCCTCCGGGAAGCCTGCCTTGATCAGGACCCCCCACGGGGTCCCCTACTGTCTTCCCCTCACTCGGCCTCCCTGACTAGGAAGTGAGGCCTGTCTTCTTCCATTTGATAGTAGTGGGATTTGAACTTGGGGCCTCAGCTTGCTTAGCAGGTGCTCTTCCACTCGAGCCACATCTCTAGCCCTTTTTGATGTACTATTCAACAGGGTTATGAAGTGGTTATTTGGGATAAATGTAGTTTATGCACTACTTTGTCTTTAAGATGTTTACAGGGGCCAAGGGGGTACACAGATGTTTACGTTAAAAAAAAAAAAAAAAAGCATGTGACAAAGACTGGAAGGAAAAGAAAGAGTTCTCCAGGGTAGCTGAGTGTGGCAGCAGATGCCTGAAACCCCAGCTAATCACCAGACAGAGGCAGGAGGATCCGTGAGCTCAAAGCCAGCCAGGCAAAGTGAGCAACGCCCTGTCTCAAAATCAAAACACTTTTTAAGAAAATAAGGGTGGGGTGTGGCTCAAGTGGCAGAGTCCCTGCCAAGCAGGTATGAGACACTGGATTGAATCCCTAAAAGACAGAAGAGGAGAAAGGAAGGGAGGGGAGCACAGGGGAGGGGAGAGCAATCGCCAGAAGAGACAAAGAGACTAGAAAATGACTAGGGCAGCCGCCTATAATCCTAACTACTCAGGAGACTGAGGTCTGAGGATCAAGGTTCAAAGCCAGCCTGGGCACTAAAGACCATGAGACTCTTATCTCTAGAAAACGGGAAGTGGCGCTATGGCTCAAGGGGTAGGATGGTAGCCTTGAGCTGAAAAGCTCAGGACAGCCTCCAGGCCGAGCAGCAAGCCCCATGACTCACAAAAAGAAAAAAAAAATAAGGCCAGCCCAGAACCCCCTCTCCAAAAGCTATGGAGACCCCATCTCATTCAATGGCCGGAGAGGATGGCAGACACCTGTCATCTAGCCACATGGAAAGCCTAAGCAGGAGGATCTCAGTCCAGGATGCCCAGGCAAAAGCATGAGACCTTATTCACAAGCAAGAACAGAAAAATCAGAAAGGATTGCGGATGTGGTTTAAGTTAAAGTATGTGTCCAGGGAATGCAGGACCGAGTTCAAACCTTAGCACAGAGAGGTGGGGCGGGGGGGGGGGGGACCTTCCAAGTGCCTCTCTTCTGTTAGCACATTTAATGATCACACAGAATGCCCTGGGACCACCATTATCACCTCCATTCCACGGGGGAGGTGCAGGAAGACAAGCCAGCAGCACGGGTCACTCACTGAGCCAGCTTCGTGCCTGGAGGCTGGCTGGGGCAGCCTGGCTGGAGGGCTTGTTTTTGAACATGATAAGGTACAGGCTCTCTGGGATGTATCACTGCTTTCCTTCCAGAGCCTTGTGGAGATAGTCCAACCCAAATAATCGACAGCATCTCAGCCCTGCCAACCGTGTTCTTGGTCGTTTGCTGTACATCGTCTTCCTGCCACAAGGACACCAACCCTTCCTGGTCCGATCTGCCGCCCCGGGTCTCCAGGGATCCCGGGCTGCGCCCTGCCTGAATGAGGTCCAGACAGCCAGGCTTGGGGGAGTGCCTGAACCCTCGACACAAGGCACCTGAGCTGCCAAACGCCCAGAGGCCGGACAGGCGGCCAGCAGAGGGTGAGTTTCCAACTTCCAGCTGCAGCCTGGGCCCAGATGAGCTCACTCAAGGCCGCGCCTGCGTCTCGCAGTCTGTGAACTGCGCCCAGCACTTCAGTCCCAGGCAAATCTCTCACTCAAAAAACCTGCATGTGAGCCCCAGCCACGAGCACGTCGGCCACGCGC
This sequence comes from Megascapheus bottae, assembly GCF_031878675.1. NCBI lineage: Eukaryota > Metazoa > Chordata > Mammalia > Rodentia > Geomyidae > Megascapheus > Megascapheus bottae. Next base: position 5,830,177 of record NC_143542.1, on the reverse strand, counting down.
GGTTGACGCTAAGGAATGACAAGCAAGCCTGGTGGAGCTGCAGTCCAGGCCTGGCCTAAAGTGTGGTCTGGCCGAGGCCCACACACCAGGCCTGGCTCTGGGGCTCTGTCTGGAGCCACGGGCCATGCTTTTCAGCAAAGGTGAGGCTGGAAGCCCCAGGCGCCTGGTGAACCTGTGCAGAGGAAAGCCAGGGAGTGGTCTGGGGCAGTGGTTGGCAGATGGAGGGGTGCGGAGGAGCTGGGACTGAGAGGGAGAGAGGCCAGCGCCTGGGTCTTCATCCTGCTACAAGGACCCAGGACCCCTCAGCGTGGATGGAGGAGGGAAACTTGGGCCAAACCTAAGGGGCAAGGGACAGAGCCATCTGAGTGGAGTTACTCACCAAGCAGTGGGCCACTGGCTCACTCTAGAAGGGAGGAAGACAGGGTAATACCCTGGGCTCCATCTTCCCTAGACAGAAGGCCATAAACTTGGGGAGGGAGAGGATGGAAAAGCCAAACCCAGTGGAGGAAACGGCTGAAGAAAGAATCAGCGAGGGCTCAGGTGGAGAAGCAACAGAAGACGAGAAGCAGAGCAAAACAGCTGGGCTGGTCATGGAGCACCGTGGAAGAGCGCTCGCCTTCAGCCCAGGGTCCCAGGTTCTATTCACCCTCACACCTCCTGAGCAAAAGAGAACAAAACTGCACCATGCCAGAGGCCCATCAGAAACCCTGCATGCGTACCTCTTGGCAGCCAGGAAGTGGAGTCAGGAGCGAGGCCCAGAGGAGGAGAAGGGGAGGGGGAGAGGAGAGAGAGGAGAGGGAGAGGGGAGAAGGAACAGCAGAGGGCAGGGGGAGGTGCAGGGACAAGACACTGTTCTGAGCCCCAGCCCTCACTTTTGTCCCTGCCTCCTGACAGCCAATCCATTCTAAAGTCATCGGTGAGGGCTGGGAGTGTGGCCTCGTGGCACAGGGCTTGCCCAGCATGCACGACGCTCTGGGTCCGATTCCTCAGTACCACATACACAGAAAAGCCAGAAGTGGTGCTGTGGCTGAGTGGTAGAGCTCAAGGACAGTGCTCGGGCCCTGGGTTCAAGCCAGTCATCAGCAAATGCGCCCTCACCCCCCTCATCTCCCAAGGCCCCGCCTCCTGACAGAACATTCAGCTATGATGTCATCTGTGGATGAGCCCATTGGTGGAGCCAGAGCCCCTGGGACCCAATCACCTCTCCGTATGGCCACCATCTGAGGCCTAAACCTCCAATTCATGAAGCTATTGGAGAGAACATTTCACAAGCTAGCCACAACCCTCAGGGGGCCGCTAGCCGCCTGGGGGCTCAGCTGGCCCCTAACCCCAAGTTTTTGCTGTGCCCTAGTCCCCCAGATGCCATGGCTAGCAGGGCCGGCAGGGTTTGAGGACATATGGACGTCTTCCATACCCAAAGGGGCTGGCATCTCTCCGTGGGGAGGGGTCTCCGCCAGAGCCCAAGGCCTTTCTGTGGCCCCCTTTGCCTCAAGCATCCTGCACCCAGCTTACAGTCCATGCTTCTGGAAACATTGTGCAGGCCGCTTCGTGAAGGGGCCCTGGTGCCATGACAGGGAGTGGGGACGCTGCGGGCAGGGGCTGGACGCCCCTCACCCCTGGTGCCCGCCCTCCCTCCATTCTGGAGCCTCCTGAACAGGCTGGACAGGGTGGCAGTTGGAGAGCTCATCACCACGAGTCTCCTCCCCAGGGCACTGTTGAAATTAAATTAACATTTTTTCCATTTCCCCTTGATTGCAAACATATTGAAGGCTCTTACACACAGCATGCCTCTCTGGCTCCTGCACGCCTGGTTTCTCTGCATGGACTTCCAGGCCAGGCCTGGCCAGGAGGAGGAGGAGGAGGAGGAGGAGATACTGGTCGCATACCCCTTTGCTGGGCTTCAAAGACCCTGTGTGCCCAGACATGGAGCTGATTTTCCGTCTTCTCGCAGGTACCTGGGCCCCCGGCCTGCCTCCTCCCGTGCTGACTCCAGCCCTCGGGGCTGCCAGGCCCCAGGTGAGCTGTGCCAGGAAGATGCCTGCCTGGCCCCTGGGAGGCCCTGGGTTTCACCCCAACACAGGCAGCAAAGCAAGGAGGGAGGGCACCTAGTGGGTCAGACTGACACCAGGAGATGGCATGGTGTGGCCGGGGTGGGTACCAGGACAAGCCCTACTCCTGGGCCTGCTTTCCCAGGACTCCGGGAGGGACAATCAGAAGAAAACTGCCTGGGAGGCGGCCCTGGCCCCGTGCCAGGGTCTGTTTTAAATCTTTTTCTTAACTCAGGGGCTCACATTTGCCAGGCAGGCGCTGTTCACTGCGTCTGCTCCGGCGGCCTCACCCCCTGGCTAGTTTTGAGGCAGGGTCTCACTGTCCGTCTAGGCCCATCTGGACGGTGATTCTCCTGACTTGTAATCCCGCCCCACACTATTAAGGAGAGGGGACACTGTAAGGTTAGTTCTGTATTTATTTTGGTGATACTGGGATTTGAACTCAGGGCCTTACACTTGATAGGCACTCACCCACCACTCCTCCAGTAATCCTAAGTACCAGGAAGCTGAGATCTGAGATTCAGGGTTCAAAGCTGACCCAAGACAAATTCAATGATTCTTACCTCCAAATAGGCAGCATAAAGCTGGAAATGGAGCTGTGGTTCAAGTGGTAGAGGGCCAGCCATGCTCAAACCAGCCGTGCTGGAGCACAAGGCCCTGAGTTCAAGTACCAGCACAACTAGAAAGACAAAAATCTTTCCATGAAAGTGGATGTGGCTGAGGAGGTGAGGAGCCCTCAGCCCCTCTGGACATTTTTAAGGATTGTTTGGGGGCACAGAGCAGATGCACAAAAGCAGAGGACAGCCAGGCATTGGCTTTGCAGATAGGAAAGCAGTTCGGGGTGGGGCCCCTACACTGCTGCACCCCAGATGCCACCACCTCCTCCCCACACCAGGCAGCCATAGTTCACAAAGCTGGAGACGGATCTGGCAGGAGCCCCGTGTCACAAGACTGGAAGCCGGTGCAGTCCAGACCTGCCTCAGCTGGGGCAGCCCGGCCCGGCGTGACCCCGCCTGGACCCCCGGGCTCGCAGCGTCTCTGACCTCCCCTCTACCCAAGAAGGAGGCCAGGCCCTGGCTCCAGGCTGTGTCTGGTTTCTTGGGGTGACCCTTCTATTTCAGACCATGGAGTCCCCACCCCCCCCCAGTCAAAAGGCAGGACGACTGGAGGATGCTCCCAGCCGTTCCAGAATGTCTGAACGGCTCCCAGGGAAGGTCTAGGCGGGCCGTGGAAACAGTTCTGTCTGCCCAGCACTGCGTTTTCCCCCCCCCCCCCACCCCTGGCCTGGCCACTCGGGGCCCAGCCAGCCTCGAACACACTTGGCAGGCGGGAGCTTTGATTCACGCCCCTCGGGCGGCCTCGTGGCCAGGCCAACCTGGGCTAGAACACGCACGGCATTCTTGGCCTCCCTGAGCAAGCACCCAGGCTTTGCGGGGCGGGGGGGGGGTGGCCAAGTGGTGGGGGTGGGGGACCCTGGACGGCTCTGTTCTGGGCAAGGCAGGGGGTGACCCGGCACGAGCACGTCTGAAGCAGCCGCCAAGCTGGCCAAGGAAAGAGTTCAGCCCCATAAACGCAGACGACGATGTCTGGGATACAGACAGCGGGGCTGGGGGGGGGGGGGCTGGGGAACAGCGGTCTACCTGCTTCCTGGCCAAGGAAGAAAAGCTGGCCTGGACGGTGGCCGCAGCGCGTGTCAACCCCATCTTCCCTCCCTGGGACCCTTCTTTCTCTTAGAGTGGCTCTGCTCAGGCTGGCCTTGAACTCGAAGTCCTCTTGTCTCTGCCTCCCCAGTGCTGAGATTACAGGTGTGTGCAACTCCGTCCAGCCTCTTGTGCCCTTATACCACCCCTACACCTTACCCTCACACCACCTCCTCTTCCTCCTCCTCTTCCTCTTCCTCCTCCCCTTCCCTCCTCCCTCCCCTTCTCCTCGAAGGAACCCAGCCTGCTCCTTCTCCATTCTCCACTGCCTAGACCCCCAGGATGGCCAAGAGTTCAAAGCCAGCTACTAGGCAGCCCAGGAGGAAAAAACCTCCCTGCCTTTAGCTCTGCTCTCTGTCCATTCCCAGGTCTCCCTGCTCCCGGCGCCCCTCAGACCAGAGAGAGGAGCAGGCTTGGATTTGGCTCCGCCCCAGGCCAGGCTGGGCCCAGTGCAGATGGAGGACAGCTCTTGTCTAAAGCCCCTGAACCCATCGGCCTGAGCCCACCTTCCCAAGGCCAGGTTTGCTGGTCTGGACCACGGGGAGGCTGACACCCGCCCGGGGGCTCAGTTTCCCGCAGGTCCGGCTCCCTGTCCGGGCCTGGGTGGGCACCACGCTGAAGTCCTGGGCAGGGAGAGCCTGGGAACTCTGACCAGAGCTGGGGTCAGACACGGGCTGGCAGTGTGGGGCTTGAACTGAGCTGAGCCCAGGCGCTGCTCCTGAGCTTTTTGCCCAAGGCTGGTGCTCTACCACTTGAGCCACAGCACTACTTCTGACTTTTTGGTAGTTCACTGGAGATGAGAGTGTCAGAGCCTTTCCTGCCCAGCTGGCCTCAAATCACAATCCTCAGATCTCAGCCTCCAGAACAGCTATGATTATAGGTGTGAGCCTCCAGCAGCCAGCTAGAGGCTTGACTTCAATCCTCCCTTTGCCACCTGTTGGCGACAGGCACTGGGCACGAGGGAGAGTCTCTCGGGGCCTCTGGGTTCTCCTCCATGGCCCAGAGTGAGCAGGAGGCCGGGGCCTGAGGCCAGGAAGAGATGCGCGGTGAATGAGGCCTGAGTACTCAGACCCCAGCGCGGCCCTGAGGCCTAAGCTCCACGGTCCCCCGCGTCGATGTCCCCCCCCCCGGGGCGCTCTGCCAGGCCTGCAGCCTGGGCCAGCTCCAGAGGACGGCAGGCCAGGCCAGGCCCAGGGACTCGGCTCCTTCCCTCTCTGTTACCTCCTTAAAAGTCCACCCGCCAGGCAGTCGGGCCTGTGTGCTCCCAGGGCTGCATTCCCAACATGCCACAGGGCTCGGGGGGGGGGGGCTCCCCAGAAAGCATGCATTCCAGAGCATTCCCCAGGGAAGAGCCACAGAACCAAGACGTTGAACACTGGGCCCCTGGGCCACTTGGAGCCTGTGCGGGACTCAGGGCGGAAAGGGGACAGTGAGGAGGGACACTCGACAGGGGGCCCGGGGGGCCCAGGCCTTCTCTCCCTTCCCTTCCTGATCTTACCTCTTCTTCCACATCATGTCACCTGCCACCTGCAGCCCAGGACAGCCCACTCTGCCACATTCCTCTCCACCTGGCCGCCCAGTCCCCTCTGAGGTCCAGGCAGGGGAGACGTGTCTCCCTGGAGGGGCTCTGGGCTGCCAGAGCTGGGGGGCGGGGAGGGTCCACTCTGGTGGTCAGCGAGTCCTGTGGGGGGCAGCTGAAGAGGCCATGGGGAGGCATGGCCCTGGAGCTGTACTTCAGAGGAAAGGAAGCCAGGCTGAGCCCTGGTGCTTCACACCTGTTACCCCAGCTCGAGACTGAGATCTGAGGATCCCAGTTCAAAGCCAGCCTGAGATGTAGATACAGATTTTATTTCCCCTTTGGTCAGTCCTGGGGCTTGAACTCAGGACCTGGACACTGTCCTTCAGCAGGTTTTTGCTCAAAGCTACAGCACCACTTCTGTCTTTTTCTGTGTATGTGGTACTGCGGATTGGAACCCAGGACTTCGTGAATGCTGGGCAAGCACTCTACCACCAGGCCACGCTCCCGGCCCCAGCCAGCCTGTCTTATCTCCAATGAAGCACCAAAAAGCTGGAAGCAGAGCTGTGGCTCAGGGGTGTAGTGCCAACCTTGAGGGACAAAGCTCTGAGTTCAAGCCCCAGGATTGGCACACACGTGTACATGCCTTACACACACACACACACACACACACACACACACACACACACACACGCGCATACACAGGCTAAGCAGGTAGGTGGTGGGCCTGGCCCTGTGACTCCGGCTAAGCAAGGAAGCTTCTAGGCTCTTTGGCATCCCCCACCCCACCCCCACTGGAGGGAGGGTGAGACAGACACACCCCCACCCCAGGAACGCTGGTTGCCCTGGAAATACTGTTTGGGTACAAACACTTCCTCCGCTGCTGCTGGGGACACAGCGGGAGGGGGCCTCTCCAGGGAGGCCGGGGGTGGGGGGCGTAGGGTTGTGGGGGGCATGGGGAGACCCCCGCTGCCCCCCATCTGGGCCTGGTTCCTGGGCAGGGGCAGAAGCGGCCCTCTCCCCAGGACCCCAGCGGCAGGACCTGCAGTGCCCCCAGGCCTCAAGCCTGTAGGCCCCCCCCCCCCCACTCTGCACCTGCCTTACCCTCCGTGATGCCTTGGGAAACCCCCATTTCCAGCTCCTGCCGTTCCTCCATGGAGAGAGGGGTCGGGGCTCCTCCTGCTCCCCTGCGCGCTGAGAAGCCCCTCTCCATGGGGTCCCCAAGAGGCATCCAGGGGGCTGGGGGACAGGACTGACGGGGGTGGGGGGGAAGCCTGGGGAGGGGCTGGGAATTCTCAGGACTTTCTCAGAGCCATGACTCAGTGGGCAGATGGCAGTGATCAGGCGCTGGCAGGGGCACCGCAGGGCGGAGACGGCAGCCCCGGTCCACCCAGGACAGGTGCTACTCCAAGCCCCGCTGCACGCACATCGAGACCCCAGGGCCAGGCACCGAGCCCCAGGCCAGAGGACGAATGGCTGGCCTGTGCTGGGGCAGTCACCCCAATGTCCACTCCTGCTCCCCAGAAGGTCCCTGAGCCCTCCCCACCCATCACACACCCCAACCCTGGGATCCCGTACCCCTCCTACCCTCGTCGGCTCGGGGCCCTGAAAAGATGTCTCAATTCTCCAGAGAGAAAAGCAAAGCGCATGTTGTTTTCCAGAGTTCCCAGTGAAAACATTTGTCAAGGAAGGCCTCGGTTCAAGGCAGGCTACGTGCTGTTTTGTTTTGTTTTCCCGAAGCAGGGTCTCTGTTTTGCCCAGGCTGGGAGTGTGACACTGCCCTGGTAGGCAGGGACTACAGGCCATGCACCACCACACCAGAGGGTCTGTTAAGATGGGGGTCTCAGCGAGGCGCGGTGGCTCTCGCCTGGCATCCTAGCTGCTCAGGAGGCTGAGATCTGAGGATGAAGGTTCAAAGCCAGCACAGGCACAAAAGGACCTGAGACTCTTATATCCAATGAACCTCTAGAAAACAGGATGTGGAGCTTAGCTCAAGGGTAGGGCGGTAGCCTTGAGCTGAAGAGCTCAGGGACAGCGCCTAGGCGGAGTTCAAGCCCCATAACCAAAAAAAAAAACAAAAAAAAAACAATCCCAGCTAGTAGAGGATGTAAATTGGAGGATCAGGCCTCTGGGGCAAAAACGTGAGACCCATCTAAAATTAAAGAAAGTAAGACAACTAAGGCAAAAACATGAGACCCTGTCTAAAATTAAATAACTAAAGCAAAAAGGGCTGGGAGTGTGGTTCAAGTAGTAGAAACTTAAGCCCAAGACCCTGAATTCAAATCCCAGATGCAAGAATAAGAAAGAAGAGGAACAGGAGAGGAAGAAAAAGGAATGGGAGTAATGGAATAAAACTGAAACATAAGTCGTTATACTTATAGTCAATGGATTTTTTTTACAAGACCATTCAACGAGGAAGGAGATACATTTCAGACAACTGCATTTCTGCATGAAATTCGATACCTACTGCAAGCCACAGACAAAAACCAACAAAACGAAGGCTCAAAATCTGAGCTAAAACTGGAAATCGTGTTTGTTGTTGGTGGTGTTATTTTGTCATAGGGCTTGAACTTGGGCCCGGGTGCTGTCCCTGAGCTCTTTTGCTCAAGGCTAGCGCTCTACTATTGAGCCACAGCACCATTTCAGTTTTCTGGTGGTTAATTGGAGATGAGAGGCTCTCGGTTGTCCTTCTCGGGCTGGCTTTGAACCAGGATCCTCAAATCTCAGCCTCCTGAATAGCCAGGAGGACAGATGTGAGCCGCCAGTTCCCACCAGATAAAACTCTTAAAAGAAAATGCCAGGGTAAATCATGATCTCGTGCTTATCAGTGACTTGAGATACAGCGTACCCAGAGCGCTGGCGAGAGGGAAGGAGGGAGGGAGGGGGGGAGGGAGGGAGGGAGGGGGGAGGGAGGGAGGGAGGGAGGGAGGGGCATTAACGCAATCAAGAGAATAAAAAGACCAATTAGAGAATGAGAAGGCATTTGCGAGTCCACTCTTCAGTGACTTAAAGGTAGAAAAGAGAGATGAGGGCACTGGTGCCTGCAATCCCAGCTACTTCAGAAGCTCATCTGAGGATCATGGTTTGAAACCAGCAGGGAAGTCCAGGAGATTCTCATCTCCAACAAACCAGCAAAAAGCCAAAAGTGGAGCTGTCTCAAGTGAGAAGGGAGGCCTTGAGTTCAAGCCCTGGTACTGGCACAAAAAGGAAGAAGAGGAGGAGATGGAGGAGGGGAGGGGAGAGGGAGGGGGAGGAGGGAGAGGAGGAGGAGGAAGAGGGAAAGGAGGAGGAGGGGAAGGGGAGGAGGAGGAGGAGGAAGAGGGAGAGGAGGAGGGGAAGAAGAAGGGGAAGAGGAGAGGAGGAGGGGAAGAGGAGGAGGTAGGGAAGATGAAGAGGGAGAGGAGGAGGAGGAGGGGAAGAGGAGGAGGAGGAGGGAGAAGAGGAGGAGGGAGAGGAGGGAGAGGAGGAGGAGGAGAAGAGGAGGAAGAGGGGAAGAGGAGGAAGAGGGGGAGAGGGGAGGAGGGGAGGAGGGGGGAGAGGGAGAGAAGGAGGAGAAGAGGAGGAGGAGGGGGAGAGGAGAGCAGGAGGAGGGGAAGAGGAGGAGGAGGAGGTCATCAATTGGAGTCTCCACGTAGGAGAGGGAGGAAGACCCTCTGGAGAGGCGGGAGGACGTAAGGACACTGGTCCCCCGTGTTCTCTGGGAACTTGCCTCCAAATTCCCTGAATTCTCCCCACATTTGTCGTCCAACATGTCCTGGAAACCCACTGGGCCAAGGTGGGGCCGGGTGCCAGAGCGGGCGGCCCTCCACCAGGCGACAGGGAGGGGGAGGAGCGTGGGAAGGCCAGCAGGGGCGTGTGCTGGGACCAGGCGGGAGGAGGGCAGGGCAGGGCAGGGCAGACGTGGGCAGCGGCTGAGGGCCAGAGGCCCCAGGGCTGAGACCTCAGTTCCCACACAGCAGGGCAAGGTGTCCGGGCCTGAGTCACCGGGGCGGGGACAGGCCCTGCCGTGGGGTCAGCACAGCACCCTGCGAGGGGACCCAAGCCAGGTGGGCACCCCAGGCTGGGCTGGGCCTGCCACGGGGGGATTCCACGAGACAGACCGCAGCCCCCGGTGCACCGTTGGCCGGAGATGGCGCCGTCCACGGGTCAGGAGGTCACCAGCACAGTCACACCACGCTGCAGCCAGGCTGTTGGGGGGCTGGGCTCCCCGGGGGGGGGTGACTCTCTTATTAATGGGTGGAAAGAGAATGCCTGCCAGAGCCCGGGACGAGGCACTGACAGCCACTGAGTCAGGAGATGCCCTGGCTGAGGACACATCGCAGGACTCTCCCCGGGGCTCCGGGGTCCCCCAAACCAGGGAGGGAACTGCTGCGGTCCTTGGCCCCCCACATTCCGGCCTGTGCAGGGGAGGCGGTGGCAGAGCACCCCCACAAGCTTGCGAGCTTCCCTGCATGGGCACCCCGAGTCAGGGTGCACCCCAGAAGGCGAGGCGTTCCTTTCCCCCCACCACTCCAGCCTGCCACGGGTCACCCCCCAAACCAGACAGAATCCATGCACATGTAAACACCCCACACCGACCGAGCACCCCGCCCTGTCCCTGAAATCCAGGGCAGCTGGCCGGCCCTGGCCCAGTCCCGAGACAGACGACAGCTTCGCTCCACAGACCTCAGAGCCCCGGAACCGGGGTCACGGGCAGAGGAGGCAGCTGTGATGGGAGGCAGCTGGGCTGGGGTGCTGGGCTGGGGCCTTCCCCGCTCCCCAGCTCCCAGCTGCAGGCTGCTGGCTGCCAGAGCCGAGGTGGGGGCCAGAGGCAGGCGCGGGGCCAGCAGTGAGGCGGGCGATGGCATCGCATGGTGTCTCTCCGGGGACGGGGCCCCAGGGTCCAGGACATTCCACACTCCTCGGGGGTGAGAGGCGAGCCAGGCTGGGCCATCGCCCGTCCCCGCTCCCTCCCACGGGCGGGGGCGCCTCCCTGGGCCGGGCAGCTCGCTGCCTGTGTGAGTTGCAGGAGACAAACTGCCCGGCCACGAGGCATCTCACAATTCCACAGGGACACCAGGCCTGGCGGGTTCCCCCGAGTGATAGGACACTGGGGACTCCATAGGGGACATGTGTTGGAAGCAGTGCACCCCAGGACCCCCCAGGATCCCGATCCTGCCTTCATGTCACAGTGCAGGGTGGGCGACCTGGAAGCCAAGACAAGCATCTTCCTCGACTTCATGCATTCACGAGGCAACCAAGAGAGAAAGGAAACAGAAACGCTGATGGTGTCCTAGGGCAAGAGGGGGCCCAGGGGACAACACAGCAAGCCAGGACCCAGCGCCTGAGGGCCGGGGTGGGAGAAATCCTGGTGCTTCCCGGAGGAGGCATCCTGCTCAAGCCCAGCATCCCCCCTGAACTGGCTCTTGTCAGAGGCAGCAATAGAGCAACAACAGGCAAACTGCAAACAAGTCTGGGGGGGGCATCACTGCTGCCCAAGTGGCCTGAAGGTCACCTCTCCTCCCCACCCCTCAGTCCCAGCCAGCCCAGGTGCTCGGGGGCAGAGGACCTCTCAGGGCTGCCCACAGACTGGTCGCCACTCAGGAGACCCCCAAGTCTTCATGGGGTGCTCAGTCTTCCCTTCCTCAGCTGTCCTGCCCTGTGGCTCCATCCAGGGCAAGCGTGGGCTCTGGTCCCCCATTTCCCAGGGCAGCCATCCAGGGGGAGAGGGCCTGGCCAGGGGCTCCCAGCTCTGCTTGAACAAAGAGTCTGTGCTCTGGCTGGCTTGGGTCAGGCTGACCGGCGAGGGTGGAACTGGGCTCAGCCCAGCGAGTCCCAGAGGCTGGGGATTGAAGGCTCGGGCAGGGGCTGTGGGCTGGGCGTGGAGACCTAACATCGAGGAGCTGCCCAGACCCAGGGGAACGGGACAGCGTGCACTGCCCGGGGACCGATCCTGCGTCCTTTGCTTAGGACAGAGGGGATGGAGGGATGGGGTAGGACCAGAGGGCAGGGCCTGCTGCAGACACACGGCCAGACAGAGGGAAGCTGGAGCCGGCTGGCCGCTCGGGAGGCTGAGGTCTGAGAATTGTCACCATTCAAAGCCAAGAGGGGGCTGGGTGTCGTGGCCCACGCCTGTCATCCTAGCTGCTGAGGGGACTGAGAGCTGAGGAGGGCGCTGGCCTTGAGCTGAAGAGCTCAGGGACAGCGCCCAGGCCCAGAAGTCAAGCCCAGAACTAGGAAAAAGAAGGAAAAAAAAAAAAAAGAAGGGCTCAGGGTGTGCAGGGGGCGGAGGAGGCCGGGGCCCTCGTCTGCCCAGCCAGGTTCTTCGGGAAATGTAGAATCCGGGTCAGGGGCCATTTTTACCTTTTAAAAACCACAGACATGTGGGAGGGACAGACAACGGCGCCCGTGACGTCAATGGGGGCTTTGCTTTTGTGTCTGTGGTTTTGACAGGCGGAGGCCAGACCAGGAGGCTGGGGGACTGGGAGAGGAAGCAGAGGCCAGAGCCACCCGCCCTCGGGTCTGTCACCCTGCAAGGAGCGCCTGTGTGGCATGGCCGCAGTCACACTAGCTGTGGGGCTGAGATCGGGAGGGTCCCAGGCCAGAGCCACTCAGGTGGGAGAATCACAGTCCACGCCTTTGTCCCTGGACGTCAAGGCGGCCTCGCGTGGACCCGGGCCCAGCAAGGCCTGGGCAGGAAGGTCACGCAGAGTGGACCTGCCAGCAAGGACCAGTGCCCCCACTCACTCAGCACCATGGACTCAGGGACCCAGCTCCATTCCGGACCCAAGGAGCTGAGTTTCCACTCCACAGAAAGAGAAAACCCCACTGTATGCCTGCACTGAGGTGGCGCACGCCTGTCCCCCATCTGCCTGGGAAGCTGAGGTCTGTGGACTGGGTTCAAAGCCAGCCCAAGCAGGAAAGCCCATGAGCCTCTTATCTCCAGTGAACCAGCAAAATGTCAGAAGTGAAGCTGTGGTTCAAGTGGCAAAGCACCAACCTTGAGTAGAAAGAGCTAAGTGACAGTGCCCACGCCTTGAGTTCAAGCCCCAGGACCAGCACAAAAGGAGGAAAGGAGGAAGGGAGGGAGAAAGGGATGGAGGGAGGAAGAAAGAAAGGAGGGAAGGAGGGGAGGGAAGAAGAAAGGGAGGGAGAGAGGCAGGAAAAAAGGAAGGAAGGGAGCAAGCACCCCACACCAGCGGGCTCAGGGAAGGCCGAGGCCTCCATGGAGCCCTGGCTGGCGCCTCCTGAGGGCGCCCCAGGTTTGCGGGTGACAGGTGTCTCCCGGCCTCCTCACCCCACCTGTGTCCCCTGTGGGGCAGAGGGGAGAAAAGTCCCCCCTCCAGTCCCCCTCCATCCCTCCCTGCACTTGGGCTCCTGGCTGCCATGGGAAGCCGGACAATAGTGGGAAATATTTGCCTCCAAACAGCCGGGCTCCCTCAGGAACTGCCCGACCCTGGCCGGGGAAGCCAAGTCCAGTGGCCCCACCCTGCTGCTTCAGACCAAGCCGCCCAGCGGCGGGTCACCCAGGCAGGGGTGGCCACGGGCACTGAGGGGACAGAGGGGGCAGGGACTGGCAATCCAGAAAGGGATTTCCAGCCAGAGTATGGGGCTCACGCAGCGGAGACAGGGACCGGGGGTTCCAGACCAGCTGACACCGTCTTGGAGATGCTCTCAACATTCAATTCCAGGGCCGGGATGGATCCCAGCACCCCATAAAAAAGGTGGTAGTCGGGGGGGGCTGCTCTGTCCCCAGACTCTAAGCCAGATTGTCGCAGTGTTTTCACAGACAGCTGTGATGTTGGGTGAATCGGAGATAATAAAAGACTGGGACGTGGTTTCCAAAATGTATGAATTCATTCAACAAACATCCTGAGCCAGACGCACAAACGCCGTGCTCTGCGCTGCTGGAGGCGGTGATGGGGGGGGGGCACCCCTGCCCGCCGAGGAGACACAGCGCAGTTTATAAACCAGCGACCACCATGGCTCACACCTGCACCCCAGCTACTCAGGAGGCTGAGCTTGGAGGATTGTAGCTCAAGGCCCGGGAAGTCTAGGAGACTCTTTATCTCCCACGAACCACCACATGGAGCTGTGGCTCAGGGCCGGAGTTCAAGTCCTAGTACCAGCACACACACCCCAAAAGGTTTAAAAAAAACCCACTGGAGGTCACTGTCCCCATGTTTGATTAAAGAAGGCCACCGGTGACATCCCCTTGGCCCATCCCTCCTCCCCTGGTGGACGCCTCAGCTGCAGATGTGCTGCCCCCACGTGACCCGGCTGCTTCTGTGTAGAGACCCCCAGGCCATGGGGACTTCCTGTTCCCACAGAGAGAAGCAGAGGGGAAGCGCCGGTGACCCCAGGGTCCCAGCAGCTCTTGGCCAGCTGCCCCGGCCTTCTTGTGAGTTGGGGACACGAGGCCGGGGCAGCTGAGGTCGGCCAGCGGGGCTGCCTGTCGGAGGCCCTCACGCCCACCCGCCCTGCCCGCCCGCCAGACGGGGAGGGGCGTGGCTCCCGGCCTTGACTGTGGACTGAAGTGCCAATGAATCTGAACCACGTGGAGGCTGCGTCTGGGAGGAGGGCGTCTCACCCCACCCGGCCCAGACAGCACAAAAATAGTCCCACTCTGACCCACAGGCCTGGCCCCTTTTCTCAGCCCCCTGTCCTGGACACAGGCAGCGGTGGCCTCTTTCCCTGGATCTGGATTGTGCAATTGTCCCCTGGATGTTTCGTGGCCTGTTTGTTGACTGGCCAGGCTTGTCTGGGAGAATTCACTGCCCCCTGCTAGGCTTGGAAAGGGGGAGCGAGGCAGAGAGCCCCCCCCCCCACAGTGTGGAACAAACAACACCAGGACTTCGTGAGCTCCAGAGGAGAGGACGCAGGCTCCAATGGGGACCCTGTGCCTCCAGGCGTGTCTTAGATGGGGGTGCAGGACCTGAGCCCCACAGGTGGCCCCAAGACTGATGGCAGGAACCACCTGAGAAGCCGGCCTTCACCACTGTTGGCTCACACCTGGAATCCTAGCCACTCAGGATTCAGGGAGCACAGTTCAAAGCCGGCCTGAGGAAGAAAACGCTGTGAGACTCTTAGCTCCCATTAACCACCCAAAAGCTAGAAATGGAGCAACGGCTCAAATGGTAGAGCGCCCGGGCTGCCGGGAACCAGGCTGTGGCGCCTCGGGGCTCAGCCTTCGGGTCCTGGAAATGGGGTGATTCTGGGGATGGCGCCTCCCCCAGGGACCCAGTAAAACCCTCGGGAGGACCTGAGGACAGGGTTCAGTCATCACAGCCCCTCGTTAGTTTTTATGTGTCTTGCGTGTCTGAGTCACATTTTCCATGGGGACAGAAAGGCGGTTTGTGCGCTGCGCCCAAAGCTGCGAGGCCTGGGGGACAGAGGCACTGAAGGCTCCTTCCAGCCGGGGCCAGCAATGGTGGGATAAGTGGACCACAAGATGGAGGCTGGCCGCCTCGGGAGACACACCCAGGCTGGGGAGGCTGTGGCGGGCGGGTTGCAGAGTCTCTTTGCCAAGGTTGCTTCTTGCCCATCTCCCCCATCCCTTTCATCCGCCCATTCTGCAGGCCACGTGTCCTGTGCCCGGCCTGACACGCAGGGCCCAGGCGGCTCCGACTGGGAGGGGGTCACCTCCCAGAATTCTTCAGTTCACCTCTGGAACTCCTGCCTGACAGGCCTCCCCTCCCGCAGGAGCAGAGCTGCCACCAGCAGGCAGCTTCACGCAGCCCCTGGGCCTTGGGGGACAGTTCTGCTTTGTGTACCCGTCCTAGAGATTGAATTCAGGGCCTGGGCACTGTCCCTGAGCTTTTGTGCTCAAGGCTGGCACTCTACCACTTGAACCATAGCCCTGTTTGGGGCTTTTGGCTGACCAAATGCAGATCAGAGTCTCCGAGACTCTGCAGCGTTGACCGGTGACCCTCAGATCGCAGCCCCCTAACCAGCTCTGATGCAGGCCGTGGTTTTCTTGCTCGTCTCTCTCCTTGGCTGTGTAGTGTCTCTTGGCAGACACCCTTGTCTGCCAAACACAGCCTGTCCCCCACCCCTGGCGACTCCCTGACAGAGCCCAGGCACCCCACGAGGAGCGTGTGCACAGGGCCATCCACGGACCCCTGGGGCTCTTTCAAGTGGCGCCAGACAGCTGCGGGTGGGCTGGTGGCAGCTGTCACCACTCCAGGCAAAGGACATGTGTCCTGTGCATGTCCAACAACTCCCCGGGGGAAGTCCTGTGGGCAGTGCGGTCCAGAGAGTTGGGGCACATTCTCCCACCCCCACTCCCTCCCCCCGGCCTGGACCCCAGGCAGCGCCAGCTCATGACCTAGCTGGACTCCAGCCATCCAGATGTGGGACCGGCATCTCGCCGAGGATATGGGGCCCAGATGGGCCGTGGTCGCCAGGCCTGGCTCCTCGGATCCAGATGCTCGGTGTTTAGCCGGCGGCCGCGGCCAGGCGGCTTTGGTCTGCAGATGTGGCCTGAGCAGGGGAGCAGACCAGCAGATGTGTGCAGCGGGACCAGCTGTCACATCCAGGCCCTGCCAGCAGTTCTCGGGGGCGGGAGGGGGGGTTTGGAACACCCCTAGTCTCATGGCCCCGGAGACAAGGCAGTTGGAGGTATGCAACATTTGAGACCCAATAGGAGCAAAGATGGGAGCACGAGTGTGTCCACAGGGGAAAGAGAATCCACAGGGAGAGTCCACAGGGGAGGGAGAGTCCACAGGGGAGAGTGAGTCCACAGGGAGAGTCCACAGATGGGGAGAGTCCACAGGGAGAGTCCACAAGGAGAATCCACAGGGGAGAGTCCACAGGGGAGAGTCCACAGGGGAGAGTGAGTCCAAAGGGAGAGTCCACAGGGGAGAGTGAGTCCAAAGGGAGAGTCCACAGATGGGGAGAGTCTACAGGGAGAGTCCACAAGGAGAATCCACAGGGGAGAGTCCACAGGGGACAGTCCACAGGGGAGAGTGAGTCCACAGGGAGAGTCCACAGGGGAGAATGAGTCCACAGGGGAGAGTCCACAGAGAGAATCCCCAGGGGAGAATCCACAGGGAGAGTCCACAGGGGGGAGTGCACAGGGGAGATTCCACAGGGAGAGACCACAGGGAGAGTCCACAGGGGAGAGTGAGTTCACAGGGAGAGTCCACAGGGAGAGCCCATACAGAGAGTCCACAGGGGAGAGACCACAGGGAGAGTCCACAGGGGAGAGTGAGTCCAGAGGGAGAGTCCAGAGGGAGAGTCCACAGGGGAGAGTCCACAGGGGAGAGTGAGTCCACAGGGAGAGTCCACAGGGGAGAGTCCATGGGGAGAGTCCACAGGGGAGAGTCCACAGGGAGAATGCGTCCACAGGGGAGAGTCCACAGGGAGAGAGAGTCCACAGGGAGAATGAGTCTACAGGGGAGAGTCCACGGGGAGAGTCCACAGGGGAGAGTGAGTCCACAGGGAGAGTCCACAGGGGAGAGTGAGTTCACAGGGAGAGTGGGTCCACAGGGGAAAGTCCACAGGGAGCGTCCACAGGGAGAGTCCACACGAAGAGTCCACAGGGAGAGTCCACTGTGGGAGAGGTCACAGGGTGAGTCCAAGGGGAGAGTGAGTCCACAGGGAGAGTCCACAGGGGAGAGTGAGTCCACGGGGAGAGTCCACAGGGAGAGTCCACAGGGGTGGGAGAGTCCACAGGGAGAGTCCACAGGGAGGAGTCCACAGGGAGCATCCACAGGAAGAGTCCACAGGGGAGAGTGAGTCCACAGGGAGAGTCCACAGGGAGAGTCCACAGGTGTGGAGAGTCCACAGGGAGAGTCCACAGGGGTGGGAGAGTCCACAGAAGAGAGTGAGTCCACAGGGAGAGTCTACGGGGGGAGAGTCCATGGGGTGAGTCCACAGGGGAGAATGAGTCCACAGGGAGAGTCCACAGGGGTGGGAGAGTCCACAGAAGAGAGTGAGTCTACAGGGAGAGTCCACAGGGGAGAATGAGTCCACAGGGAGAGTCCAAGGGGGGGGAGAGTCATGGGGTGAGTCCACAGGGGAGAATGAGTCCACAGGGAGAGTCCACGGGGGGAGAGTCCATGGGGTGAGTCCACAGGGGAGAATGAGTCCACAGGGAGAGTCCACGGGGGGAGAGTCCACGGGGTGAGTCCACAGGTGTCGGAGAGTTCACAAGGTTGGGAGAGTCCACAGAATGAGTCTACGGGGAGAGTCCACAGGGGCGGAGCTTCCCCGAGGTGAGTCCACTGGCATGGGTGAGTCCACCGCCACACTGCCCAGGGGCCGGCAGGAGAGGTGCCCCACAGGGGTGGAAGGCTGGGGCTCCCCTGAAACCCCAGGCAGCCTCCACCAGCTGTGCCTCAATGGGAAATGTGGAGGCAGGATTCTGCTTCCTGGGGCCCGGCCCCATGGGGAGCCCAGCCTGGGGCTGCCAGCATGACCTCCACAGCAGCCCCTTCTCAAGGCCACAGGGCCCCCAACTCCTCAGTCCCCTCAGTATGCAAAGCTGCCTGGCCACCAGCCATCTCCCTGCCACCCAACCCTAAAAGTGAACTTCCATCTTTGCCCCAGCCCTGTCTAGAGGCAGACAGAAGGGCAGGGGTCAGAGGCCAAGCCCCCCCCCCCCAGAAGGCCAGGTCCTACACAGGCCATGGGGAGGGGGAGCAGGCAAGGGTCCCCTACAAGGTGGGTGTCTTTGGGCTCCTCAGCTCCTCCTGGGCCCGGTGGGCCTGGCAGGGGGGCAGCAGGCAGGCTTTCGGCTTGGGGTGGCGGGAGCTGGCGGGAGCGGCTGAGGCCGGGAGCCCTAATAGGTTATGTCAGGCGAGGGCTCTGGGGAGGGGGCCGCACCTCCTCCAGGCTCTGGCAGCCCTGCCTGGGCCGGGCCCAAAGCCGGGTCTGGAGACAGATGCTGGCTGGGATCTGAGCAGAGCGTGAGGACCCGGAGGGGGAAGGCAGGCCGCACCTCAGCCCTCAACTTACAGTATCTGGGCAGCGTGGTGGCAGGGGATACTCAGAGACCCCTTATCATGGGTTGTGGACCCATGAGGAAGCACCCAAGTTGGATGGAAGACAGTCGCTGAGTGTATCCACACCTCACAGGGCCCCATCCCCTCAGAAAAAGCCCCCAGCCAAGGTGCCAAAGTCAGAACCCTGAGTGGGGGAGGTCCTGCTTACCCCAGAGCCCCACCGTCCCGCCTGCACACACAGCCTTCAGTGCCCCGAAGTCCACCTTCTCCACTCCTGTCCCAGACCCAGGGCTCGGAAGTGGAACAAGTGCAGGACAGAGAGGAGCGAGGTACAGGGGTCAGCGGGGTGGGGGGGGCTGGCGTCTGAGGAGGGGCCCCTGGAAATCATGGCGGGACAGCGTTTGTGTGTCTTGGCCGTGTAGGACCCCCGGGCCGCCAGGTATGTAACAATCTCAGCCATTTCCTGCCCTAATAATGAGAACGTGGCTGGTGTAAATATACGCTCAGCATAAATAAATAGAGGCCAGGCCCCAGGGCACATAGCAGACAGATTGCGTGCAACTGCTGGCCAGGCCCCTCTCCCCACGCCCCCCTCCCCGCCAGCCCCCACTTGTTTTGTTCCAGCCAGCCGGGGCCATGCTGCCAGGGAAGAAAGGGACTGACCACCCAGCCTCCTGCAGGTCCTGGGATTTCATGAAATCAGGGAGAAGAGAGGCAGGGTGTTGGGGGCCTGACAGAGCACCCCTTGTCTGTCTCACATGCCAGCCCCTGGCAGCCAGGGTGCTGGGGTAGTGCTCCCATCCCAAGTACAGAGAAAGAGTCGTGCAGGCTGAACTTGCAGTCTTCCACCTCACACAGTGGCAGAGGTTCCGGTGGGCCCAGAACGGAAGCCTGGAGCCTTCTCACTGCACAGCTCCTCCTGGGATAGCCAAAGGCTAACTGGGGTCATTCCTCGAAAGTCTTTGCCTCCAAAATGCCAGGAGTGTTAAAATGCACACACGAGCCTGGCACTGGTGGCTCACGCCCCTAATCCCAGCTACTCAAGAGGAAGAGATCCGAAGATCACCAATCAAAGCCAGCCCGAGCAGGAAAGACTCATACCTCCAAGGAACCACCAAAAATAACCGGAAATGGAACTGTGGCTCCAGTGGTAGGGACAGCACATAGTTCCTGAGTTCAGTCCCCGGTACTAGCACCAAAAATAAGCAGAGATGATTCATTTTCAAGCACCAGACTCAAGCAAGGCCAAGCCAGGCCTGGGGAGACAGATCTCATGGGAGCTGAGGGCGCAGGAAATCTGGCTGGACTCTAGCCCAGGCCCTCCTTCCACCTGGGCCTCCAGGAGCAAGGTCTGGGCACAGAAGCCCCCAGTTATAGCTCTCCCATCTGGGACCCCCTCCCATCCCTGATGCAGCCTCCTCTTCAGCCTTCCCTTTGGGGCTTCTGGCCACACAGGGAACAGCCTGGCACCTCCATGCTAGCCCTGGCAGCCCAGCCTGAGCCCCTCCAGAGAAGAGCAATATTGGCCTGAATCCCAGAGCCCAACCAGGGCCCACACAGAGCCACAGTGGCCAGGAGCCCCGAGTCCATGGAGGCCGGTGCCTGAAAGACCTCCCACCACAAGGGGGTGATATGGGGCCTCAGCCCAGAACGTTCTTTCCCAGCTCAGCGACCCTGTGCCTGGTTCAGGAGGTCTTCCAGGCAGGGACCCAGCCTGCTTCCAACCCAGAGCAACCGCATCACCGAGGCTAGAGTCTTCTTGCCAGTGTGTCTCCCACGAGCGCATTCTGTCACAAACATGGCCTTGGTGGCCATCTCCCTGCAGAGCCCAGTGTGTCTCCTGCCACCATTCAGGGCAGAGGCGCAGGCACCCATCCCTCCGTCCCTCTGACCATCCACACTCCCATCCATCCATCCATCCATGCACCCACACATTCATCCATTTTTCCTTCTATGCATCTATTCGCAAGTCCACTCATCCCCAAATCCATCTATCCATCATCCATGCATCCATCCACACGTCAGCTAGCCTGGAGTGTGGTACAAGCCTGAGCAATGAGATTACACACATGATATTGACGTTTTCCTCTTTCTATGTTGAAATAAATACAGGAGGCTTGGGGTAAAACCCTCCCCTTCTGTCTGGTCCTGACCTCCCAGCCCTTGCCCCAGCCTGGAGCCCCTGCCTGCAGTCCAGTGCCCAGGCTCCCTCAGAACCCAAAGCATGTAGAGAACCCCCAGGAATGCCACAAATGAGCTAGAACACAGAAGCGCGCGCGCGCGCGCGCGCACACACACACACACACACACACACACACACGAGTCTCCTCCAGCTGCCTGCCCCAGGGCAGAGGGGAGGGACGTGCTTGGTGTCCTTCCTGTTAAGCAGCGGTCGGCAGGGGAGGGTGTGGATATTGTGAGGGATGGATGGAGGAATGGAGGGGTGATGGGTGCAGGATGGATGGATGATGAGTGGGTGGGCGGGTGGTTCTGTGGAGGGCAGGCAGGTGAATGAGCAGCGTGAGAATACATGAATCTGATGCCACTTGCTTAGAAGTACCTTCTTGAAGAGGGTTCATCCTCTCTAACTATGAGGCCCTGGTGCCACCCTGAGGTCCCGGTCTGTAACTGCAATGTCCCCTAAAGACCTGAGGACCAAGGGGCCTGGGCAAGAGGGACAGGAAGGAGCGCACACACGGTAGGACTGGCCAAGACCAAAGCGCTGGCTCTGCCCTCAGCTTGGTTCTGGGGCCCTGGCATGGGTCAACTCATCTAGAAACGGGGCTAATGCCATCCAGATGCCAGCTGCGAGGCGATGGGCGGCTGTCTGACCCCGTCAGAGGCCCCAGCCCAGCCGGCCCCCTCCCCACGCCATGGCCTGGGGCCCCGCAGCCAGGGCGGACCACCTCAGACGGATGTGGGCGCGTTTATTCCCCAGGACCTGGGGGCTCTGGCAGGCTGGGCTCGGCCGTGGGGGCGGAGGCCTCGGGCAGGGGGGGCTCCAGCGAGGGCCCCGCGGCCTCCGGG
Organism: Megascapheus bottae; assembly: GCF_031878675.1. NCBI lineage: Eukaryota > Metazoa > Chordata > Mammalia > Rodentia > Geomyidae > Megascapheus > Megascapheus bottae. The sequence goes on along the minus strand of NC_143542.1, from coordinate 5,808,960 downwards.
GGGTCGGCGTCCTGGGCCAGCTGGGCCGTGTGTTCAAAGGCGGCCTGGAGCAGATGGGAGGCCAGGCAGGTGGTCCAGGTGATGAGGTAGGCCAGGTGCCACGAGGCCAGCGCCGCCCCGTGCTCCGCCCACCAGTACAGCAGCTGCATCCGCCCCAGGGGCTCCCACGGCAGGTCCTGGGCGGGCGAAGCGGGGCGCGCTGAGACCAGAGCGACCCCCAGCCGCCCCGCCCCGCCCCGCCCCGCCCGTCCCACCTCTGCCCTGGCCACGCCCTTCGGGACCCGACCACGCCCATCTCGACCACGCCCCGTCCTTCGGGACCTGGCCACGCCCATCTTGACCACGCCCGCCTGCCCCACCTCTGCCCTGGCCCCGCCCTTCGTGACCCGACCACGCCCATCTTGACCACGCCCCACCCGCCCCACCTCTGCCCTGGCCCCGCCCTTCGGGACCACGCCCCTCCTGGCCACGCCTATCTTGGTCCGGCCCACCCAACTCCTACGCCCCCTCGCGGCTTTCCCCAGGAATCCCGCCCACCATGGCCACGCCCTCAGTGGCCACGCCCTTTCCTGGCCACGCCCGCCTCCTCCAGGCCGTTCCCGGACCCAGACCCACCTGTCCCGGCAGCCAGGCCAGGCCGAGGCGCTTCACCTTCTGGAACAGTCTCCAGGGCAGCAGCAGCAGCAGCAAGGCCACCAGCATGAGGCTGTGCAGGCAGGTGAGGAGCAGCTCCCTCCACGTGACCACCGGCAGACCCGGCCACTCGCAGGCGCCTAGGCGCTGCAGGCCGAGGCCCAGGGTCCCCACACAGCCCATCCCCGATACCCATAGCAGCCGAAGCCACCACAGCGACAGCCACACGGGAACCCAGAGCAGAGTCAGGCCGGCTCGCAGAGCCTGGCCCAGGGAGCAGGCGTCGGCGTCAGGGGACAGGTAGGCCTGGGTGCTGCAGGAGCCTCGGGCCTCCTGCGCCAGCCCCAACACCCAGCCCCGGAAGAGGCCGATCTTCACCAGCAGGAAGTTGTACAGATGCACGCGGTTCCGGACCAGCTGCGGGGGGGGGGGGGGACACCACGGGGTCACCCAGCGCCACCCAGAGCCAACCTCCTCCACAGGGAGGTGCCATGGTCACACCTGTAACCCCAGCTACACAGGAGGGTGGAGGCTTCAGGATCGTGTGTGCGCGCATGCGTGTTTTGGACCTTGAACTCGGGGCCTGTCCCTGAGCTTTCATGCTCAAGACTAGCGCTCTACCCCTGGAGCCACAGCGCCACTTCCAGTCTTCTGGTGGTTAATTGGAGGTAAGAGTCTCATGACTTCTGCCAGGGCTGGCTTTGAACTGTGATCTTCAGGCCTCAGCCTCTGGAGAAGCTTGGATGACAGGCGTGAGCCACCTTGCCCAGCTGAGGATCACAGTTGTCCTCTTCGCTACTCAGGAGGCTGATGGCTGAAGATCACCTTTGTATCTCAGGAGAGCCAGGGGCAAGGTGACAATGGGGCCTGGGCAGGTGACTTGGGGAGCAGTTCTTCCAGACCCTTCCCCCCAGGCCTGTGTGCCCTTGCTGCGGTGGCTGGGAGAAGCTGCCCAATCCTGCATCCCCAACTCACCAGAGCTGAGAGCCGCCCAACCTGCAGCAGAACCCCCAGGAGGCTGGATCTGAGTGGAGGGCTGGCCTCCATGTCTGGCCTCCCCTGGCTCTTCCAGCTGAGAAAGGCAGGGTGACCTCAGAGATGTCACAAGGAGGAAGGCCTGTTACCATGGGGACCCAGTTGCCACAAGAGATGACCCCCCTTTCCCTGTGGGATCCCAACCCACTTGTTGGCTGGGCCAGTGTGGCCAGGGAAGGAGCACCTGGCCTCTGGGAATAAAGTCTTCACATTCAACAAGTGCATGAAGGAGTGGTTATCCAGGCATGGTAGCACACACCTGTTTTCCCAGCTATATCTCAGGAGGAAGAGCTGGGGAGATCACAGTTAAATGCCAGTCCAGGCCAAAAAAAAAAAAAAAAAGAGCAATGTCTCAAAAACAAGCTGGGCAAGGTGGCACGTGCCTGCGGTGTCGGCTACTCAAGGAGGAGATAAGAGGATCATGGTCCCAGGCCAGCTCTGGGCAAAGTTAAAATTTAACCGAAAAATATAAGGACAAATACTAGGGACAGGGGTTCAAGGAATAGAGTGCTTGCCTAGCAACCCTAAGACCCTGTGTTCAAACCCTAATCACACACAGAGACAAGCCAAAAACCCTGCATTCAAACCCTAGTCACAACACACACACACACACACACACACACACACACACAGCCAAGGTAGCAAAGGCCAGGCAAACAGACCTTTGCCTCCAGAACCACGGGGGAAGAAGTGTGTGAAGGGAGGCAGAACTGTGTCCATGCAAACCTGGAGATGGCCTTTCCCAACCCTGTGTCCCAGCCACAGGCCGGGTGATGCTATGATTTCCTTCTCTGAGTGTGCAGGTGCTGTAGTTTGCTGTTAGTTTGGGATTATTTTTTATTTGTTTTGGTTTTGTTTAACAGTTTTATACTGGCACCAGGGCCTCAGGCCCATAAGCCTAGCTCATCAAGAGGTTGAGATAGGAGGATCCCGGTTCAAAGCAGCCTGAGAAGGAAAGTCCTTGACTCTTAGCTGCAGGGCTCGAACTCAGGAACTGGGCACTGTCCCTGAGCCTCTTCATGCTCTACCACTTGAGATACAGTGCCACTTCCAGGTTTTTTGAGTAGTTTATGGAAGATAAGAGTCTCATGGAGTTTTGTGCCCCAGCTGAATTCTCAGATCTCAGCCTTCTGAGTAGCTAGAATTATGGGGGTAAGCCACCAGCGCCTGGCTCCTTGACACTCATCTCCAGTGAACTGCCAAAAGCCTAGAAATGGAGCTGTGGCTTAAGTGGTAGAGGAACCAGCCTCTACCAGAGGCACAGAGACAGCACCCGGGCCCTGAGCTCAAGCCCCAGACACAGTGAGTGTGCATACCCCCACCCCACACATACACACCAAAAAATGACAAAAGTCTCACTTTCTAGCCCAGATGGCCTCCAGTTAGTGATGCCCCTGCCTCTGCCTGCAGAGTGCCGGGGGTCAGGGCGCACACCCCACATTCAGTGGATTGTGGGAATTGGTTAGAGAGGGAGGGAAGAGAGACTGCCCACATAGACTGCCAGGTACGCTGGGGAGAGCAGATTGTGGGGAAAAGAGAGTGACGGCTCAGTTACCTCTGCAGCACCTCAGAGAATTTGCTAGAACTACAGATAAGGATCTGACTCGGACTTCTAGAAGCTGGAGCTCGGATAACCGTGTTTCCCGGGCTGTGAGAGGGAGTGGATGCCACCTCTGCCCTTACACACGCACAAGCAGGCACCGGTGCAGCCTGCAGCCTGGGCACTGGCACCTGGCACCTGCCCTGAAAGATCAAAGTGCCTTTCATCTCCTCCAGGTGTCTCAGCTCACCCACTAATTTCGAGCCAGGGTGGGGTGCAGTGGGGCGGGGCAGAGCAGGGCGGGAGGCACCCGCTCCATCCTCAGCCCTACCTCCTCTCCACCCCCATTGTTCCAGCATTCACAGGGCCCTGGGACGTACACAAGTTCTGCCTGGGGTGAGTGTTGCAAGCTGAATAGGAGCTAAGGAATGGTATCCAGGCCCCAAGTTCAGTCCCAGTGCTAACACACACACTCACACACACACTGACACTCACTGACACTGACACTCTCACACACTGACACTCACTCATTGACACTCACCCATTGACACACTCACTCACACTGACACTCACACACTGACACACTCACGGACACACTCACGCACTCACACACATTGACACACACACTGACACTCACACACTCACTCACTCTCCCCCTCCCCAGTGCGCGGCGCAGCCAGCAGGTGGCAGCAGGCGCTCGCGCCGCCGCGGGCCGGGGTGGAATCGGGAGACGTGGCCGCCCCACCGCCCTCCTTTGTTGCCCGCTCCCAGGTTAAAAGGTCGCTTCAGTGCTAATCTTCCCCCGGTGCTGTCTCGTTTTTAATTTCCACGAGAACACAGACATGATCGCCGCGTGCTCGCTGCGTTATTTTCTCCCCCACGCGTTGCGCAGGGAGGTGGGCGTGACCCGGTGACGTCTCCACACTCGTCCCCGCGCAGGGCGAGATCGAGCCTCTCCAACCTCCCCGCCCAACCGGGCTCGCGGCTGGTTCCCGGGCAGGCAAAGGACTGCCGCGGTCGCCCCGCCGCCCCGCGCCGCCCCCTCCCCTCCCCCGCCCGGTCCTGACGCTGGAACGCGGGCCGAGCTCCCCGCACACCCCTCGCGGCGATCCTCGCCGGCACGTGGCCCGGAGGAGGGAGCCGGCCTCGGCGGGCCGGGCGGGGCCCAGCGATGGCGTCCTCACACCCACCGACGAACCCCGCGGTGCTCGGGACGCTCGTGCAGGAAGTGAAAAGGGCGACGAGCGAAGGCCAGCCGGGCGCAGCTGCCCACCCCGGTCCCCCACTGCGGGGTTCCATGGACCGGGCCGGGCCACTGGCTCCAAGAAGCCAGATCAAGAGCGAAACGTGGGGAAGGGCCGAGCCTCCACCGGCCCCAGCCTCCGCCGGGCCCAGCCTCCCCGGGGCCCAGCCTCCACCGGCCCCAGCCTCCCCCCGACCGAGCCTCCGCCAGGCCCAGCCTCCCCCGGACCGAGCCTCCGCCAGGCCCAGCCTCCCCCGGACCCAGCCTCCCCCGGACCGAGCCTCCCCCGGACCGAGCCTCCGCCAGGCCCAGCCTCCCCCGGACCCAGCCTCCCCCGGACCCAGCCTCCCCCGGACCCAGCCTCCGCCGGGCCCAGCCTCCGCCGGGCGTCAGGATGGGCAGGAGGCCCGGAGGCCGCGCGGGGCCCCGGCTCCGGGAGGCTCCCCCGGGGTGGCCTGGTCCTCGCCCCCTGGGCTTTCCTTCCCGGCCTGGCTTCGAACCGCCAGCCTCGGACCTCAGTGAGAAGGGCAGAAAATGTGCAATAAAATGCTCGCTCCGCACCGCACGCGGCCAAGTTAGGAGGAGCCGCGCCAGCCCAAGCCCAGCTCCCGCTCCAACCTGCTCACCACCCGGCCGACGCTCGAGCCGGGCGCTCATTGGCTGGTGCTGGGGGGCGGGCGGCCCTGCTCTCTTCTTATTGGCTGCTTTGACTCAGCCGATACCCAATCACCGTCGAGGGAGCTGGGGGCGGGCACGGCCCCGCCCCCACTTCCGGCTCGGGATCCAGACGCTTAGGGTCGGCCGTGAGTTCGCGGCCTGCCCGTCACCCGGGGCCCTCGCGCGTGTCCCCGCCCGGCCGGGGTGTTGGGAGAGGGGCAGGAGGGAGAGATGTCGCAGTCCTGCGGCCCCGGGATGCCCGGAGAAGCCGTGACCCCGAGGCTGGCCCCGGAGGAGGTGCAGGCCAGGGTGGACGCCGCGCACAGCCTCACTGACCCGGCCCAGAAACTCCGCTTCTATGACCGCTGGGCTCCGCTCTACGACCAGGTAACCGCGGGTCCCTGCCAGGCCTGGTCAGCCTCCTGACCTCCGACCCGCCCTCCACCTCTGCCGGGCCTGCACCCCCTCCCTGTCCTGAGCCTGCCTGGACTGTCTGCCTGGAGGAGTCTGCCTGGTGTCGTCCCTGAGCTGCTGACTCACCCCTTGGGGGGGCCGAGAGGCTGAGCTCCTGGGCTGTGGTCTGTCCCCAACAAGATGACCCCGCAGTGTTAGAAGCCACCAGAACCTGAGTCTCCCGGTTAGCTCGTGGACTCCCATCCTGACCACCTCCATTAGCACCCCGACTCCCCCCACACGCTGGGACGGGTGGTGCTCAGCACTCTGTCCCCCCAGGACGTGGCCACCCTGCAGTACCGAGCCCCCCGCCTTGCAGTGGACTGTCTCATAAACACTTGTCCGGACCTGGCCCCTGAGTCCCTGATCCTGGACGTGGCCTGTGGCACTGGCCTGGTGGCTTCTGAGGTGAGGCCTCCCTCGATCCCCTGCCTCTCCTCCTCCAGCACCCCACACTGACCACCTGTTCTCCCATCCCTGACCCATCTCTCTGCCTCTTGCCTCCAAGTTCATTGCCCTCCCAGGGTGCAGGGCCCCAGCTGCTGGTGGCAGGGCAGGGCCAGCACTCTGTCCCCCTCTCCCCAGCTTCAGGCCCGGGGCTTCCTCCAGCTGCATGGAGTGGATGGCAGTCCAGAGATGCTCAAGCAGGCCCAAGCCCGTGGCCTCTACCAGAAGCTCAGCCTCTGCACCCTGGGCCTTGAGCAACTGCCCAGCCCTGAAGGTACTTCCCTACCCACCCAACACCCCAAAGCCACTCTCACTGTCACAGAAGAGAGCCCCCCTGGGGCCAGGAGCATGGCCTTGTGGTCACATACTCGCTTAGCATGCAGGAAGTTCTGAGTTCAATTCCCCGGAATCACATCCACAGAATAAGCTGCAAGTGGCGCTGTGGCTCAAGTGGAAGAGTGCTATCCTTGAGCAAAAAGTGTCCAAGGAGCCCGACGCAGTGGCTCACGCCTGTAATCTACTACTCAGAAGGCTGAGATCTGAGGATCTCAGTTCAAAGCCAGCCTGGTCACTAAAGAACGTGAGACTCATCTCCAATTAATCACTAGAAAATGGAAAGTGGGGCTGAACCTGAGATAGGGTGGTAGCCCTGAGCTGAAGCGCTTAGGGACAGCGCCCAGGCCCTGAGTTCAAGGCCCAGCAGCAGCACAAAAATGGAGAACCTCTTCTCAGCCCACCCCTCCCCCTACTTCTGTGAGACCCTCTCCCGCCCCCCTCCAGCTTCATACAGGAGCCTGGGTCTCCTCCTCCACACCCTTGTCCTGCAGAGACTCGGCACAGGCTTGCCCCTCCTCGGGGATCACAACGGGGCTGGGGCCCGAGCCCCTACGGTGGTCTGAGGCCACACCCGCCCTCCCCTCCAACCCCAGGGACCTTTGATGCTGTGCTCATAGTGGGCGCCCTCAGCCATGGCCAAGTACCCTGCACCGTGATACCTGAGCTCCTTCGGGTCACCAAGCCAGGTGAGGCATGGCCTGCCCCTCCCCCTCCCCTTCTCCCTGCATCTGCAGGCCAGGGGTCACCCAGCCCAGCTGCCAGCCCAGGCCTCCTCCCCACGCACCACCAGTGCAACAGGGACTTGGTCTTTGTCTGTGCCAGCTGCGCCCTCTCTGCCATCTTTGTCTCCTCTCTCATCCCTGGGTCCCTTCCCAGAGAACAATGGTGACAGTTGGGTGAATCATGTCCCCAGGCCTTTGTTTCAGCTGGTACTGCTCCAGGAATTAGAGATTCCTTCCCTTCAACGCCCTTGTCTTCCAGCTCTGCACTAACACAGGGGTGGCCTCGAGGATTTGCTCTCCTGAGTTTGAAATGGGAGCCCATGAACCAGCAAAAAAGCCAAAAGTGGAGCTGGGGTACAACACTAGCAGAAGAGCTCAGGGACGGGCCCAGAGTGTAGCCTAGTGGTAGAGGGCTTGCCTAGCATGCATGAAGCCCTGAGTTCGATTCCTTGGTACCACATGCGCAGAAAAAGCCAGAAGTGGTGCTGTGGCTCAGGTGGCAGAACACTAACCTTGAGAAAAAAGTGTCCAAGGACAGTGCCCAGGCCCTGAGTTCAAGTCCAGGACTGATGGGGAGAGGGGAGGGGGACAAAAGGCAGAGAATTAGCAGACAGCATTTGAATACACCACCGACCATCCTCAGGGCGCTCCCTGAGCTTTAGGTGAAAGAACTGGGGCTGGAGGAGACAGGCAGACGCCCTTGTCACAGCCCTGCCCCCAGGCCCTCGCCTGACCAGGGTGACCACAGGCTCAGGCTGGGTATCTGGAGGGGCTCCAGGAACGTTGTTAAAACTTGAGGGAACAAGAAGGAGCCGGTCAGTGTGCGCTGGCAGGATGATTCCAGAGCGCTAGGCTGTTCTCTTTGGGGATAATTTGCCTTTTGTCACTTGATGTTTGTTGTCCTTAGAGCCCAAGGTGATTGCTAAGAGGCTGCCAGAGAGAAGGGCTCAGAGCGAAGCATGCCTGGTGGGGCTGAGTGCCCACTTTTATCCTGCTCTTACTTCATCCACCTAGCCAAGAAAAGCAGGCTCTCAGTAGCTCTCTGCTCGGGCAGGGGCGCAGTGTGGACAAGCCTGGCCTTCCAGGAGGTCGTTAAAGGCCCAGTCAGCCTGCCGGCCTGTGGCTCAAAAAGGATAGAAATGTCTGCAGGTCCCAGCCCCAGCCTGTGACTGACAGGCCTCTCAGCCAACCAGAGCCCTGCCCGCATGAGATGGGGAAATGGAGTCTTGGAGACACACAGGGTCTCTGGCCCCAGGTCCAGAGCCCTTGGGCTTCTTTCCTGTGCACTGATGGAGATGGAGCCCTGACCTCCAGCAGATGCACGAGCCATAAGCCAGCCCCCCACAGGGAACAGGTCTAGAACTCCCAGGGTAGCCAGCCGTGGTGGGGTGCACCTGGAATGCAGTATTTGAGAAGCTGAGGCAGAGCATCAAGTGTTCGAGGCTCGCCTGGGCTAGAGAAAGGGCAAGAAATGCTCGGTGTGTAGAGCGTGTGTAGGGGGTGAAGGGTGTGTAGTAGTTGATCAGCTGAAGAAACCAAAGGGAGGGACAGGGAGGGTGAAGGTGGGTGAGCAAGGGAGTGGGAAGGGACAGCCCTCCCTGGCAGAGCTGGGCCTGGAACTCCCTCTGCTCCCCTGTGCCTCCCACCCCTCCAGGTGGACTGGTGGGCCTGACCACGAGGACCAACCTGTCCAACCTTCCCTACAAGGAGGCGCTGGAGGCCTCCCTGGACCAGCTGGAGCAGGCTGGGGCGTGGAAACGCCTGGCAGCCCAGCCGGTGGACCGCTGGGAGCTGGCCACTTCCGAGCAGGAGGTGGCTCCTGGAACCCTGGCCCAGGATGGCTTCATCTCTGGCATCATCTACCTGTACCGGAAGGCCCCACCACCTGGTGACCTCTGACCCTCCACCTGGCCCTCCCCCAGGCTAGCCCATCCCTGGAAGAGGCTCCCCCTACTAAACACATCCCCGAGCCCTACTAAATACAGGCGCTAGCCCTGCACTTGAGTCACTTCAGGCATGTTGCTGATTAATGGTGATAAGAGTTGCATGGACTTTCCTGCCTAGGCTGGCTTCAAACCAGCATCCTCACATCTCAGCTACTTGAGTGGCTTGGATGGCAGGTATGAGCCACTGTGCCCACCCCAGAGAGTTTTACTGGTGGCCAAATATGGCGAGAGTAGCCCCAGGTTGGACCTCATAGCCAAGGTGACTGGCCTTAAGAGACATGGAGTTTTAGCTGTTGTGACATCAGGGCCTGCAGAGGAGGAGGCAGAGGCACTAAGGTTGTGAGTTGGAAGCAAACCTTGGGTTACATTGGGAGAATCTGTCTTTAAAAAAAAAAAAAAACACAGGGGCGGGGAGTTTGGCCTAGTGGCAGAGTGCTTGCCTAGCATGCACGAAGACCCGGGTTCAATTCCTCGGTACCACATACGTAGAAAAAAATCCGGAAATGGTGCTGAGGCTAAGTGGAAGAGCTTCTAACCTTGAGAAAGTCCAAGGACAGTGCTTAGGCCCTGAGCTCAAGCCCAGGACTGGCAAAAAAAAAAAAAAGCAAACAGCATGGTTCACACTGGTAATCCTGGCTACTCAGGGGCTGAGATCTGAGGATCTCGATTTAAACCAGCCCTGGCAGTACAGTCTGTGAGATTCTTATCCAGAAGACTGGAAAGTGATGCTGTGATTCAAGGGGTAGAGTGCTGGCCTTGAGCAGAAGAAGCTCTGGGACGGTGCTCAGGCCCAGAGTTCAAGCCCCAGGACTGGCAAATAGATAACATGTTGTGTGTGAGACACACTCATGGGCACGCGTAGGCACCAAATCCCTAACAAAAGTACTGAAACTGAATCCTCAGGCAGCTCCACCTCTACCTGAGCTCCCACCCTGGAGGGAAGGAATGTGGTCCCTGTGGGCACAGCCACAAGAGAAACCTGCACCCAGGTGGATAGGTAGAGGGCCGCATGTGCTATCTGGTGAGAGACATGGTTGAGTTGGTAAAGGGCTAGCCAGCAAGTAAAGTGGGCACCTAAGGACTTGAGTCCTCACCTCAGACTGAGAATGAAAGCCTGCTGTCTGACTTGTCATTGGTTTTTATCAGTCGGGCTTGAACTTTGGCCCTGCGTATTGTCCCTGAGTTCTTCAGCTCAAGGCTAATTCTCTGCGACTTGAGCCACAGCAACACTTCTGATTTTCAGGCGGTTAATGAGCGACAAGAGTCTCATGTGCCTGGGCTGGCGTTGGACCACATCCTCAGATCTCGGCTTCCCGCGTAGTTAAGATGCTCGTGCCCAGCAGGCCCTAGGTTTGAGTCAAGAAAAGTTCTGAAAGCCAGAACTGGTGCCTCGCGCGCCTGTCATCCCAGTGATTCAGGAGGCGGAGACCCGCAGATCACAGTTTGAAGCCAGCCTGGACAGGAAAGTCTCCTCTAAACGACCAAAAAGGCGAGAAGTGGAGCTGTGGTTCAGGTCATAGAGAATTAGCTTTGATCAAGCAAAAAGAAGTTCAGGGACAGTGCCCTGGCCCTGAGTTAAAGCCCTAGTGCAGGCACTCAGACAAATACACACACCACACACACACACACACACACACACACACACACACACACACGTCACAATAGCCCCTCCTAGGCCTCCCTCATCCAGCCGTGCCCAGCTCATGCTCAGAATCACAAAGCCTTGGTGTACACATCCCATTTATTGTAGAAAATAATAATTAAAGTGATGAACAGATCTTAAATTACAAAATAGAAATGAACAAGAACACAGAGGGCAGGGCAAGGCCTCAGATTCCCTGGGGGCACAGAGCATCTCCCCACCTTCCGCTGGCCCAGTGTTCTTGAGACAAAGGGGATTTAGGAGGCCAGTCTCAAGGCAAGGGGGCCCCTCGGTAGAGGCGTGGACCGTGGGGCAGCTGGGCAGGGCAGCTTTGCTTGTCCCTGCGCTAGCCAGCACTTCCCGGACCAGTTTCTACTCCCTCAAACCTGTCCACCCACTTGTGCTCTGTTCCCAGGGCAGTGGGTAGGTGAGGCAAGGGCCACCGCTGTCGTTGGAGCTCAGATCCACCCAGCACCCCGAGGCTCAGGGCGGGCGAGGTCACTCCAGCAGAAATTAAAAAGCTGGAATTGCCACCTGGGTGAGCGTCCATCTGTGGCGGAGAGCGGGAGGTGGCGTTGGGCGCTGTCCGGGGCCTCAGTCCCAGGGTTCCACAGCCAGCGCCCCAGGCCGGGGCTGTCTTGAGGTTTGAGTCCCAGGTGGCTGCTGAGCTCATCAGTCCAAGCCGACTCGATGTGAGGGGAGGCAGGCGGCCTCACACGTAGTTGCTGGCCGGGGCGGAGCGGGCGGCTGAGTACTTGGCAGAGTAGGGCTTGTCTTGGCGGGGCGGGCAGCTGCAGCACAGCAGGGCCCCCCCAAGCAGCAGCAGCCCCGAGGCCGCCCAGCCGATGTACAGAGCCGCCCCCATCTCCCGCTTCTGCCCAGCCACCACCAAGGGGTTGTAGAAATCTCGGATGATGTTGTGCGCCGTCCAGGAAACGGGCACAATGACCAGAAGGCCGGCCAGCAGGAACACCACGCCCGCCACGATCATGATCTTGGCCTTGGTGGTCTCGTCCTCCACGCAGTTGGTGCACTTGCCCCCCACCACGGCCAGCAGCAGGGCCAGCGCGGCCACGATGATGCAGATGACCATGAGCGCGCGGGCCGCCTGCAGGTCCTGCGGCAGCGCCAGCAGCGAGTCGTACACCTTGCACTGCATCTGCCCCGTGCTCTGCACCACGCAGTTCATCCACAGCCCCTCCCAGCTCGTCTGCGCCGTCACGATGTTGCTGCCGATGAAGGCCGTCACGCGCCACATGGGCAGCGCGCAGCTCAGGATGGCGCCCAGCCAGCCCAGCACGGCCAGCGCGACGCCCAGCATCTGTAGGCCCATGGAAGCCATGGCTCGGCGGCGTCCAGGGTCGGGGGGGGCCGACTCAGGGGAGCCCGCTCCGCAGGCTGTACAGTCCCACCGGGGCCACAGAAAGCTCTTCAAGTGTGGGTCCCAGACGCCGCCACCGCCCCTCCAGCTGGCCCCTCGGGAAGCAGGTGCAGGCCGCAACAAGTGCTAGCAGTCCTGGAGGCTCGGTGGCTCCCGGCCCACCAGCTCACCTGGATGGCTGCTGATCTGATGGGAGGCTCCGGTGGTGTCGGGTTATATGGCTGGCAGGGCGGAGGCTGAGGGAGGGGTTGGGGCCCTCTGGGCCCTCCCATGACCAGTTCCTCTGGATTCCTGAGCCCTGGCCAACAGTCATGGAAAGGCCCCAGCCCTGGGCCCCTGAGTCACCAGCTAGTATCAGAGGAAACTGTCCCCCAGCCCCCAGGCCCAAGCTGAGGTCAGCCTGGAGACAGACACTGAGTCACCAAGCGCCCCAGGCTCCTGGGCTCAGCCCCCAGGGAGGGCAGGACAGCCCAAACACCACACCGGGGTCTCACTCACCCCCAGGCTCCTGCCTTCCAGCCCGGGTGGGAGGAAAGGACAGGACACCTGTGGGGGGAAGGGGGAAGTCCATCTGGGCAGCTGGTAGAGAAAACATGGGGACAATTGTCCTGGTGACATTCACCAAGGCAATCAACATAATTACCTGGGCATTATCATTGGTATTGATTGAGGAGGCTGTCTGGGGAAACAAGAAACCGGGGTGGTGCTCTGGGGTCCCCCACCTTCCAGGGGAGATGGCCCTGGAGTCACCCACTCTGTGTGTGTGTGTACAGACTCACGTGTGTACACCTTCATGCCAGTATTGGGACTCAGGAACTTGGCGCTGACTCTTAGCTTTTCACTTGAGGCTCTTGGCTTTTTCCACTTGAGCCACAGCTCCACTACAGTTTTTTCCTTGTTAATTTCCTGCCTGGGCTGGCTTTGAGCGATCCTTAGCTCTCGGCCTCGTGGGTAGCTGGGATCCAGGTGTGTGCTTGTGGTGCTTTGGCTCAGCTAGGGCAGGGGACAGGAAAGCCTCTCCCCCTCTGGGGACTGAGCCCACGGAGCCAGAACCAAGAGGGAGAAAGCAAGCCACAACTAGACCCTGCAAATGGTGTTTACTCTGCAGAGATACAGAGATAGGAGGTGAAGGTAGGCTGGGTACAAAGTCTCCAGAGACTGGGGAGGGAAGACAGGACCAGGAGCTGGGCAGGGCAGGGTGCCCTGGGGAAATCAGGGTGGGGGAGACACCCTTCTTCTCAGGAAGGAATCCACTTTGACTCTCCAGAGCCTGGCGAGGGAGTGGGCACTAGACAGGACTTTTCCAAAGATGCTGGGCAGCAGAAGGCAGGTGGGGAGACAGGGACAGGAAGGACTGGTGGTCAGGCCCTGACTGCCCTGTGGGGACACAGAGGTGCAGGGTGGACCATGGCATGGATGGAAAGGCCCCGTTCTCCCTATGGGTGGGGCTCCAGGCGCGGGCGCTGTGTGGACACAGGAGAGGCTCCATGTGGACCAGGGTTTCTCGGCAGGCAGGCGGCCCCCGCCCCCCAGCCCCACAGACAAGGCTCTGAGCTGAAGCTCTCCAGCCATAGCCTGTGGATACAAGTAAACACAACCTGACAGACAGGAAGCACTTTCCTGCCCAGACCTCCGCCCCACCTCCCAGACTACACACAGGGCAGGGCCTCCTCCTGTGGCCTCTGTACCAGGAGGTAAACTGAGATCCAGGAAGGGGCAGGAGCTGCCCCCAGCAGGCCAGCCTTACCCCTCACCCCCCACACGCCCAGGAAGCTCTGTAGTGAGCCTGAGCCTGTGGGTCCAGCTGGGAAATGGCCAGGTGGGCAGCCCCTCCCCCACTTCCTGCCATTGTGCCTCCCCCTCCTGGGACACAGCCAAATGGCACTTGGGGAAGCAAGAGTGGAGGAGGGGCCACCTAGCCCTAGAACTTTCCACCTGTGCCCAAAGGGAAGTAACAAAGAAGCTGTCCATCCCTGTGGGGCAGCCAAGCAGAACAGGGCAGTGTGGGAGAGCGCTGGCTGGGGGGAGGGGCAGGTGGGTGAGTGGGAGGAAGCAGGGGGGGTGGGGGGAGGCAGGTGAGCGGGAGGGAGCAGGTGAGGCTGGGGGAGGGGCAGGTGAGCGTGAGGGAGCAGGTGAGGCTGGTGGGGGGGGCAGGTGAGCGGGAGGGAGCAGGTGAGGCTGGGGGAGGGGCAGGTGAGCGGGAGGGAGCAGGTGAGGCTGGTGGGGGGGGCAGGTGAGCGGGAGGGAGCAGGTGAGGCTGGGGGAGGGGCAGGTGAGCGGGAGGGAGCAGGTGAGGCTGGTGGGGGGGCAGGTGAACGGGAGGGAGCAGGTGAGGCTGGTGGGGGGGCAGGTGAACGGGAGGGAGCAGGTGAGGCTGGTGGGGCAGGTGAGCGGGAGGGAGCAGGCGGGCTGGAGGGGGTACTTGGTGGGCGGGAGCCACTGTCAGGGAAACGTGGAGCCGCAGGCACAGGCTGGTTTGATGGCTGCCAAGACACAGGTGTCTCTGCCCAGCCCCTGGGGCGGGAGGCGCCTGGGCTCAGCTCCTCAGCCCCACGGTGGAGAAGTCAGGAGGACTGCGCCAGCCTCCTGCCAGCCGCCCCCAAAGCTCAGTAGAGCTGGGTTGCTGGCAGTGCCTCCCTCCGGCCCCTGTGCACTCCGGCCCCGCAGTGTACCCCACACTTGCTTTGTGTACTTTATGCCCCCAGTATTGCATGCACACCTGTAACGCCAGTGCTCAAGAGGCTGGAGAGGGAGACGCCAACTCAGAAGAAAAGAATAGCAATAGCAACCGTAGTAATAAGAAAAGAGCAAAGCACAGTGGCTCAGGCTCGCAATCCTAGCTACTCAGGAGGCTTGAGGCTCGCCCAGCCGGGACGGAAAAGTCCAGGAGACTCCAGCTCCTAAATAACCGGCAGAAAGCTAGGCTTCAGGGCTAAGAGGTGTGGCTCGAGAGAGCACCGGCCAAACAAGCATGAGTCTGAGTTCAAGCCCTAGCGAGAGACAGAGACAGACAGACGGACAGACAGACGGACGGACGGACAGACAGTCTGGCAGCTCACACCTGTCATCCTAGCTACTCAGGAGGCTGAGATCTGAGGCTCCCAGGCTGAAGCCAGCCCTGGCAGGGAAGCCCCTGGGGTGGGGGTGGGGGAGTCGTTCAAACAGCCCCGTCCCGGGGTGGCCTGGGTGAGCTGGGTCTTCCAGCTATTGCTTAGCCAATGAGGGGAGCATGCGTTGTGTGTAGGGCAGGGATTCCTGTGGCCTCAGCATCCGGTGACAAACTGAGGCCCAGACAGAGGCAGGGGCCTGGTCCTTACCCAGATGCCCCCACCCAGGAAGCCCCTTACGAGCCTTGTGGGTTTAGCAGGGAGCTGGCCATAACCCCCGCTTCCTGCCATTGTCCTCCCTTCCTGTCACCCCCCCTCCTAGGGCATAGCCAGATGGCCCTTGGGGAAGCAGGCATGGGAGAGGGGCAGAGGAAGTGGCAGGGAAGCTCTGTCCATCCCTGCAGGGTAAGTGCTGAGTGATGGCTGAGTGGCTGCGGGGGGGGGGGGGGGGGAGGGGAGGGCTCTGATCAAAGGGCACAGTGGAAGGGGGGCTGAGTGCCTCATTTCCACCCTGGGCCCAGCGAATGTGCCTTGTACAGGACCACTTACACTGGGACCCCAGGGGCATGTCACCTCCCTGAGCCTTCCCACACCCGGGCCTCAGGCTTGCAGAGGCTCTGCTTGCTGGGCTGGAATTGGAACTCTACTATTTGAGCCAAGCCTCCAGCCCTGTTTTTGGCTGATTATTTTGGAGATGGAATCTTTTGGACTTTTTGGCCTGGGCTGGCCTCAAACCACCATCCTTGGACGGTCAGATCTCAGCCTCCTGAGCAGCTGGGACACGGGTGTGAGCCACCAGCACACAGCTTTTTTTTTTTTTTTCTTTTTTGAACTAGAGACAATATGATGTCACTAAAACGTTAAAATAAATGATCCATGGAATGAGAGATGGAGGTCAAACTTCAAAGTGCTTCTTCCTCCCTCTGTGGAAATAGAAGGGCTGCCTGGTCACTTTCCCACGGTCTGTGGACTGTTCTGGGCCCCGGGGGCCTAGGGACTTTCAGAAGCCGCAGTGGGGATGACTGTGAGCCAGCTCCCCTGGGGAATCCCTGCGGCTGGGGAAGAATGGACCACAGCAATTCTGTTCCATGAAGAAAAAGAACCGGAAGCTGGCCAGATCAGCCTCGGAGATCCTGGGGTCACCCAGCCAGCCTTCTGGCTGTCTCCCACACACACAGACAGGGTTGAGGAAGCCGGGAGTTCAACGTGGAGGTGCAGCTGCAGGGGAGCAGGGAGTCCACACCTCGGTCCTGGCAGGTCGCCTGCGGGGTCTGCTCACCCCCTGGGCCTCTGCCAGCTAATGACAGGCAGCAGTTGCCTGGCCTGGTTCAACTTGAGTGGGCACTGCCCCCAGGCCAGGCTCCCCATAGGCGAGGATGGGGGTATATCTGGGGGTCTCCAGGGAAGAGAAAAGAAAAGCCAGGCTACTAGGCTGCTGTTTGGGCAGGGTCCAGGCAGAAGAATGCTCTGGGAGCTGGGAGTGTGGCCTAGAGGTAGAGTGCTTGCCTAACATGCACAAAGCCCCTGGTTTGATTCCTCAGTACCACAAACACAGAAAAAAGACAGGAGTGGCCGGGCAGGCTGGCTTACCCTGTAATGCCAGCTGCTCAGGAGGCTGAGTTCTGAGGATCAAGGTTCAAAGCCAGCCTGGACACAAAAGGACCTGAGACTCTTATCTCCAGTTAACCTCTAGAAAACGGGAAGTGGGGCTTGGCTCAAGGGTAGGGTGGTAGCCTTGAGCTGAAGAGCTCAGGGACAGCACCGAGGCCAAGTCCATGACCCACAAAAAAAAAAAAAAAAAAAGGTCCAACCTTGGTCTCCCCGAGTTCAAGCCCCACGACCCACCAAAAAAGAACAATTCTCTGGAAGAAAGTTAGAGGATGGTTCCAAGAGAGAGAAGGAAACAGGTCCGGGGAAAGTTAAAGAGATGGGACACCTTAAATAACTTTTTACAGCCTCTGAGCTTGTCTGGTGGCTCATACCTGTAATTCCAGCTACTCAAGAGGATGAGATCTGAGGGTCAAGGTTCAAAGTCAGACTGGCACGAAAGACTATGAGATATTTATTCCCACTGAACCACTAAAAAGCCAGAAGTGGCACACACACACACGCACACACACACGCACACGCACACACACACACACACACACACACACACACACCACCTCTGAAATCCCATAAGTGTGCTGCTTCCTGGCCCCCTGCCCTCACAGCCTGTCCCTCTCTTCTCTGCAGTCACCTTGGCTTTGGGTTCCAGGAAAGACAGAACTGGCAGACAGTGTCTTTATGACTCGCAAGGAAAAGGTCAGCTGAGACTCACAGGACCGAGGACCTCAAGATGAGGGCCCTGCATACACAGAGGGGGCCACACCCTGGACTGAGCAATAGCAAGGGCAGAGACACTTCTCCAGAACTCAGATCGAGGTCAGCCAGGCCACATTTTGCCCAAGGCTGTTTGTGCACTCTGTACCTGAAATCAGGTCTGTACCCAGAAGATGGGCTCAGCACTGTCTGCCCAGGCCAGAGGATAAATCGTTCCTGCTTCTCACCAATGATTCACTCTTATCATCCTAGCTACGCAGGAGGCTGAGCTCTAAGGATGGCAGTTCAAAGCCAGCCCAGGCTCAGGCAAGTCCATGAGACTCAGATCTCCAACGAACTACCAAAAGGCCGGACATCGAGCTGTGGTTCAAGTGGTAGGGTGCCAGTCTTGAATCAAGAAGCTCAGGGACAGCGCCCAGGCCCTGAGTTCAAGCCCCAGTATCCACACACACACAAATCAACACACACACAAACATACACACATTGCCTTTTTTAATTTAAGAAGAGAGGTTACTCCAGAAAGATGACCATCTGAGAAATGTGGTCTTAAAGGGCCTGGAGCTAGAAAGCAAATTGGCTCTTTAGCAAGGGGTATGGGAACAGAGCTGATGGGATAATGGCAGCCCTGCAGCTGCCATGGGGAGTTAATGGATGCTTTGGGGGGGGAGGGGGGCTGCCAGAGCAGGTCCACTAAGAGGTGTACCCCAGATCCAGGACCAGCCCAGGTGCCGAAAGCTGCCCCCAACCCCAAGCCAAGGATCCAGTGGTGGGTAAGCTTTGCCTCCAGTGGGTGGGGCTTTGTCTCCCTTTTCTCTAGAAAGTGCTTCCAGGTAGCTTTCTCAGGACTCAATGGCTGAAACAATGGCTTCTTTGTGACCGGGGAAGAGGCCACCCCTAAGAAGCAGAAGAGCCTCAGGGAGACCACCCCACCACACACAGGTAGTGAGTGACACGTGCAGCATTCTCCTCCCTCCTCTCTGCCCTCCCAGGCCTGTCTATGTGGTGTTGGAGGGGGAGCGGCCCGAGTTCACATGGGGCTTCTGGGGGGGTTGGGGAAGAGGGTGGAGGATGTGGAAGGAGACAGCGCAGCTCCCAGGGAAGCTGTCTGTGACACGCTTGTGGGGAAGTTTTGCTGTGACGCATGAAACCGGGAGAAAACAGAAGGAGAAACCGGGAGGCAGACTGGGCATGGGGCAGGTGGCAGGTGAATCAGCGGTGACAGGGACAGGGAGTGCCGGGATCAGGGCAGCGGGTGGCCTGGGCAGATGACTCAGTGCCTCCCCTCTTCCTGGCCGGAGCCCCCAGCCCCTCTGGGGCCCAGTGAGGCTGGGGGAATCGTCTCCCCACGCGCACAGGGTCTCCCTGCTGCTGCACAACCCCTCCTGCCGCCCAGGAGGGCCAGAGGCCAAGATCTGCCACCAGGTGTGTGAGCTACCCAGCGGCCCCAGCCCAAAGGAGGGCACGCCTGGCCTGCGTGCCCCAGCTCAATGCCCTGGGCCCAGAGGCGGGGCGTCCGCAGCAGCCTGGCGGGTGGTGAGGTTTCTTTGTTCGGTGCTCTTTGTGCAGGCACTGTGGCTGGATCTCAAGCACTGCTGGTCTTTATGTTTAGAAAGGTGGGTGCTCTACTCCTTGAGCCATACCTCTGGCCTTTTTTTTTTTTTAATGCCAGGAACAGGACTTTGTAGAAGTTTTTGACTTTTTTGTTTAGCCTTGATTAAATCTCTTTCCCAGCACGCTACAGGGGGCCCTGGCACTCCCCCAGCCAGAAAAGGAGGGCACCCGAGTGGTGAGGCCGGGGGCTCACCAGACCCTCCCCAGCTTCCTGGCTTGTTTTTCTTCCTTCCTTTCTTTCTTTTCTTTTCTTTTTTTCCCCCCAATCCTGAGGCTTGAACTCAGGCTCGTACTCTAGTACTTTACTACCTGAGCCACAGCGCCATTGCCAGATGTTTTCTGTGTATGTGGTACTGAGGAGTGAGAATCAGCTTCATGCATTCTTCCTCTAGGCCACATTCCCAGCCCTATTTTTCTTTCTCTCTGTGCCTCTGTCTCTCTGTGTCTGTCTCTGTCTCTATTTTTTTTTTCTTTTTAAATCATGGGGCTTGAACTCTGGGCCTGGGCGCTGTCCCTGAGCTCTTCAGCTCAAGGCCAGCGCTCTACCATGTCAGCCACATCTCCACTTCTGGTTTTTTGGTGGCACATTGGAGATAGGAATTTTACAGACTTCAGTGTTTGGCAATCCTCAGACCTGAGTTTCCTGAGTAGCTAGGGTTCCAGGTACTAGCCAGCAGTGCCCAGCTGCTTCTCTCTGTGTCCTTCTCTGTCTGTCTCTGTCTCTCCTTGCGTCTTCCTCTGTCTCTGAATCAACTTTTTTCTTGGCTGTCTCAGCAATGCACTCAGCTTTGTTTATGTTGCTGGTGTGGGATACCCTCCGCCTCCCCTGGGCCCGAACCCTGACTGGTCCCTGGTTAGCATAAGACCTCCAGGCTAAGGAGTATGCTCCTTCAGGGTTTGGGGTTCCCTGGAAGAATCACACCTCATTAGGGAGTGTGGCCCTGGCTGGGGCCCAGGACCTCAATTAAAAACTATCAAGTGGTGTTGGCCACTCCCTCATTCACTCATTATATATGTATTTTTTCTTTTTTAGTTAACTATTGGTTTCCTGTTTTCTCTGGCCAAGGAAAAGCCTTTGTTGCATTTCTGTAAATGGTGGCAGGTGCCTGGCACCTCCGCCTCAGCTTTCTTGCCTGCTTGCTTTCCTTTCTTCATTCTGCCTGGAATCTGGGAAGCCACCCCTGGGGACAGCACAGCTACGTAACTCTGTGGGCAGGGTCATTCTTTTAAATGCTTCAAAATGTTGAACTGTCATGAGCCAGGCGGCGGCTCACAGCTGTAATCCTAGCTACTCCAGAGGCCAAGATGTGAGAATCTGCCTTGAACCCCGTCCAGACAGGGGAGGCCCTGAGACTCTTATCTTCAATAAACCACCAGAACACCAAAAATAGGGCTGTGGCCCAAGTGGTAGAGCTCTAGCCTTAAGCAAAAGAAGCTTGGGGACATTGCCCAGGCCTTGAGTTCAAGCCCCAGGACAGACAAAAAAAAAAAAAAAGAAGAAGAAGATACATTGTGTTCATAAACTGCTTTATTGTTAAACTCAGGGTCTTGAGCACATAGGCAAATAGTCTACCACTGAGCCTGGCAACTCTCCCCCCCCCCCTCTCTCTCTCTCTCTCTCTCTCACACACACACACACACACACACACACACACACCAAACCTTGTTAGTTTTGGGGATATGGCTTGGAGCATAATCATGATGTAAACAAGGTCATGTTCAAAACCCCTGAAGCTTAGGACCTGAACCCTGATGTGCTGGTCAACAAAGCCAAAGGGTGGCAGCCCTAACAAACTCCAGGCATGTTCAAGTTTATTTACAAGTTCATTTCACTGGCTCCACCCAGAGAGAAATTGGAAAGCCCACAGGGCAGGGCCTTAGGCTGGCGGTGGGAATTCTGGCTAGCAGGAGCCAGTCGGACTTGTCGGGGAGCCAGGCAGGTGCAGAGCGACTGTGGGGTGAAGAGGGAGGGGAAAATTCTGGGTGTTTATGTCCACTGAAACCAACAAAGAAACCTCAGCCAGATGGCGCCTACCTAGGCCACACCCCCACCCTCGGAGGGCTGCTCCACATCCAGGAGGAGTTGGGGAGTCAGGCTGGGCGGGCTGGGGTGTCTCCCCGCACCGCTGGGCCAGCCAGAGCCAGCACTGGCGCTGGCCGGCGTTGCCCTCTGCTGCTCGCCTGTGGGAATTGCAGCAGCTCTGTTCCACCATGGTTGACTCTGTGTGTGTGTGTGTGTGTGTGTGTGTGTGTGTGTGTGTGTGTGTGTGTGTGTGTGTGTGTGTGTGCTGGTCTTGGGGCTGGAACTCGGGGTCTGGGAGCTGTCCCTGAGCTTTTCTGTTCAAGGATAGCTAGCATTGTACCACTTAAGACACACAGCTCCACTCCTGGCTTTTTGATGGTAAATGGGAGATAAGAGTCTTATGGACTTTCCTGCCCAGGCTGGCTTCAACCCGGGATCCCAGACCTCAGGCTCCTGAGTTGCGAGGATGACAAGGGCGAGCCACCAGGGTGGGGCCAAAAGAGATTTTGAAGGTGGAAGGGTGTGGAGGCAGAGTTGCACTGGGGAGCCAAGGCGACCCCTACACTGGCTGCCTCCGTGGTAGGCGTGGAAAGGAAAATCCATTCAGTGCTGGGTGCCAGGCCGCCTGGTGGGCAGGGGTCACCAGTAGTTGTGGATGTGCAGCGAGGCAGTGCAGACTTGGGTGTCTCTGGGGAGGGTGTGTCAGGGGCATCCTGGGAGGGGCCAGGGCCAGGGCCAGGGCCAGGGTGGAACAGGTGCCCTTCTCACTTGGGCACCCTCTTGTGGAGAGAGGCAGGGCGGATGCACACCACACCCCCTCCCTCGTTTAGACCAGTAGATTCAGAGCCTGGGAGCAGCAGAAGAGGCCTCCAGACTGGTGCTTATCCAGGGCAGGAGGGGAGCGGGCATGTGAGTGAGGAGGGGAGGCAGCTCTGGGTCCCCCCTGCTGACACCCCAAGCCCTTCCACCCCCAGGGGAGAAAGAGGCTTACAGGGCGCTCTGGGAAGGAGGGAGTTGAGGGAATGAAGATGGGCATCCAGAAGGAGAGGGAGGCCCAGAGACTAAAGGGAAGCTACGTGCTAGGGCTCAGGCCTGTAATCCCAGTGACTCAGATGGGCTCTGAGGGTCATGTTCAAAGCCAGCCAGTTCACTCATCCAACGAACCACCCAAAAGCTAGAAACAGAGCTGTGGTTCAACTGGTAAGGCACAAGCCTTGAGCAAAAAAAAAAAAAAAAAGCTCAGGGACAGTGCCTAAGCCCTGAGTTCGAGCTCCGGGACTGGCACACGTGCACACACATACTTACACATATAAGCATAATAATCATAATAAAGGAAAAGGAAGCAAGGCTAGATGGGGACTGAGGTGAGGTCCAGGCAGAGGGAAGGGGGGTGCGGTGGGGGGGGCTCTGAAGGCTGAGATCAGGGAAAGCCCAGAAACAAGGCCCATGGACTCGGGGTGAGGCTCCAGGCTGGGTTCCCCTGGCCAGGTGGAGAACAGGAAGAATCCAGGCCTGGGCGGGCCTGGTTTATGGCTCCCAGTGAAACCTGGCCAGGAGGAAGAAGTTTCGGGGGGGGGGGGGGCAGAGCACCCCTCCCAGCCTGGTGACAGCCCAGGGCCTGAGGATCATCAACTCGCAGCCCCATCAGGGCCTGGCACACTGGAATCCCACTTCCCACAGGGGGCAGATTGCCAGGACATGGAGGACTAGAAATACACACCACGCCCACCCGCCCGGGAACTCATCCGCTGACCGGAAACAGACAGGTGTGGGGCACTGAAGCCTCCCCAACCGGTTCTGCTGCTTGCCTGGCCCTCAGGAGCCTCAAGCCACGTGGGAGAGGTCCGAACCAGAGCCAGGCCAGGCCCACCCTGAGGCCCAGGCTTGCTAGACGCTCTAAGAGGAACCCCAACTCCCTCAGGTGACCCCAGATTCCCAGATCTGCTGCCTCCTGCCCCCCCACACTGCAAAGAACACACAAATCTTGGCCTCCCCAACATACACGTGCATGCAACCTTCTGTGGTACCCCACCAACATAAACACTTGTCGCCATTTTGTTTTAAACTAAACCCTCAAGAAAAGGAAAAGTAGAGGCTGGGGATTTTGCTTCGTGGAAGAATACTTCCCTACGAGTGCCAGGCCTGGGCACCACAAAACTAAATTAGATAAATAAATAAATGTCCAGAAAGGCCCAGGTTTAATCCTTCACTTAGCTTGGTCAACTAGTGCCTGTGTCTCTTTTTCCTCCTCTGTATCTAAAACTAGTGAAAGACACTACCAAGCTGGGTGCCCATGGTTCATGCTTGTAATCCTAGCTATTGAGGAAGCTGGAATTGGCCGGGCATGGTTCAAGGCCAGCCCAGGCAGAAAAGTCCAAGAGAAGGATGCTTAATTCCAATAACCAGTAAAAAATATAAAACAGAAGTAGAGCTGTGGCTCACGTGGTAGAGCAGTAGCATTTAAGGAAGGGAAAAAAAAAAAAAAAAAAACCTCAGGGACAATGACCAGGATCTGAGAAAAGAGAGAGACAGAGAGACAGAGTGAGACAGAGACACAGCGAGACAGAGAGAGGATGCCGTATCATTGGAGTGACAGTTCCATGAATCTTAACAAATGTAAAACTTCTGTGTCTTGACGTAGAAGACAACCTAAAAATGGTTAAAGCTAAGCCAGAACATTGGAGAAAATCGTTGTAAACGTATAAACAAATGTGATTAACACTCAGACCATTTACAGGAATTCTATAAATTACTCACAAAAGGTTAAACAAGTCAGTAGGAAACACACAGGGCTGGGTGCGGCCACTCCAGCCTGTAACCCTAGCTATGGAGGGAGGAGGAGGTCAGGGATTGCAGCTCTGAGGCCAGCCCAGACATAAAACGTTCACAAGACTCCATCTTAAGCAATGGCTACGCGCAGTGGTGCAAACCTGTCACCCCAGGTGCAAACAGAACAAACAGGAGGATCGAAGTCCAGTCTGGTCCAGCCCTGAAGTGAGGCCTTGCCTTAAAAAAAACCAACACAGAAAGAACTGCAAGAGTGGTTCAAATGTACAGCACCTGCTTTGCAATAGAGAGGCCTTAAGTTCCGACCCACTGAGAGAAAGACAGACAGACAGACAGACAGAGACAGAGAGACATAAAGAGGCAGAGACAGAGA
Organism: Megascapheus bottae; assembly: GCF_031878675.1. Taxonomy (NCBI): domain Eukaryota; kingdom Metazoa; phylum Chordata; class Mammalia; order Rodentia; family Geomyidae; genus Megascapheus; species Megascapheus bottae. Next base: position 5,784,702 of record NC_143542.1, on the reverse strand, counting down.
GACAGAGAAGGAAAGAAAAAGAAAGGCAGGAAAACTCTGTGGAGGTCTGATTACCATCACTAATAACCCGAACAATGCAAGATAAAAGAGTTAAATTCCACTTGACACCAGAGTGACAAATCGTCAGTAACAACAAAAATCTGAGACAGGTGTGGTGACACATCCTTGAAATCCCAACCCTCAGCAGAATGAGTAAGAGAATCCCAATGTTCAGACTAGCGTGGACTACATAGAAAGATTCTATCTCAAAAATAAAAACATGGGGGGGGAAACCAAGAGGGGGTGGGGGGGAGGGTAATGGGACCAAGACATGTGAAAGGGTATCAATGTATGTGAATTCATGCACCTTCTATCTGGCAAATATGTAACCCTTTTATTAAATACAATAAAAAAATTAAAACATATATATATATATATATATATATATATATATATATATATATATATAGAGAGAGAGAGAGAGAGAGAGAGAGAGAGAGGAGAGAGAGAGAGAGAGAGAGAGAGAGAGAGAGAGAGCGCCAGTCCTGGACTGGAACTCGGGGCCTGAGCACTGTCCTTGGACTTTCTCAAGGCTAGAGCTCTACCACTTGAGCCTCAGCACCACTTCTGGCTTTTTTCTATGTATGTGGTACTGAGGAATTGAACCCAGGTCTTTGTGCATGCAAGGCAAGCACTCTACCACTAGGCCAAAAAAAAATACTTGTGTGTGTGCGTGTGTGTGCATGTGTGTGTGTGTGTGTGCGCGCGCGTGTGTATTTTTTGGAACGCTTCAGGTCAGTCCAAAGGGGCTCCCCCCATCATCTTTACCACTGCTGAGCCGCTGGAAGTCACCCCCAGGTGCCGAGAGGAAGTCAGCTGCCAGCTGGTACTGGGCGTCTCTGTCCAGTGACCCTCCCCAGCCCAGCCTCAGCCCAGCAGAGGCTGAGATCTTCCCATCACACTTGAAGCCAGCCCCGGGAAGGGATGTCTGGGGGGCCCGACATGGGGGCCTGGCCTCTCCAGCTGAGTAAAGCAGCTCAGGACCTGAGTTCAGGCCTCCATCCCCAAGATGCTCACATCCACCTTAGCCTCCGTAACAGGCCCGTGGGGTTCCACTCCTGCGTGTTGCCTGTGTGCCAGTCTTGGGGCTTGAACTTAGGCCTGGAAGCCGTTTCTGAGGCTTTCCACTGAAGGCTGGTGCTCTGCCTCTTGAGCAACGCCTCCACTCCCAGCTCTTTGAGGGCTCGTTGGAGAACTTGGGAGCCCCACGAAGGTTTCTGTGTGCGCTGGCTCTGGCCCGCAGTCCTCAGCGCTCAGCCTCCTGAGTAGCTGGGATGGCAGGCGTGAGCCACCACCGTGCCTGGCTTGGATTTCTTTCTCCCTCTCTGCAGAAATGGGGGTGAACCCGGTCTCGTGCGGCTGGACAGGCGCTGGACTGCTGGGCTGCACCGCAGCCCAGGGCTTTTGCTTTCGCCCGTGCCCATGTGGGCATGGAGCGGGCGCATGAGTGGACGCTGGCTTCGCTGGGGGACGTGGCTCCCTCCCCCCCGCCCGGGCAGCCGGGCCCCTCAGCACTGAGACCGCTGTGGCTCAGGGCTCAGGACACCCCACAGCTGGTTTTGGACACAAGGCCGGGGTCACCCGTGCCTGAGTCACCTCTGATAGAACGCTATCTTAAATCAACTTCTGTCTCCTTAGACTACAGCCACTTTGTTTAACTTTGTACTGTTTGGAGGAAGATATGATAAGGTCCTGTGGCTTAAATAAACTCAGAGTCCTGAGGGCACTCCCCTCCCCAGCTCCTTGAGCCCTGGATGCACTAGACCCTGCACAGCTTGCCCCCAACTCAGCCTCCATCTCCTTCCCCCTCCTCCCCTAGCCCTCTTCCTCCCCTCTCCCTCCCTCCCTCTTCTTCCCCCTCCCTCCTCCTCTTCCCCCTTCCCTCCCTTCTCCTCTTCCTCCTCTTTTGTGGCAGTCCAGGGCTTGATCTCAGAGTCAGACACATTGTCCCTGAACTTTTCCTTTGCTCCCGCCTAGTGCTCTACCACTTGAGCCACAGCTCCACTTTCAGCTTTTTGTTAATTAATTGAAGATAAGCGAGCCTCATGGAAGCTCCTGCCTGGGCTGGCTTCAAACCTACATCCTCAGATCTCAGCCCCCCGAGGAGCTAGGATGACAGGTGAGAGGCTTTCCTCCTAAGCCTCCCAGTCTGAAGACGGGCTATCCTACCACTCAATCAGGGGCATGCCCACGCCAGGAGCACCACTGACTTCCACTGGGGGTGGCTGGACCAGTGTAACAATGTAACAACTGCTATAATTCTGTTGACACAGTGTGAAGGGATCTCCATTCATGGATCAGCTGAGCCAAGGCCATCACCAAAGGTTATAAACCCTAGATTCCATTGATATTGCTTCCCTGAATTGACAGTTTCCCCATGGAGAGCCAACTGGAAGCTGTCAGGGGTAAGGCCGGGCTATGGCTGGGAGGGAAGTGGGGACAGAACAGGATATCCTGCCCCTGGCACTGTGCCACACTTTTATGAGCTGTCACCCTTCTTCTTTCCCGGGGAAAGGGCACTCAGCCTCACTGTAGGTCTCTTTGGTTTTTGCTTTATTCTTTTCTAGCTCTTTAGTCAGTCATGAAGCTTGAACTCAGAGCCGGGGCGCTGTCCAGGCACTTTCATTCTACCACTTGAGCCACAGCTCTACTTCCTGCTCTTTGGTGGTCCATTGGAGATAATGGCTTTCCTGTGGCACTCAGTTCTCTACCCCTCAGGAGAGCTAGGATGGCAGGCATGAGATCAACTCCTCATTCACACACACACACACACACAGAGGCTGTACCAGTTCAACAGGAACACTTCCTCAAGGACTGAGTCACCACACTTACCCCATACACACACCTCATGCCCGGCCACCACCTGGCCTGTCCACCATAACCCACTGGAGCCCCGAAGTCCTTGGACCCTGCCCACTCCTCTCCCTCCCCTGAGACTGCAGGCTGGCTGGGAGGGAGTAGGGGAGCCTGGGCTGCAGGGCAGCAGAGAAGGGAGCTGAGCGGGCCCCGGGGAGAAGTGGACACTGGGCCCGAGGCTACTTCACGAGGGGGCCACAGGCACAGGCTGACCTGGCTGCAGGCGCTTTTCCTTCTGCACCTGCTTGGTTGGCCTTTTGCTTCTGGGACTCTCTCAGCCCAATCTCTGGACTCAGCAACGCAGAGCTCACACACAGCACCAGCGGCAGGGGGCACCTTCCCTCGCGCATGCGTGTGTGTGTGTGTGTGTGTGTGTGTGTGTGTGTGTGTGTGTGTGTGTGTGTGTGAACTGGGGCGGGAACTCAGGCCCTCCCACTCCACTCTCTCAGCTTTTTCACCCCTGGCTAGCACTCCACCACTTGAGCCACACCTTCCCCTACGCCTTTGGCTGGCTCACTGGAGATAAGAGCCTCCCACTCTTACTGCCCACGTTGGCCTTGAACTTGGATCTTGGGTAGCGGGGGTGACGGGCGGCTGGCTGCTTCCATTTCTTGGCCACTGTGAATAGCTACAACAAGCCCAGGAAAGCGGGAGCCTCTGCTGCAGACTGACTTCCTGTCCTCCAGGTCTGTCTCTCAGTGGGCTTCTCAGGAGCACTTTCCTTAATCCTCTCCGCCCCAGCCAGGGGGACCGGGTTCCCCACATCCTCACCACTCCTTTTACACACTTGCTGCTCTAAGTGGAGTGAGAGGTGGTCTATGCCCTGGTTTGGGGTTCCCTCGCCCAGTTTTTTCTTCAGCCAGCCCCTCTCCTTTGGTTCGATGATCCGTTTCTAAGACCCACAGGAGATACCAGGCTGAACGCGCCTGGCACCCTGCCTGGAGCCAAAGTCTTATTTGCCAAGTCCTTGAAGTTTGGCCCCTGGGCAAGAAGTTGGGTTCTGTTTGCCTCTGTGAGCAGCCTTGCCCAGCAGGCGCAAAAGCCAGGCACCTCTTCCTGCCCAGCCCCCCCTACTCCCTCCCCGGGACTGGGCAGAGGCCTTCTCCTGAGGTGGGCTAACTGGGCAATCTCCTGGCCCAAGGGCACGGAGGCATGGTCAGGGTTCCATCTACCTGCCCACCGCTGTGTCCCCACCTCATTTCCCACACCTCACATTTGCATTCCCTGCCCAGGTTGTTTTCTGCCTAGAGCAATCCTGGAAGGTGAGTCACGGAGACATCAGTTTCTTGACTTGAAATAGAAGGAAGCCAGGCGCCAGCGCCCACACCTGTAATCGCAACTACTCGGGAGGCTGAGGTCTGAGGATGGTGGTTTGAAGCCAGCCCAGGAAGGAGATCCATGAGCCTCCTGTCTCCATGAACCACCAGAACACCCAGAAGTGCAGCTGGCGCTCATGTGGTCCAGCACTGACCTTGAGGAATAAAAGCTAAGGGACAGTGCCCAGGGCCCACGTTTAAGCCCTATGACGGGCACAGAAATAAACTGGTAAAGAAATGGAAGGCAAATGAGGTTAGAAGCTAAGTGACTGTGCCCCACCCTGGCTGGTTGGCATTCTCACCAAAGCCCAGGCAGGGGGGGAAGGGGACACCTGTTATCTGGTCCAAAGCCACGCCCTTTGTCCTGAAGAGTGTAATTAAGGTCAGTATTCCAACCAAGAGACCCTGACTGCGCCAACTTCCTCCACAGCGGCCCCCACCCTGCGGGACTGAGGGCTCTGCCCGGCACTCCCAGTCCTGTCCCAGCCCCAGCCCTTTGCCCTAGGAAGAAGGGTGACCCTGGTTTCTATGCATCTCTGCCCTGTTTATGTCCCGCACCTGCTGCCAGGGCTGGAGCTCTCGTGCTGAAGGCATTGTCTGCAAACGGCATGTGATTTGAGAGGTGTGAGGCCACCCGGAAACCCCGTGGCTTCTCTTCTTCAGTTTCTGCTGCTTTCTCAGGGATCCCTTGGTTTCTGCTCTCTTGGCAAACATGAACTGAGAGGGTCCGCAGACTCCGTTCCACAGGCAGTGGCACAAGTGTCACTAAGACAATGAAAGCTCCAGCACCCAGCATTGTTCCTGGTGTTCGGTTGGCAGAAGCAAATAACTTTTGCCCATTCTGGAATATTCTAGCAGCGCTAGCCTTGAGCTGAAGAGCTCAGGGACAGCACCCAGGCCCAGAACTCAAGTCCCACGATCGACAAAAAAAAAAAAAGTTCTCAACTATCTCCAAAATAACTAGCAAAAAGCTGGGCTGGAGGTATGACTCAAATGGCAGAGCACCTTCTGAGTAAGCTGGGCAAGCACAAAGCCCTGAGTTCCAATCCTGAAGGTAAACGCCTATAATCCTGGCTACTCAGGAGGCAGAAGCGGAAGAATCTGAGCAGTCTGAGGCTAGCCAGGCAATAGTCTGAGACCCTCCCTGAAAAGCAAAATAAGGAGGACTGAGATTACTTGCATAGCATGTTTGAGGGTCTGAGTTCAATACCCACTGCAACTACTACTACTTCTAAGAACAATAACAATAAGCAAAAGATGGGGTGTGACTAACGTGGAAGAAGGCTGGTAATCTGCAGTACCACAGAGGAAGGGGACAGGATGGCCATTGTGGGGAACAAAATCTGCTGGGAGAGGAGCCACACGACAACTAGAATGTCCTGCAGAGAGGAGGGGGGCCGGTAGAGGGGACAGCAGTGACAGTGATGCATACCCAACCTTTGGCATCTAAGAGCCAAACCAGGCAGCCCAGCACCGCTGGGTCCCCAGTGAAGAGAGCACCAGGGCAGGACAGAAGGGACAAAACCAGCAGGATCACCAGGCCAACCCCAAGGCTGGCAACGACTGGGCAGGAGGGCCCAAAGCAGATCAAGAGCTTTGTAGAAGTTTCTCACTTAAAAAAAAAAAAATCCTTTTTTGCCTGGATGAAATCTCTTTCCAGGCCCTCACAAGGGAGGGCCGGGCACTCACTCAGACAGAAAAGGAGGGGGGCCTGGGCTCTGAGACGCCAAGGGGCGTCAAGGAGGGGTGGCCGAAGGCAGCTCAACCCGGCCTCCTGGTTCTCTAACCACACGGGAGCTGCAGAGGGTTTGTTTTGTTGTTGTTGTTTGTTTGTTTTTTAAATTTCCAGGGCTTCTCTGTAGCCGCTTTTCCGCTCAGGACTGAGCCACAGCTCCACTTCTGGGTTTTGCAGGGTACTTTCCTGCCTGGCCTGGCTCCCAGCTGGGAGCCTCGGATCTCAGCCCCCTGGGCAGCTAGCACCGCAGACCTGAGCCACAGGCGCGGGCTCGGGGGCCACTGTGGGCGGCCTCTGCGGTCCTGGCTCCCGAGTTCACCGCCTCTAAGGTGGCCTAGGGGAGGCCAGGCCCGATCCAGGCCGGCCGGGCGCAGAGGCCCCATTGTCCACAGCAGGTGCCTCTCGGGGCTCAGGCTTCAGCCGTCCCCTTAGGCCAAGGTTGAGGCCACGCCCCCAGTGGCTCCGCCCACTAACGGCTGTCGGGAGTGGACGGTCCCACAGCTCGGCCTCGCCCATTGGCCCGTTGTCCTGAGCGGGCGGCCCCGCCCCCGCGGGCTCCGCCCATCGACCTTGCAGGTGGTCGGCCCCGCCCACCCCGCGGTCCAGGTGGCCCGGCCCCGCCCCCCCAGCCGCCCGCGGGCGGGGCAGGTGAGGCGGCGGGAGCGGGAGGCCGGGCCCTTCCTTCGGGATTTTGCTCCCCTAGTCCACGAAGCCCCCCGCCCCTCTCCCCGGCTTGGCCCAGGGGACCCGTCTGTGAGTCTCGGGGCCCCGGAGCCAGGAGGTGAGGATGCAGACCCCGCCCTCCCCGGGCCCCCGGCGGCCGGGAGGCGGGGTCCGCGTCGCGGTCCCCGTCCCGGGAGGGCGTGGCTCCGCCCCTCCCGCCGCCCCCGCCCCCGTGGGGCGCGGGGCGCCCGGCTGAGCCCGACCCGCCCGCCCCGGCCGGGCCCGGGCAGTGTCGCTGCGGACGGAGCCGCGAGCGCAGCCGGGCGAGCGCGCGGTGGGCCGCTACGCGCCCGGGCGCTCCCACTCCGGTCCGCGCGTCCGCCCGTCCGTCCGTCCGTCCGCCCGTCCGCCCCGCGCACCCCGAGCGCGCCCGCCCAGCCGCCATGTCCATGGGCCTGGAGCTGGCGGGCACGGCGCTGGCCGCGCTGGGCTGGCTGGGCGCCATCGTGAGCTGCGCGCTGCCCATGTGGCGCGTGTCGGCCTTCATCGGCAGCAGCATCATCACGGCGCAGATCACCTGGGAGGGGCTGTGGATGAACTGCGTGGTGCAGAGCACGGGGCAGATGCAGTGCAAGGTGTACGACTCGCTGCTGGCGCTGCCGCAGGACCTGCAGGCGGCCCGCGCGCTCATGGTGGTGGCCATCCTGCTGGACGCCTTCGGGCTGCTCGTGGCCCTGGTGGGCGCGCAGTGCACCAACTGCGTGGAGGACGAGACGGCCAAGGCCAAGATCACCATCGTGGCGGGCGTGCTCTTCCTGCTGGCCGCGCTGCTCACGCTGGTGCCCACGTCCTGGTCGGCCAACACCATCGTCCGCGACTTCTACAACCCGCTGGTGCCCGAGTCGCAGAAGCGCGAGCTGGGCGCGGGGCTCTACGTGGGCTGGGCGGCCGCCGCCCTGCAGCTGCTGGGCGGCGCGCTGCTCTGCTGCTCCTGCCCGCCGCGCGACAAGTACGCGCCCGCCAAGGTCCTCTACTCGACGGCGGCGCGCTCCGCCGGGCCGGCCGCGGGCCCCGCCTACGACCGCAAGGACTACGTGTGAGTCCGGGCCGGCCGCGCGCCCCGCGCCGCCCCGCGCCCCGCGCCGCCCCGCGCCGAGCCCTCCGCGCCCGCCCGCCCGCCCGCCCGCCGCGTCTTGCCAGCCCCAAGCCGCCGTCTGCTCCGACGCGGGGCCCTGGTGCTTTCCAATAAAGTCTGTCTCATTTTGCAATCGCTGCTGCCCGGCGCCTCCTTGTCCCGCTGCCCGCGCGGGTCCCGGGGCTGGGGAGGAAGCGGGGCGGGGGCGCAGCCGAGCCACCTGCCCGCCGCGCTGGGGGACGCAGGGCCCTCGCCAGGCTTCGGGGAGTCCCGTCCACAAAGCCCCGAGGGACGCTGCCCGCCGTGGACGGCCGTGGTGTGCACGGCGTGGGGTGTGGACGGCGTGGGGTGTGCACGGCGTGGGGTGTGGACGGCCGTGGTGTGCACGGCGTGTGGTGTGGACACCGTGTGGTGTGGACAGTCCGCGGTATGGACGGTATGGGGTGTACACGGCGTGTGGTGTGGACGGCCGTGGTGTGCACAGCGTGTGGTGTGGACGGTCCACGGTGTGGATGGCATGGGGTGTGGATGGCCCGTAGTGTGGACGGCGTGTGGTGTGGACACCGTGTGGTGTGGACGGTCCGCGGTATGGACGGTGTGGGGTGTGCACGGCGTGGGGTGTGGACGGCGTGTGGTGTGGACGGCATGTGGTGTGGACACCGTGGGGTGTGGATGGTCCGAGGTGTGCACGGCGTGTGATGTGGACGGCGTGTAGTGTGGACGGCGTGTGGTGTAGACGGCCCGTGGTGTGGATGGTCCATGGTGTGGACGGCCCGTGGTGTGGACGGCGTGTGGTGTGAATGGCGTATGGTGTGGACGGCCCGTGATGTGGACGGCCCATGGTGTGGACGGCGTGGGGTGTGGACGGCGTGTAGTGTGGACGGCCCGCGGTGTGGACGGCGTGGGGTGTGGACAGCCTGTGATGTGGACGGCGTGTGGTGTGGACGGCTTGTGGTGTGGACGGCCCGCGGTGTGGACGGCGTGGGGTGTGGACAGCCTGTGATGTGGACGGCGTGTGGTGTGGACGGCTTGTGGTGTGGACGGCCCGCGGTGTGGACGGCGTGGGGTGTGGACGGCCCGTGGTGTGGACGGCGTGGGGTGTGGACGGTGTGTGGTGTGGACGGCTTGTGGTGTGGACGGCCCGCGGTGTGGACAGCGTGGGGTGTGGACGGCCCGTGGTGTGGACGGCGTGGGGTGTGGAGGGTGTGTGGTGTGGACGGCGTGGGGTGTGCACGGCCCGCAGTGTGGACGGCCCGTGGTGTGGACGGCGTGTGGTGTGGACAGCCCGTTGTGGTGTGGACGTTCTGTGGTGATGAGCGGGCTCCGTGTGGCCCCTTCCCCACTTGGCCCTTCCCCACGTGCCCAGGAACTCCAGAGAATCTCTCCTCAGCTAGGAGGAAGACAATGGACCTTTTGTGTGGACCCAACATTCTCTGGAAAGGAAAGCCGTCTGACCACCTGGGCGGGGAGACCCCTGTTCCTTCCCTGGGACCCACAGGGGAAGGGCAGAGGGGAGGAGTTACTAAATATTCTGAGAAAGCCTCAGTGCTCAGAGCTGGCTATGTGCCCTGCCCCTACAAGAAAGTGGTTCCTAGGCTTAGAGAGAGGGAGGAAGAGGGAGGATGAGCAGGAGAGAATGTCCCCACAGGGATGGGGGGGGGGGGACAAGACAGGGTGATCAGGAGCAGAGGAGGATCCAGAAGGGGGGACTGGAAAGGAAGCAAGATTGGTTTGGGGGCGTGGCTCAAGAGGTAGAGAGCCTCTTACCCAGCCAGCGTTCGGCCCTGGGCTCAGTTCCCTATAGGGTAGGCATAGAAGAAAAACAGACCGGCAAACGCTGCTGGAGAACATCTCTAATCCCAGCTCCTCAATCCTAGCTGAGGTCTGAGGAGCGCATTTCAAGGCTAACCCCGGCTGCAAAGTCTGTGGTGACGCTTTATTTCCACTTAAGCACCAAAGTCAAAAGCAAAGCTGTGGCTCTAGTGATAGAGCACCAGCCTTGAGCAAAAAAAAAAAAGCCAAGCATGAGGCAGTGTGCTAAAACCCAATCCCAATACACACAGGGAAGAAAGAAGAGGAACAAGAAGAAGGAGAAGGAGAAGGAGAAGGAGTCGACCATCAGAGCGAGGGAGCGGGAAAGATCTCCATCTACAATAGCATGAGCCAGGTTCCGGCATTGATGGGGAGCGCTAAGGGGTTCTGCCAGGAATGTATTCACTTTGGCCAGTCTCAGGCCGTCCAGGAAGGACACCAGGAAGCAGGAGGATAATCAGATGGCAACCGAAACCAGAGGAAAGATGACGTCAGTCTAGAAAAAAAATTAAAAAGAACCCAGTTTCCAGGAGCAGCTACTGGCACCAATGAGCCAGGCTGCAAGGGTACCAAGAGGCAGAGGCAGGAGGAAATGGGGCTCTGCCTGTGATCAGAGGATTGTGGGGTCCAGGGCAATCCCCTTTCCTCCCCAGGGAAAGCTTGTCTCAAAATGAAAAGAGGGTTCTTAGGTGACCTCTGGGCCCCTGGGTGACACAAGCACGCAGACCCATAGGGTCTTGAAATGGTTTGTAAGGATTTGTTTCTCAAACTGATTTTGACTGTGGCAAGCTAAAGTCAACATGCTCTCTATTTGCCTATTTACTGACATATTTTGGGGAACAGAGGTCTTGTTATGCAGCCCAGATGGACCTTGAACTCCATCTGTATCTCAGGCTGGCCTCAAATGCGTGATCCTCCTGTCTCAGTCTCCAGAATCTAGGACCACAGGCACACAGTAGCTGGTATTACAGGCATACACTACTATACAAAAGGACTTCTGGGATAATGCCAGTGCAACATCACCAGATAACCCAACGCGGAGGAAGACTTTAGGGAAGCCCTCTGTACAGGGCAAAATCGCCCTCAGACTGGCCCAGGACTACCAGAAGATCGAGACGGGGCCCAGCCAGGTGACTGCTGTTGAGTTCAGTCCTGGAGAAGGCTACAGAAAAACCATTTCTGGGAAGTGGGCTGAGACCTAAGATTAGAGGTTCAAAGCCAGCCTGGGCAGGGAAGTCTGTGAGACTCTTATCTTCATATACTCACCATAAAGCGGAAAATGGAGCTGTGGCTCAAGTGGTAGAGTGCCAGCTTTGAGGAGGAAAAAAAAAAAAGGCTGGATGCGGTGGCTCACACCTGTAACCCTAGCTACTCAGGAGATTGAAATCTAAGGATCGGGGTTCAAAGCCAAGCCTGAGCACTAAAGACCCAGAGACTCTTATCTCCAATTAATCACTAGAAAACGGAAAGCAGAACTGTGGCTCAAGGGGTAGGGTGGTAGCTTTGAGCTGAAGAGCTCAGGGACGGCGCCCAGGCCCAGATTCAAGCCCCATGACTGACCAGAAAAAAAAGAAAAAGATAAAACAAAAGCTGGGCTAGGCTGGGAGCGTGGCCTAGTGGTGGAGTGCCTGCCTAGCATGCAAGAAGCCCTGGGTTCAATTCCTCGGTACCACATACACAGAAAAAGCCAGAAGTGGTGCTGAGGCTCAAGTGGTAGAGCTCTAGCCTTGAGAAAGTCCAAGGACAGTGCTCAGGCCCTGAGCTCAAGCCCAGGACTGGAAACCCCCTCTGTGAAGGGTGGGGCTTTCTGAAGGAGGCTTGCAGAGAGAGCAGCTTAGAGAATGACTGAGGGCTGGAGGGAGAGCTGGGGAGCAGAGGGCAGCATTTCTGGGGTCCTGTCAGGGAATGGGGCTGTGGGCAGACCCCTGAGTTACCCCTGCCCAAGCAGCCAGTTTGGGGACCAATGAAGGGAGCAGCTCTGGTGCTGCCATCCAACAGAGCCCTGCAGGCAGGCAGATTGCTGAGAACAGCTTGGACATCAGGCGACCAGCCACACACACCCTGTGTCCCCACATTAGGGAGATGGAGATGCAGTCAGAGAAGGATCGCCCGTCCTGTGGGGTGTGGACTGGACTCCTGGGGCCGACTCTGCCAGCCTGCTTGCTCCCAACTCCAGGCACCCACTGAGGGGCTGTGGCACTACTGCTCTCTTCATTTACTCAGTCAGTACTGGAGATTGGTTCAGATGGCCTCAAAACCTTTTAAAATTGTATTATGTTTTGTACAGAGGGGTGACAGTCACAGGTGAGGTCGTGAGCACATTTATTTCTGAGCAATGTCTCCCCATCCCCCTCCCTGTTCTTCCCTCCTGGCCCCACCCAAAGTTGTATTGTTCATGTTCAAGTGTCTGGTGAGTACCACTGCGGCATGGGTCCCTCCATTCCTGAGTGTCTTTTACCCTCCAAAAGACAGATAAATTTAAAAAAAAATGAAAACAGCAACAAAGGGGAAAAAAACCATTTCTTTTCCCTCCATCTCATTTCAATAAATATTATTTTATATGATCAGATGCACACAGGCATTGTGCCTTTATGTTCCCCTTTTAAGTGTGTCCCCTTTTGGGGGCTGAGAGCGTGGCCTAGTGGTAGAGTGCTTGCCTAGCATGTACGAAGGCCTGGGTTCGATTCCTCAGTGTTACAAACATAAAAAGCCAGAAGTGGTGCTGTGGCTCAAGTGGCAGAGCTCTAGCCTTGGGCAAGCCCCAGGACTGAGGGGAAAAGAACGCGTCTCACTGTTCTATGCACTCGTGCCTAGAATCCTATATAACTTACATGTCTAGCTTCTGCATGGGAGAAAATATGCGCCACTTGCCTTTCTGAGAAACATCTCCAGCCTGCCAGACTAGCTTCAAACCTTGAACCACCTCCCAGTGGCTAAGATTACAGACTTGAGCTACCACACTCCCTCTGAATTCTTTCTTTCTTTCCTTTTTCTGAGGCAGACCCCAGGCTGCTCTAAACTCTTCATCCTCCTGCTTTAAGGTCTCAGGTGCTAGGCTTGGCTTTGAGCCTCTTAATCCTCTCTGGAATCCCGGACCTAAAGGGAGACAGTCTCGAGGGAGAAGAGAAGGACATCTGGTGTTGGAGGAGACACCTGAGCAGGAAGGCGGTTGACCTGAGCTCTAGGTCTAGTCTAGCTGCTTTTTTCCCTGGGAAACCCCCAATCTGGACCTCAGTTTCCCTGACATTTTGACACTCCTAACTTGTCCTTTCCAGGAGAACAAACCAGAAGCAAAACCACCCATAAAGAGTCCTTCACATTCAGCTTCCACATGCATGAAATGGTTTAACACGAGCCCAGGTGGCTCAGCTCCAATCCTGGCTATTCAGGAGGCTGAGATTTCAGCTTCCAGATTTGAAGTCAGCTCTCCAATTAATCAGCAAAAAAAACTTGAAGAGCTCTGGTTCAAGTGGTAGAACACCAGCCTTGAGAGGAAAAGGCAGAGAGTGCAAGGCCCAGAGTTCCAACCCCAGGACCAGCACAAAAATCACCTTGCCTAGATCAGCAGCACTGAGTGATACTGAGGAAAAGCTCAGCTGCCCTGAGCCGGTGCAACTGGACAGACCCCAGCCTCCTGACTTCCACCAGGGGCCCAGGCCCCCCGGCCTCGCTGTGAGCAGCCTCAGGCCTGCTGAGAAGTCTATGAGATGAGAGCAGTTGGTGGCATACTTGCTTCTGGCACCAGGCTGGGCACAGGGTCTGTGCTTAATTAATTCCTGTCATTCATTCTTTCATATACATAGCTAGGCAGGCAGGAACCTGGAGACACAAAGGACGATGGCAGGATTGGAAGAGAGTGCCTGTGTTTCTCTCAAATTTACAGGCCTGGAGCGTGCACTCGCTCTCCCCCCGCCCTCTATCTCTATCTCTATCTCTATCTGTATCTCTATCTCTATCTCTATCTCTCTGCCTGGACCCCCTCCTGCCTGGGCCCCAGGCGACCAAGGTCTCACCACTCCTGTTTGAGCTCTTCCTTGTGCTGTCAAACAAACACGGGGTTTATTGTGGCCGCCTCAAGGTCTGGAAGGAGGGATGGGGCTTTCCTTCTCCCTCCCCTGCCAGGTTCCAAGGTAGGTCACCAGTGCCAGGTCAAGCTGGCCAGGCGCAGCTGGTAAAGAAGGAACTTGTAGTGTCAGCTGCTGTTGCTACCTGGAGAACTTACTCCAGCTCTCTAGCGCACTCTTCCTCCCTCCTCCTCCCCCCCTCCCTCCCTCCCTCCCTCTTTCTCTCTCTCCCCTCTGTCCCTCCCTCCCTCCCTCCCTCCCTTTGTGATCTCTGCAAAGGCTCTCATTATACAGGGAAGCTGAGAGCTGAGGATCACAGTTCAAAGCCAACCCAGGCAAAAGTTATTGAGGCTTTATATTTCCAATTAACCAGCAAAATGCTGGATTGGAGGCATGGCTCAAGTGATAGAACCCAGCCATGAGCAAGAAAGCTAAACAAGCTTGAGGAGCTGAGTTGAAGCTCTGGTACTGGCAACAACAGCAACAACAACAACAACAACAACAACAATTGTAAGTGTAATCAGCCAACACTGGTGGCTCACTCTTCTGTGATCCTAGCTACCCAGGGGGCTGAGATCTGAGGACTGCAGTTTGAAGCCAGCCTGGGCAGGAAGTCTGATCTCCAATTAGCCACCAAAAGGCCAGAAAGCACTAGCCTTGAGTTTAAAAAAAAAAAAGCTCAGGGACAGTATCCAGGCCCTGGGTTCCAGCCCCACGACCCACACACCCCCTTCACACACAATCCAAGAGCCGAAAGGCAGACTGTAGAACACACACACACACACACGGATGCGCAGCCCTGTTCACGCACCATGCCGAGAAACAAAACTGAAGGCTCAGCAATGGATGAATGCACAAACTAAATGTGGTACAAACACAATGCAGTGTTTCTCAGTAAGCAACAAGAGTTACGCAAACTCCATGAACTGCTCAAACCTTCCGTGATCCTTGGCTACCCACAGCCCAGAAATACTTCAGGACTCCACTGAGAGGAGGCGTTTCCTCAGATGACCAAAGACAGAAAGTAGCAGCCCTGGGAGGGGGAAGAGTGGAGCTTTTAGTGAAGTGCAGAGTTTCAGATTAGCAAAAGGAAATTCTGGAGGTCTCTTACACAATATTGAGAACATAGTTAATACTGCAGTAGGTAGACGCTCTGCCGCGTGAGCCCTTCTGGTGTTGGCTATTTTCAAGGCAGGGTCTTGGGCCAGCCTGGACTGTGATCCTCCTATCTGTGCTTCCTTGAATTACTGGGAGGTCAAGTTCATACCACCATGCCTAGCCATTGGTTGAGATGCGGGTCTCCTGAACTTTTTATGCCTGGGCTAGCCTTGAACCACAAGACCCTGATCTGTGTCTCCCGAGTAGCTAGGGTTACAGGTTTTAACCACACTGTGTACAGCTCTGAACTGTACAATTCAAGAATCATTGAGATGGTAAAGGTTCTTCTATACACATTTTTGAAATCATAATAAAAATGATAAAAAGAATTGGGTATGGGTCACATGATAGAGTACCTGCCTAGCAAGTGCAAAGTCCTAGTTCAAATTCCAGTTCCGTCTGCTGAAAAATTAATACAGAAGTAAAAGGTTCAAAGATAAACAAGAAACAGGCATAAAAAATGTTTGCATTATCTTTACAGAAAGTTTCTATACCATAAAGAGTCGATGCAAGTCAGTAAGTGAAAGCTTAATAATCCAATAGAAAGGAAAGATAAAGAAGCAATTACGTACAAGAACTGTTTGTGCTAAAAATGTAATTTGAACGCAGGCACAGTGGCCCATGCCTGTAATCCGAGCTACTTAGGAGGCTGAGATCTGAGGATCTCAGTTCAAAGCCAGCCTGAGCACAAAGTCTGTGAGACTCTCACCTCCAGTGAACCACTACAAAACTGGAAGTGGCATAGTTGCTCAAGGGGTAGGGCGGTAGCCTTGACCTGAAGAGCTCATGGACAACATCCAGGCCCAGAGTTCAAGTCTCACAACCAAAAAAATAAATATATATACACATTTAAAAAAATAAATATATATATATATACACATTAAACACACACACATATTGGGGAGCAGTCGTGGGGCTTAAACTCTGGGCCTGGGCACTGACCCTGAGCTCTTCAACTCAAGGCTAGCGCTCTACCACTAGGATTACAGGTGTGAGCTTAGCTAAGAGGTGTATTTTTGTACGCTAGTCCTAGGGCTTGAACTCAGGGCCTGGGTATTACCCCTGTGAATTTTTGCTTACAATTCCTGCTCTACCACTTGAGACACACCTTCACTTCTGGCTTTTTGGTGACTGTGGTAAGAGTCTCAGGGACATTGCTGTGGGGGCTGGCTTTGAACCAGGACCCTCAGATCTCAGCGTCTTGAGCAGCTAGGATTACAGGTGTGAGCCACCATGCCCAGCTGGCTTCTCTTTGTGGCCCCAGGGAGGGAGCCCAGGCTGATCTGGGACTCGGTATCCTCCAGCCTCGCCTGAACCGAGGTGAGCTGTGGAGCACGTGCCACCTCTGCCAGAGCTGCCCGGTCCTGTCTCCTGGGAACCTGTCTTTGGTTGTCTCTAGACTGACATCCTCCTTCCTGGCTGCCGCCTGTCCTCTGCTTCCTGCCTCCTCACCGGACATCCTGGAGAGGGTTAGGCATATGAGGAGTTTGAGTGTCCCCAGGAACAGCCTTACTCTGACCTTTAGGTCTCGACACTCTCTGTCTCTGTCTCTCCCTCTCTGCTTTTCTGGTACTGGAGAGGACCCCTCCTCATCCTTGAACGGACTGTGTAAATCTCTACCACTTGGCCCACACCCCTGGCTGCACCTGGCGTCCTCGACAGACCCCCTGAGACACCATCTCCCCATGTCTGGCTGGAGATTCTCTTCGGGGGTCTCTCCTAGACAGGGGGCTGTTTTGGTGCGGGTCATGGAAGCTGAGCTCAGAGCCTGTGCTCTGTCCCTGAGTTTCTTTGCTCAAGGCTGGCACTCTACACCACATGTGCCACAACTCTATTTCCAGCTTTTTGGTAGTGAATTGGAACTAAGAGTCTCAGTCTTCCACCATTGCTGGCTTCCAACCTACATCAGCTCAGCCCCAAGCAGCTAGGACTACAGGATTGAGGCATGACTGTGTGTCTTCCCCTCTAGTCACTGGAACCCCTCTTTCCTAGTAGAATTGGGGCTTCAAGAATAAGATCTTTCTCAGAATTGGCTCAGCTTAGAGATTCACACTCAGATTCTTCCCCGTTCCCTCCCCCCACTGGGTACGGCCTCTACCCTCACCTCCAGGAATGGCCTCTGAGTTGTCTCCACCAATACTCACCTTGTCTGAGGCACTTACTCTCTTTAATATCAAGAACTAGCAGGGTAGGGATGGCTCACACCTGTCAACCTGCTCCTCACGAGGCTGAGGTTGGCGGTTGCAGTTCAAAGCCAGCCTATGCAGGAAAGTCCATGAGACTCTTTATCTCCAATTAACTACCAGCAAACTGGAAGTGGAGATGAGCTCAAAGTCATGGAGCATTAGCCTTTAGCAAAGGAGAAAAAAAAAAAAAAAGCCAAGAGACAGCACTCAGGCACTGAGTTCAAGTCCCAGACTGGGTGGGGGGAAACACAAAAGCAAAAACAGTTTCTGCCTCCTCACCACCTGGTACCTTCCCTCCGGGCTCCATGCCACCTGCTTTCCTCCTCCCCCGGCCTCCCCATCCGTCCTGCCTTTCTCTCCTCCATTCCCAAGCCCTCTGTCTTGTCTCCTCTCTTCCCGCAAGGCACTTTCTGTTGGTCATCTCATGCTGTACATTCATGGACAATTAGCTGACCTCTCTGATCTCTAAGGCGATCAGAAATCATAATGTACCGCTGGGGAGGTACATTATTCAATCATCGAGACACCAGGAAGAAGGCTTAGCACCTGACAGGCTCCGTCAATCTTCACTGGGCGCCCTCGTGGCGCCTTGCACAGCTGCCCGAGCAGAACTCCAGTGGAGGAACTGGCGCCCACAGGGCCAGGCCCCACCTGGGGCCTCACTCTTCCTTTCCTGCCCCCCTCAGCCCCATCTTTGAGTCTGTATACTCTGACTCTGATATGCTCCGCACCTTTCATCTTTCTGCCTCCCTCAGCTCACGTCCACTTGCCCTTCCCAGGTCAGCCTGGACGCTGGGCACCTGGGGTTCACACCTGTAACCCTCGTTACCTGAGGTGCTGAGATCTGGGGGACTGCAGCTGGAGGCCAGCCTAGGCAGAAGAGTCTGCGAGACTGCTCAAGAGGCAGAGCACTCCCTGAGCAAATTCAAAGCGTCCATGCTTAAGTGAAAGACTGGCCACAATCTCCTGTGTTTCCTCCTCTCCTCAGCTTCCTTAAAAGTCTGCCCACCATCTGTTCTTTGGCGCTGGGAGTTTGGCCTAGTGGTTAAAGTGCTTGCCTGGCATGCATGAAGACCCGGGTTCGATTCCTCGGTTCCACATACATAGAAGAAAGCCAGGAGTGGTGCTGAGGCTCAAGTGGTAGAGCTCTAGCCTTGAGAAAGTCCAAGGACAGTGCTCAGGCCCTGAGCTCAAGCCCAGGACTGGGGAAAAAATAAAAATAAAAACTCCTAGGACCCCGCTTCAAAATCAGCCCGGGCAACCACATCTCCAATCAAGAAGCAAAAAGCCACCGAAGCAGGCCTGGTTCACACGACAGGGCAGAAAACAGGGCCCGAAACCCCGCCCGGCGCCCCGAGCGCCCCGAGCCCGGCCGCGGAGCCCCGGGGCCGCGGGGAGCCGGCGGGCGATCACCGGGGAGGCGGTCACCGGCGGGCGGCGGCCCGGGCCCCGCCGGCGGGCAGGAATCCGCCCGTGACCTCCCAGGCGCACTCCCGTCGCCATGGCGACCGGGCGCCAACAGCGGCCGATTGTCGCCGCGCGGCCGGGCGGGCGAAACCCGGGCCCCACGTGACCGATACCGGGCCAGGTGCGGGCGCGGACTCCGCCGCCTCGGCGCCTTAACCCGTCCGACGCCGCCGGGGCCGGGGTCCCCGCCGCCGGGGGCCACGCCCCTGAAGCTCTCGATCCCCACCCAGGACGCGGATGAAACCCGAGCACTGTGCTCGGAGTCCACGGGGGCAGGCCCCACGCCGGGCCGCACGCGGAGAGCCGGCCCGTAACTAGGTAGCCCCGCCCCTGTCTCGGGAAGCCCCGCCCCGCGGGAAGCCCCGCCCCTGCCTCGGGAAGCACCGCCCCGCGGGAAGCCACGCCTGGGGCCTCGGGAAGCCCCGCCCCTGCAAGCCCCGCCCCTGCCTCGGGAAGCCACGCCCCTCCCTCACCAACTCCGGGACCGCGTTCCTGGAAACCAGCTGGTTTCTCTGCTTGCTGGGCCCTGTCCTGCGCCGCTCCGTGACCAGGCGGGGATCCGCCGTCCTCGGCCCACTTCCCTCCCCGACCCGGGAGTCTCAGCTTCCCGACAGACGGCCGAGGGTCGTGAGCCTGGCTGCCACCCACCCTTTCCCCTTCCTCCTCCTCGTCCCTCATGAAAACGTCACCTGCCCTCCGCAGAAAGCCTGCCAGCACCATCAGAAACTCTGTTGTTGTTTCTGTCTTGTGCAGGTACTGGGGCTCGAATGCTAGAGGCTGGAGGCTGCTACCCCTTGGGCTCTTTTGCTCAAGGCTCGCACTCTTTCCACTTGAACCATAACTCCACGGATGGCCTCTTGGCGGCTCACTAGAGTCTCAACAGACTTTCCCGCTGGGCTCACTTTGAGCCACAGTGCTTCAGATCTCAGTCTCCTGAGGAACCACCAGCTGGTTCTCTGTGCCCCAGTCCCAGCTCTGCAAACCTCCACGCCAAGGCCCCCCCTCCCTCCGGAGCTCTCCCTCTCCTCCCAAGCACCCCTACCAGTGGACCCCGATGCTGTTATTATCCAGCCTTCAAACATATGGGGTGGGGGGGGGGTAGTGACAGCAGCAATTAGTGTTACCATGCTGACAGGGGAAAGAACTAAAACCAACATACACAAAACCTCCTCCGAGGCCCCGAGGCCCCACCAGGGCTCAGGTGTCCCCACTATCTCATGGCAAGGAAGGATAGCACCAGCTGCATTTAGAGTCCCTGGTGAGCTTGGGTTAGAACAAAACACCATTGGGTCCCCTTAGGCTCAGAGTTGTGAGGCCTTGGAGTGGAAAAGCAGAGGACGGCTTCAGCTCTGACCCCAAGGAGGAGGCGGAGGGGCCGTGCCCTCTGCAGGGGTGGGATGGGGCTGTAGCGGAGCCTGGCTTAAGCTTTGCCTAAGTATGCCTAGGTACCCCTGAACCCCCAGCCCCCCTCCTGCTAGGCAGGCTCCACCACTGAACCACATTCCCAGCCCAACAACCATGGAATCTCTTGTAGATTGTTCAGTAAAATGACTTAATGCATTTTGCATCAGATAACCCAAATCTAATCCCAGTCCTCCAGGAGGCTGGAACCAAGGCAGGCCATTGCTGTGGAGTCGATTTCCACTCAGGACATTCGGGAAAGATGAGGTGGCAGTTATCTCGAAGCTCAAGAGACGTTCAGGGCACACCGGGAGTGGTGGCGCACACCTGTAAGACCAGCACCCAGGAGGCAGGGGCCTGTTGGATCCCGTCTCACCCAACAAGGACGCGCTAGGCGCAGATGGCTTCACTCCCGTCATCCCAGCTACTCAAGAGACTGAGGTCTGATCCCAGGGCTGGAATCTAGCCTGGAAATAAATGATCGAAAAACGGAAGTGCAGCTGCGGTTCACGTGCCAGCGTGGAGAGAAAAAGCCCTGAGTCCAAGCCCCAGCACCGGCATGACCGCACAGAGTGGAGGACCCAACGTCTTAGACGGCTGAGACCCGCGATTAATGCCTGAAAACAGAGCGCCCGCTAGGGGACCTCGGGAAGAGCCCGACAGGGAGGCCCCTTAGGGATAGGAGTCGTAGGAGAGCCGGAGTAAAGGGGCAGGAAGAACGGACTTGGGTGCAAACTCGGCTCCACGAGGCCCGCCCTCGCCAGGCGGGTGATCGGAGGTGGAGGGCGGGCAGGGACTCGGCTCTCCCGGTACGGCTGATGCAGGCCGCGCGTGTGTCGGGAGGGAACCCGGCCTGGGCGCTGTCCCCGGGCTTCCTGCCCCGTCAGCCCCGGCTCCGCGTCCAGCTTCCCGGCGCTTCACTGGAGACAGAGTCCCAGGGACCTGGCCGCCCCGCTCCTCGGCTCGCTGGGGTGACGGGGGGGGGGGGGGGCACCCGGCCCGGCAGCACGCCGAGGACTCCGCCACCGGAGCCGCGCCGGCGGGACCGGCGAGCGCCCGCAGCGCCCGGCGCGATGGAGGCCCCGCTCACAACCGGGGCACCGCCGCCGCGCTGAAATCCCGCGAGAACGCAGCCCCCGACGGGCGAGACTGGGAAAGTCTGGCGTGGCTCCGCCCAAGGCGTGGCCAGGAGGCCGGGCGGAGTCGCTGGGCCGTGCGCGGTGACGTCACGGATTGGCAGCGTAGCCTCGGGCGGAGCCGGGTTCGTTTTAAGGATTACGTAAGGTTACGTGCTGGGGGCGGAGACGCCTGGGGGGCGGAGAGTGGGCGTGGCCGCGCTCGCGAGTGGGCGTGGCCTGTGGAGGGCGGGGCCTGCGGGACGTCCTCCGCGCGGTGCGGGCTGTCCGACGTGCGGCATGCTCCGCCGAGTCCGCGCCTGGGCCCCCGGTGGGGCGTTCGGGTCCCCGGCTCCCCTCTTCTCCAGGGCTCCGGTCGCGCCCAGCAGCGGCGGCCGCGGGGGCGCCGAGCCGAGGTCAGTCCCGGGCGCGGGGCCCCGCAGTCCTCCGCTGCTCCTCCCCGCCCGGCCCGCGTCCCCGCCCCGGGCCCCCTCCGCGCCGCCGACCCCTCCCCGTCTCCCCCGCCCGCAGGCCGCTGCCTCTGTCCTACAAGCTCCTGGACGGGGAGCCGACCCTGCCGGCCGTCGTCTTCCTGCACGGGCTCTTCGGCAGCAAGACCAACTTCTCCTCGGTGGCCAAGGCCGTGGCCCGGCTGACGGGCCGCCGGGTGAGCCTCGGGCGGGCGGGGCTGCGACGCGCGGGGCTTGGCCCGTGCCCGGGCTGGGACCCTCGTCCACGTCCCCCCAGCCGCCCTCGTGGGCTGGGGTTCCACCACTTCCGGCTTTTGGCTGCTCCACCGGAGCTAAGTCTCCCAGACTTGGCTGCCCCATGCGGGCTGTGCACCTCCGCTCCTCCGATCTCCGCCTACCGCGTGGTTAGGCGGGAGCCACGGGCTCTATGTCATCCGTTCGTATGACATCTCCACCTGCTTCTCCACGACTGAGCTAGCCTTCGCCTGCACCCTCACAAGAAAGCGTCCAGCTCCTCTTGCTCACCACTCCTTATGGCAGGATCCCATTTACCCACTCCAACGGTTGGAAATTCTGAGCCTGGCTTTCCTGGCTGCCTTCTGTGGAGGAGCGACCAGCTTCGTGTGGGGCTCCAGCCTTGCCTCTGCAGTCTTCATGGCTGTCAGGAGTATCCAACACTCAGCACCCGTAGCACTGCCCCTTCTCACTTCCCTAGGTGCTGACGGTGGACGCTCGGAACCATGGTGACAGTCCCCACAGCCCAGATGCCAGCTATGAGGCCATGAGCCAGGACCTGCAGGACCTGCTACCCCAGCTGGATCTGGTCCCCAGCGTCCTCATTGGCCACAGCATGGGAGGAAAGACGGCCATGTTGATGGCACTGCAGAGGGTGAGCCCGCCCTCTGTGAGACCCCCCCCACTCCAGGCCAGTGTAGATGTGAGGTGCCCAGCAGATGGCGCTGGGCCTACTGGGAGACTTCTGGAGACCTAAGGCTTGGGGGCATCACTGGCCCGTAGAGCCCCCGTCTCCCCAGGAGCGTACTGTGCCTGCCCCGAGCCTCCCCAGCACCCTTGTCCCCACAGCCAGACCTGGTAGAACGTCTGATGGCTGTGGACATCAGCCCCACGGCGACCACATCCGTCTCCCACTTCGCAGACTACGTGGCCGCCATGAAAGCCATCGCTATCCCACAGAAGGTGTCCCGCTCCCACGCCCGCAAACTGGTGGACGAGCAGCTCAGACCCATGGTGGAGGTGACAGCCCAGACCCCCCCCCCCACACACACACGACATGCCACCGTAGCCTGAGCGCAGCTCCCGCCCCCAGGGCTCATGGAAGCACCTCATAACTGCCAGGCCCCCACAGGACATCATGGTCCGGCAGTTCCTGCTCACCAACCTGGTGGAGGTGGACGGGCACTTCTCCTGGAGGGTGAACCTGGATGCCCTGGCCCAGCATCTGGACCAGATCATGACCTTCCCTCCTCAGCAGCAGTCCTACCCCGGGCCTGCCCTCTTCCTCCTCGGGGGGAACTCCGATTTTGTGCAGTAAGCCAGCCTGGGTGTGGGAGGAGGGCCTCGGTCCCCTGCTGAGGAACAGGCCTGGGCACTCGCTGGCCTCTCTCCCCGCTCAGCCTCTGCTTGTGTCCCTTTCCTTTCATCCTGTCTGCGGTGGACAGGCCCAGACACCACCCTGAGATTCGACGGCTCTTCCCCCGGGCCCAGATGCAGACGGTGCCTGACGCTGGGCACTGGGTTCATGCTGACCGCCCGCAGGACTTCATGGCCGCTGTCCAGAGCTTCTTGGCCTAAGATGGAGACCCCAGCTTCGACACACAACTCAGGCAGGCACTGAGTGGGTATGAGGGTGCAGAGGCAGGGGAACTGCCGGCTTTAATGAATAAAGACAGTGTTCCCCAAGTCTGGCCCTCAGTTCTCACCACCAGTGTCCCCACCAGCCAGAGAGGAACGGGCCCTGGGGACTCCTGGCAGGGCCTGGGTCCTTGTGGGTGTCCCTGGACTCTCTCTGCAGCTGACTCTGGACCTGTTGTCTCACCAGCTGCCGCATGTCCTCCTGGGGGCAGAGAGCAGGTTCAGGGGCAGCCCCAGCTGACTCCCGGGCCCCTCAGGCTCCACGGGCATCCCCGCCCTACCTCCCAGGCCTCCACTTCCTGCCTCAGTCGGAGTTTCTCCTCCAGGACCTCCAGCAGCTGGGTCTCCACCTCCCTCAGCTTGGCTTTGCATGTGTCCAGCTCAGCCTCCACTGCCTGCTTCCTGCAGGCCACAGTGGTAGCAGCCTGAGGCTGGGCCCTGGCCACAGTCCAGGCCTTCGTAATAAAGCAAGCGGTTTGGTGGCTTCTCTGCAGCAGGAAAGCTCCAGCCTCCCCGCCCCAGCCTCCCTACCCTGGCCTCCTCACTTGGCAATGGCTTCATCCCGTTCCCGGAGGGCCTGGTCCAGGGCAGGCCCTGTCTGGATGTCCCCCAGCGTGCCAGCCACTTGGGATTCAGGGCCCTGCTGGAGTGTGGCACGGGAGGGCCTTTGGTCTGGAGCCTGCTGGGTGAGGTGACCCAGCCTGGGCCCTGCCATCCTGGCTGGGACACTAGAGGAAGGAGTGGAGCCCTGCAGTGTCCAGGCACACAGAAGACAGCAGGGAGACTTGGGCCGTACTGAAGAGTGCCAAGGCCTGACCTAAAGACCAGCAGCATTAGGGGGGCATTTTATTCCCCACAGAGGGGAGTCATCCAGCCCTCAGGGAAGGGACAAGATTTGTGGGTTCTGAACACTTACCCTGCACTGCAGGCCCTGGACAGAGACAGAAGCTGGTGACAGGTTCTGGTCAGTGGGGTGGAGCAAGCGAAGGACAGGGCCCTTTGCACTGTTTCAGGTGTGGCACACCTGGGCAGGCCCCACCCCAAGCTGGCCAGCCCTGGGCAAGGAGCAAACTGCCCTGCCCTGGATAGCTGATATTTGCCACTAGGGGTGCTTCACACCCCACATGTGCTTGCAAGGGATGGCCAAGATGGGGTCACAGCCCCTCAGAGGGCTGGCTCTGCTAGCCATGCATGTGTCCTTCCCATGTAAAACTTAAACCTCAGCTCTCCAAAATAAGGAAAACCTTACCCTTGATTAGATTTCACCTGACAAAATCCCCCACCCATTTTTTGCCCCCCAAAAAGAAGTATTAGAGAAGGGAGAACTATAGACAATGAGATTGGGAGGGGGCAGCCTTGGGGCTTGAACTCAGGGCCTGGGGACTGTCCTTGAGCTTTCTCAAAGCTAGTGTTCTACCCCTTGAGCCATATCACCTCTTCTAGCTTTTTCTGAAGACTCAAACCCAGAGCTTCCTGCATGGTAGGCAAGCACTCTACCACTCTACCCGGCCCCAGGACACCTAGCTCTTGTTGGCAGAAAGTACACTGCAGGCAGCCAGCCCTCCTGAGGTGGAGTCCTGAGGTGGACTCAGCATGGGTCCCTTTAACTACAGGTCCTACTCGGTCCTGCAGGCCTTCCTTGGCATCTGCCCCATGCCATTCTTTCTGAGGCCTGACTGCCAGTGGGCTTCCAGATGTTTCCAGAAAGGAGACTTCTTTGTACATTCTGCTCATTGTTACTTAGCGTTTGCTCTGTTCTAGGCATGTGTACAGACTGCAGACAGTGTACAGCAAAAGCTCTGAGTACAAAACTGAGTACTGGACAAAAGTGAGGAGGTAGTACTTGGAGAGATGAGGGTGTTAGGGGAGCACTTGAGATGACCAAGGCCACAGCAGAGAGTGGGGTAGAAACTCAGGTGAAAGCTGTTAGATGTCCCAGCAGGATAAGGCACGCCCGAAGAGAGGATTAAAATGTAATGCCAGGAAGACTGGCAGGCTAACTGTTGGGCAAAGGTAGGGATTTTTTTTTTTTTTTTGCCAGTCCTGGGCTTTGAACTCAGGGCCTGAGCACTGTCCTTGGGCTTTCTCAAGGCTAGAGCTCTACCACTGGAGCCACAGCACCACTTCGGGCTTTTTCTACGAATGTGGTACCCAGGATTGGACCCCGGGTTTTTGTGCATACGAGGCAAGGACTCTTCTGCTAGGCCAAGTTCCAGGGACCAAAAGCAGGGATGCTGACAGGGAGGGGGCCTGCAAGAACTTGGAGGGCTGCGTGAGAGGAGGAGTGGCCGGGCCGGGGGCTCGGGCCAGGGGCTCGGGCCAGGCCGGGGCTGAGCCACGGCCCTGTCTGCCCTCGGGGAACGACCTCGCGCAGCCACCGGTCGGGAAACCATCGTTTCAGCAGGAAGCGCTGCGATGCGGATGCGATTTTCAGCATGTCGGCTCTCCATCCCGGAGGGGGTCTGCGGTCGGCTGGACGGGGCCTGCAGCCTGAGGAGACACAGCTGAGGGTGAAGGTGCCCGGCCGGCCGGGCAGGCGGAGCTGCGGCCGGGGCAGAGCGCCAGCCACGACGGGGAAGAATGCCAGCAAGAGCGCACAGCCCCGGGCTCCGCACGGCTGGGCGCCCCGGGGCCGGCCGGCCTCCAGGTCCCGATCAGCCCCACGGACACCTGAGGGCCTCCCCGGGGGACCCGGGTCCCCGACGCCACCGCAGCCATCTACAGGGCAGGCAGGCCCGGAGATCCCGCGAGAAGAGCGGGAGGACGCGAGCCGGTCCGGTCGGGTTGGCCCGGAGGCGGAGCGCGCATGCGCACTCGCCCAGAACAGGCGCGCGCATGCGCACTCGCCCGGAGGCGGGGCCCTGACCCCGGTCCCCAGCCCCGGCGCGGCGGGCGAAGGCTACTATTCCCCAGGAGAAGCCTGTGACAGTAACCAGCGAAAAGCCGCGCTGGAAGCCTGGCTCTTAGCGTAGAGCATCACCCTAGCAAGAGCCAGCCGAGCGCCGAGGCCTGCAGCTCAGGTCCTGATACGAGCCAAAGACCCGAAGGTGTTCAGTGGGGACCACGCTGCCCTCACAGCGCACCCGAGCCCGGACCCCGCAGTGCCTCTTCACCCAGAACCCGGATCCCCTCAGTCCTTCCTCATCCGGAACCCGGATCCCCTCAGTCCTTCCTCACCCAGAACCCGGATCCCTCAGTGCTTCCTCACCCAGAACCCGGATCCCCTCAGTCCTTCCTCACCCAGAACCCGGATCCCCTCAGTCCTTCCTCACTCCAGAACCCGGATCCCCTCAGTCCTTCCTCACCCAGAACCCAAATCCCCTCAGTCCTCCCTCACCCCAGAACCCAGATCCCCTCAGTCCTTCCTCATCCGGAACCCGGATCCCCTCAGTCCTTCCTCACCCCAGAAGCCGGATCCCCTCAGTCCTTCCTCACCCCAGAACCCGGATCCCCTCAGTCCTTCCTCACCCAGAACCCGGATCCCCTCAATCCTTCCTCACCCCAGAAGCCGGATCCCCTCAGTCCTTCCTCACCCAGAACCCGGATCCCCTCAGTCCTTCCTCACCCAGAACCCGGATCCCCTCAGTCCTTCCTCACCCAGAACCCGGATCCCCTCAGTCCTTCCTCACCCAGAACCCGGATCCCCTCAGTCCTTCCTCACCCAGAACCCGGATCCCCTCAGTCCTTCCTCACCCCAGATCCCGGATCCCCTCAGTCCTTCCTCACCCCAGAACCCGGATCCCCTCAGTCCTTCCTCACCCAGAACCCGGATCCCCTCAGTCCTTCCTCACCCAGAACCCGGATCCCCTCAGTCCTTCCTCACCCAGAACCCGGATCCCCTCAGTCCTTCCTCACCCCACAATCCGGATCCCTCAGTCCTTCCTCACCCAGAACCCGGATCCCCTCAGTCCTTCCTCACCCAGAACCGGGATCCCCTCAGTCCTTCCTCACCCCAGATCCCGGATCCCCTCAATCCTTCCTCACCCCAGAACCCGGATCCCCTCAATCCTTCCTCACCCCAGATCCCGGATCCCCTCAGTCCTTCCTTACCCCAGAACCTGGATCCCCTCAGTCCTTCCTCACCCAGAACCCGGATCCCCTCAGTCCTTCCTCACCCCAGAAGCCGGATCCCCTCAGTCCTTCCTCACCCAGAACCCGGATCCCCTCAGTCCTTCCTCACCCAGAACCCGGATCCCCTCAGTCCTTCCTCACCCCACAACCCGGATCCCCTCAGTCCTTCCTCACCCCACAATCCGGATCCCTCAGTCCTTCCTCACCCAGAACCCGGATCCCCTCAGTCCTTCCTCACCCCAGAACCCGGATCCCCTCAGTGCCTCCTCACCCAGAACCCGGATCCCCTCAGTGCCTCCTCACCCAGAACCCAGGATCCCCTCAGTGCTTCCTCACCCAGAACCCGGATCCCCTCAGTCCTTCCTCACCCAGAACCCGGATCCCCTCAGTCCTTCCTCACCCCAGAACCCGGATCCCCTCAGTCCTTCCTCACCCAGAACCCGGATCCCCTCAGTCCTTCCTCACCCAGAACCCGGATCCCCTCAGTCCTCCCTCACCCCAGAACCCGGATCCCCTCAGTCCTCCCTCACCCCAGAACCCGGATCCCCTCAGTCCTTCCTCACCCCATAACCCGGGATCCCCTCGGTCCTTCCTCACCCAGAACCCGGATCCCCTCGGTCCTTCCTAACCCAGAACCCGGATCCCCTCGGTCCTTCCTAACCCAGAACCCGGATCCCCTCGGTCCTTCCTCTCCCAGAACCCGGATCCCCTCGGTGCTTCCTCACCCAGAACCCGGATCCCCTCGGTCCTTCCTCACCCAGAACCCGGATCCCTCAATCCTTCCTCACCCAGAACCCGGATCCCCTCAGTCCTTCCTCACCCCAGAACCCGGATCCCCTCAGTCCTTCCTCACCCAGAACCCGGATCCCCTCAGTGCTTCCTCACCCCAGAACCCGGATCCCCCTCAGTCCTTCCTCTCCCAGAACCCCGATCCCCTCAGTCCTTCCTCACCCCAGAACCCGGATCCCCTCAGTCCTTCCTCACCCAGAACCCGGATCCCCTCAGTCCTTCCTCACCCACAACCCGGATCCCTCAGTGCTTCCTCACCCAGAACCCGGATCCCTCAGTGCTTCCTCACCCAGAACCCGGATCCCCTCAGTCCTTCCTCACCCAGAACCCGGATCCCCTCAGTCCTTCCTCACCCCAGAACCCGGATCCCCCATAGTCCTTTCTCACCCAGAACCCGGATCCCCTCAGTGCTTCCTCACCCCAGAACCCGGATCCCCTCAGTCCGTCCTCACCCAGAACCCGGATCCCCTCATTCCTTCCTCACCCAGAACCCGGATCCCCTCAGTGCTTCCTCACCCAGAACCCGGATCCCCTCATTCCTTCCTCACCCAGAACCCGGATCCCCTCAGTCCTTCCTCACCCCAGAACCCGGATCCCCCATAGTCCTTTCTCACCCAGAACCCGGATCCCCTCAGTGCTTCCTCACCCAGAACCCGGATCCCCTCAGTGCTTCCTCACCCAGAACCCGGATCCCCTCAGTCCTTCCTCACCCAGAACCTGGATCCCCTCAGTGCTTCCTCACCCCAGAACCCGGATCCCCCTCAGTCCTTCCTCTCCCAGAACCCCGATCCCCTCAGTCCTTCCTCACCCCAGAACCCGGATCCCCTCAGTCCTTCCTCACCCAGAACCCGGATCCCCTCAGTCCTTCCTCACCCACAACCCGGATCCCTCAGTGCTTCCTCACCCAGAACCCGGATCCCTCAGTGCTTCCTCACCCAGAACCCGGATCCCCTCAGTCCTTCCTCACCCAGAACCCGGATCCCCTCAGTCCTTCCTCACCCCAGAATCCGGATCCCCCATAGTCCTTTCTCACCCAGAACCCGGATCCCCTCAGTGCTTCCTCACCCCAGAACCCGGATCCCCTCAGTCCGTCCTCACCCAGAACCCGGATCCCCTCATTCCTTCCTCACCCAGAACCCGGATCCCCTCAGTGCTTCCTCACCCAGAACCCGGATCCCCTCAGTGCTTCCTCACCCAGAACCCGGGATCCCCTCAGTCCTTCCTCACCCAGAACCCGGATCCCCTCAGTCAATCCTCACCCTAGAACCCGGATGCCCTCAGTCCTTCCTCACCCAGAACCCGGATCCCCTCAGTCCTTCCTCACCCAGAACCCGGATCCCCTCAGTGCTTCCTCACCCAGAACCCGGATCCCCTCAGTGCTTCCTCACCCAGAACCCGGATCCCTCAGTCCTTCCTCACCCAGAACCCGGATCCCCTCAGTCCTTCCTCACCCAGAACCCGGATCCCTCAGTCCTTCCTCACCCAGAACCCGGATCCCTCAGTGCGTCCTCACCCAGAACCCGGGATCCTCTCAGTGCTTCCTCACCCAGAACCCGGATCCCCTCAGTCCTTCCTCACCCAAAACCCGGATCCCTCAGTGCTTCCTCACCCAGAACCCGGATCCCCTCAGTACTTCCTCACCCCAGAACCCGGATCCCCTCAGTCCTTCCTCACCCAAAACCCGGATCCCTCAGTGCTTCCTCACCCAGAACCCGGATCCCCTCAGTACTTCCTCACCCCAGAACCCGGATCCCCTCAGTCCTTCCTCACCCAGAACCCGGATTCCCTCAGTCCTCCCTCACCCAGAACCCGGATCCCCCCTCAGTCCTTCCCTCACCCCAGAACCCGGATCCCCCCTGAGTCCTGCCTCACCCCAGAACCCGGGATCCCCCCTCAGTCCTTCCCTCACCCCAGAACCCGGGATCCCCCCTCAGTCCTTTCCTTACCCCAGAACTCAGAATCCCTCCTCAGTCCTTCCCACTGGCCTCATCAGCCCCAAGCCTGTGCAGGCTGGAGGCCAGAAGCTTCTGCTGCTCTGGATCCATCATCCCCATCTTTCACCTGGTGGTAAATGTCCTGGGCCTGTCTTCAGGCCTTGTCTTACACACGTGCACACACACACACACACACACACACACACACGCACATACACACTTCTTGCACCATGACCCACAGTTTCCACTCCCAAGTCCCCCGCTGGCAGGCAGCCCTCAGTCATTGCACACCGGGTCTGGGGGCTCCCCTGGGTGTGGATGAAGAGACCTCAGATGCTCCTCTCTCCAGACTGACTCCCCCACCTGCTCTCTACAGCCTGATTTTACTGTAGGACACCAAAACAGCAGCTCAGGGTCCAGTCCTCCCTTCCTTACATGGCCAGCACCAGGACCCTGTTGTAGCTCACAAAACTGGTGTACTTTAAGCTGGGGATTGTAGCGCAGACCTGTAGTCTCAGTACCAGGAGGCAGAAGCAGGAGGGGCAATTGGTATAGCTCAAGTGGTGGAGCACCTGCCAAGCAAGCAGGTGGGGAGGCCATGGATCCTAGAAGGGGGGGTGGTGAGGGAGGGAGGGAGAAAGGGAGAGAGAGGGGGGGGGGGGAGGAAGAAGTAGAGGAGAAATTGGTATGTTTGGGGGCTGGGAGTTTGGTCTAGTGGTAGAGTGCTTGCCTAGCGTGCATGAAGAACTGGGTTTGATTCCTCGGTACCACATACATAGAAAAAGCCAGAAATGCCAGCCTTGAGAAAGCCCAAGGACAGTGCTTAGGCCCTGAATTCAAGCCCCAAGGGGACTGTCAAAAAAGAAAAGACAAGACATTTGTATGTTTTGTTTATTCATTTATTTTATTTTTTAATTTTTATGTATCTGAGGATCACGGTTAAAGCCAGCTGGGCCTAAAAAGTCCATGAGACTCTTATTTCCAGTTAACCACTAGAAAACCAGAAGTGGAACTGTGGTTCTAGGGGTAGTGTGATAGTCTTGAGCTGAAGAGAACAGGGGTAATGCCCAGCCCAGAGTTCAAGTCCCGCGATCGACAAGAAAAAAAAAAAGATTCTGTGTTCACACTCCAGTAATACAAAAAAAGAAAAATAATAGTGAAAATTGGACCCTCATGGTTCCTTATTTTCTGCACAATAAAGCTCAGCATTTGAAGCCTCCCTCTTCTGCCCACCTAGACTTGCCAGTGGCCCGTCAGATTCCTTCTCCAGGCAGAGGGCTCCATTTTAGCCATTCTCCCTCACCCTATCCCCCTCCTTCATGCAGGATTAATGTGCCTATTTCTGTTATAACCCCACTTCCCTAACAGTCCCTGGCAATGTCTCTGTCGAGAAAGGCCCCCAGTTTCCTTTTTCTCATTTTTTCACCCTGTCTCCCCACTATCCAGGGCTCCCCAAGTACAGAATGGGCCCTCTGCAAGCTTTGCTGAGCCATGGGTGATTACCACACCTTTATGTCTTTCTTCATTTCTCACTCTACCGTTATACATGCCCAGTTGTCAGGGGACAGGAGCGGGTCCCTATCCTGTCCTGTCTGTCCCTGGGCTCCCCCTAGACGCAGGAAGTTCCCCTGAACCCCTTAGAACACCCCTTACCAATGAGGCCCTGTTCCTCAGGTGTCAGACGGTCTGGCTGTGCCAGACCACATCCAGTGTCTGGGGCCAGGGGCCCCACTGAAGACTGGACCAGCAGCCCCAGCCTGCCTGCCAGCCAGCTAACCTGAGCCACAAGTCTGGGACAGGTGCCAGCCCTGGACACCGCTGGACAGCAGCGGGCTGGCCTAGATCCAGAGCGATGCTGAGGGGATCAGGAGGGACAGCTGGGAGGTGGGAGGCTAGGAGGGCATGGGGTGGCTATGCTTGGAGCCTAAGAAGGTCATCTGCCCCTGCACCCCACTACCTCCCCCATGTGTTACTAGAGTCTTTGCATTGAACGCTGAGGGAGCAGGAGCCCAGGTTGAGCTGCCTGTAGTTCTTAGACAGAAAACAGGACCTGGGGATAGGGAGGTGGCAGAGAGGGAGGAGCAACCTGTATCCTGCCACCTGCTGGGCCTCCAGCTACAGAGAAGAGGTATCCCCAGCATCGCACCTGGGAAAAGGGGGCCAGGGCCTGCATCCAGATGAGAGGGTGGGAGAAGAGGGAGGGTGGGGGAGGACTCTGAGTGTGTGCGCGCGCGCGCGTGCCCGCCCGCCTGTGTCCTGGCTGTGGACTGCGGGCTCGGTGGGAGAGGCCTGGTCCTGCGGGCGTGGGCGCGGCCGGGCGTGTGGGTGTGGCGTTGGGGCAGGGCGCGGCCTCGCGGGAGAGTGGGCGCGTCTCGGGTGGAAAGGGGCCGGTGGACGAGACGGAGGGCGTGGTCTTTGGGGGGCCGTGGGCGGGCCCTTGCCGGGCGTGGCGGGGCTGTGGGCGTGGCCTTGCCGGGCGTGTCTGTGGGCGTGGCCTCGCCGAACGTGGCGGGGCTATGGGCGTGGCCTTGTCGAGAGCGGCGGGGGCCGTAGGCGTGGCCTTGCCAGCCGCGGGCGGGGTTTGGGGCGTGGCTGTGGGTGGTGCTGGGGGCGGGGCCCGGCGAGGGCGGGGCCGGCTGGGGCCGGGCCGGGGTCCCGGGGGCCGGGGCGGGGCCGGATGGCCGCTGCGCAGTCGCGGGGCGGCCGTCGCGCATGCGGGGCTTGGTCGTTGCAGCCGGCGCCGCCTCGGCTCGGGGAGCATGAAGGACCGAACCCAGGAGCTCCGCACGGTGAGTGCGCCCCGCGGGGACGCCGCCACCTGTGCCCGGGCGCTGGGCACCCCCTGCCCGGCTCCCGCAGCTTCCGCGGCGCGGCCCGGCGCCTTCCGGCCGGGGCGGAGAGAGCTGGGGGAGCCGCGGGACCCCGACCTCCCTCCGGGTCCCGCCCCTTGGACCCCTTGGGGTCCCCGACTCGCGCGTTCTCGACCGCGGGGACCGGCGTGGGGTGGCGGCTGGAGCCCGCGGTGCTGGAGAAACTTTGCGCGCGTACGGGTTCCGGGGGGACCGGAGGGCTCGGCTGGGGGCTCGGGGGCGGGACGGGAGCCGCCTCCCCGCCCGTGGGGCCGCGCCGGCCTCCTCCGGCCCCCCTCGTCCCTCGTCCCCGTGGAGGCGGCCGGCGGGGCGGCCCGGGCTCGTGCGCCCCGTCACCTGTGGCTTCCGTCCCGCGCGGCCCGGGCTCGGGGCCGGGTCGCAGCTGCCGCCCGGCTCCCCTGGGCGCGCCGCGGGGACGTCTGCACACCCTGCCTGGGCTCCGCGGTCGGACGGCGCCGACCGGCATCTTTTTTTCCGCCTGTGTCTCCCAGGGCCCTCGGGGTGTGGCTCCTGGGCGCGGCCGGGGGTGCGTGGAGGTTCTGAGCCCGAGCCCCGGTCTCCCGGCCCTGGGCGACGCGCCCGCCCGCCTCCCGCACCCCCGCCGTGGGGTGGGAGGCCACCGGGGGGAGGAGGGGGGCGGAAGGAGGCCTGCACGTGGGGCCAGGCCCTGCTCCCCGGACCCGGGAGCCCTCGCCCGGCGTCTCCCTGCCTGGAGCCAGACCCCTTGTCTCTCTTGCATGGGAACTTGTTTTTGACCCCATAGCGTGTGGTCTCTGCCCAGATGCTCCCCAGACGTGCCTGCCCCCCCCATGCCAGTCCTGCCTCCTCGCGGGGCGGGGGTGGGGGTGGGGGAGCATCCCAGTTCTCTTCCTCCATCTCCTTCACCCCCTTCTGGGCCTGCCAGCCCCACCTGCCAGCAGACCTGTGTTTACTCCTGGCCCTGTGCCTGGCCCCAGGGTGAGCCCCAGAGGCTTCAGAGGAAAAAGATGGTCCCTCCTGGTCTCTAAACACACTCCCTCCAGCCCTGCCTTGACCCCGGTGTCCTCTCCTGACACGCAAGACCATTCATTACCTATGTTGAGATGCCTGGTGGGTACCAGCAGAAAGCCAGAGGTTTCCCCATCTGCCAGTAGCCCCTGGCTTGCCAACTGTCGTCCCCTCTATGGGAAGGGAAACTGAGGCACTGAGAATCAGCAGCTGGTTTGGCAGATGAAGGGATGGTAGGCAGGGACTCAGCAAGGCCTCTGAAGGTGATCATAACTGGGGGAGTCCCCCAGAAGAGCATGAGTTGTGAGGTGTTTGAACCCAGAACTTTGCCCCTCTCACTGTCCGAGTGACCCCCTGGCTTTGCTTTTCTTCAAGTGAGAGTGTCTTGCTGTCTAGTTTGTGCTGGCCTTGAACTTGAGGTCCTCCTGTTTCAGCTTGCCGAGTGCTGCTATTACAGATCAGACTCTGGCTTTGCTTTAAGGTGTCTGAGCTCCCTTTATACATGCCCAGTGCACGCAGAGCATCAGAGCAGAGCCCTGCACGGCTAGCCATGCCCCTAAGAGGAGGTCTTCTAGCAGAGTCCATTTTTCTGGCAGGAGCCCACATAGGCTGGGGGCCCAGTGAATCTTGAAGTGCCTTCCTGCCTAGAGCTCCCTTCCCTCTGGGCCTGGGGCTCCCCTCTGTGAAGCAGAAAGAGGAAAGCCTAGATCTCAACTTCTCAGGGGCGTTCGGAGGGGACCTTGAGCTCCAGAGTCAACCCTTACCCCCAGGAGGGGAAAGAGGCCAGCGCTGCCTGGCTGCCCAGAGACAGTATAGGCCAGCAGCTGTGCCCCGCTCCCATTCTTCCTTCCCTCCCTCCTCCTCCTCTTCCTCTTCTCCACCCCCACCCACCGCCACCAGATTTGGAAGGAAGAAAAGGGAGCTTATTTATAAAAGTCACACTTGGGAAGGAGCTGCTGTTTCCTCAGCTCTGCAGCCCCAGCCCAGCCCTCCCACACCACCGCTCACGGGGCCCATTCTCCCCTCTGCAGAGGGCTGTGCAGGGATCCTGGGGCCCATGTGGGTCTCTCATCAGGGTTCAGAGCCACGTCAGCCCTTTATGGTGCATGTGGGAAAAGGAGACCCAGGAATGAGCAAAGGCTGGTTCAAGCCAACTGGGGATGGCAGTTCAAAGCCGACCCAGGCAGGAAAGTCCATGACTGGTTTCTCCAATTAACCACCCAAAATACTGGAAGTGGAATTGTGGCTCAAGTGGTAGAATGGCAGCATAAAGGACAATGCCCAGGCCCTGAGTCCAAGCCCCCAAACCAGCTCTGCCCCTCCCCCCACAAAAAAAGAGAGAGAAGAAAGGATGGGTGAGCTCAAGTGAAAGCAAACAGACACCAAGCAAGAAGGTTGAAAGTGCTGAGACCCTTCCTTCAGATCACTGAAGACTGGAGTCCAGCACCCTCCCCATCCACCCTCCCAACCACCCTCCCCGTCCTCCTCTTGTCCAGTTCCTCTAGTCAGCTCACCTGTGGAATGGAGCTGATCTTGCAGAGGAGATGAGAGCAGGCCAAGGGCAGGGCCCCCTTCCCTCCCTTTCTCCTCCCTCTAAGACCCAGGAGGAGGGTCTTAGAGTGAAGGATGGAGCCCCAATTTTTACCTGGGGTGCCGATGGCCTCATTTGCTGCAGTACTGGAATTTGAACCCAGGGCCTCTTACTTACTAGGCAAGTGTATCGCACAACCCAGCTTCACAAAGGGCTAGAGATTATCCAAGGTCACACAGCAGAGCCCAGCCTCTTTCCACATCAGGACCTCAGTAAAGGGGACCAGTCCTGGGGAGCACGATGTGGGGAGGGTGCAGAGGCGCCCCTGTTTTACAGCATGCTTTACTGGGGAGCTGCCTGGCCTCTCCCATACCCTGACTCCACTCTGGGCCTCTCTGCACAGTGATATTGACTTTCCTTAGTCATTAGAAAGAGGAAAGGAAAAAAATAGCCCTCGAGGCAGAGAACAGAGCTGGCTGGGCTCAGCTGCGGCGAATCCACCCTGCCAGCCTGCTGGCCTGATGCTACCAGGTGCCGGGACAGGCAGGAGGCCACGGGGCCTTGGTGCCTCTTGTGGTAGCCAGACCCCTGTTACCCAGAAGGCCCCTGGAATCTGGGACCGCCGGCAGGAAGACCACCTGGGCTGCTCCTGATACAGCTTGGCTTTCTGTCCAGATTGTTCATCCGTGTGGCCCAGACTGGGGCTGCTGCCCAGAGGCAGAAAAACCAGACCCAAGCCAGCCAGGGTCAGAGAGTACTTTTCATTTGCTGTGCTAGAGAGGAGCCCAGGGCCTTGGGCTTGCTAGACAAGTGCTTAAACTCAGGGCTCAGCTTAAAGCTAGGCCAATATTCTACTGCTTCAGCCATGCCCCAGCTCCTTTTGCTTTAGTTTACTTGTTCTTTTAGACAGGTCTCTTGCCTTTGCTAAATCTGGCCTCAGATTTTAATCCTCCTACCTCTGCCTCTAGGGATTACACGTGAGAGAGCTACCACTGGTCCCACCCTTATTAACTCCCATTCAGCCTCTGGAAGGATCTAGAAGCATGGTGTTTTCTTGTTTGTTTTTGTTTTGTTTTTTGTTGG
Source organism: Megascapheus bottae (assembly GCF_031878675.1). NCBI lineage: Eukaryota > Metazoa > Chordata > Mammalia > Rodentia > Geomyidae > Megascapheus > Megascapheus bottae. The sequence goes on along the minus strand of NC_143542.1, from coordinate 5,748,148 downwards.
TCATGGGACTTGAACTCTGGGCCTGGGCTCTCAGCTCAAGGCTAGCGCTCTCCCACTTCAGCCACTGCACCACTTCTGGTTTTCTGGTGGTTCATTGGAGATGAGAGTCTCATGGACTTTTGTGCCCAGGCTGGCTTTGAACCTTGATCCTCAGATCTCAGCCTCCTGAGTAGCTAGGATGACAGGCGTGAGCCACCGTGCCCAGCTAAGTGTCAGCGTTTTCAGCCACCATCACCGCCCTCTCCTTGAGCTGAAACAGGGTTGACAACCATAAAATGAGAACTGAACACTGGGCATTGATGTTGCTGGAACTCAAGGGAGGAAGAAGGCAGGTCCCTCTAGGTTGCTAGCTTAGGTGTAGGGCTAGGATAGTGGAAATTTGGGCTGCGATTTTGAGAGTGATTTTGAGGTGATCTGGGGAAAGGTGGAGGCCAGAAGGTATCTCAGTCTGTCCAGAGGGCATGGAGCCTTTGAACCTGTGACCTCCTGTGGCTCTTTGTTTGGGACTGTTCCGGGGTTGGAACTTGAGGCCTTGAGTTTACTTGCTTGGACTGGTGCTCTACCACTTGATCCACATCCCCAGCCCAGTGCATTTTGCTGGTTATTTTGGGGGTGGAGTTCTCATGGACTTTTCTGCTTAGGCTGGCCTTGAACCTAGTTCCTCCAGATCCTGTTCCCCTGAATTGCTAGGATTGCAGGCATGAGCCTCCTGCCCCCAGCCACCACAGCTGGTTTTACTACAGCCATGAGGTCAGACCCCCAAACCTGATTGGCTTTGGGTTCCCTCTGAGTGCTGGTTTCCCCATTCAGGCTCAGACCCTGTGTCTCCGCCTCCCGACTCTGGCCTCATGGGCTGGAGTCCCGGGCATGACCCTCTGAGCCTTCGTGGAGAACCTTTGGGGTTCACTCTCGCACCGCCCAGCAGGGGTGGAGGTCAGAGGTCTGTGCAGGCTGATGCCATGTGGGCAGGGCAGAGGTTTGTAAGGATAAAGCTGCACCTTCTGTTACCCAGACGTCCTTGCTGGCAGAGGGACTGCCGGAGCATTCTTTCCACATCCCTTCCCGGCCTCCTTGACCTTCTTCAGCCACGCAAAGGATCCCAGGTGCCAGTGGCAGGACCCTTGTTCCCCAGGGACACATCTTAACCTGGGGGCTGCGGGGGTGTCCTGTGCCTCAGTCTCCCCAGAGGGTTTGGGCCTGGCCTGGCGTGGGGAGGGGGGCTTGTCTGTGAGTGGGCATGGGGGAGGGGTGGACATCTAGCAGCCTGGCCAGCAGGTGCTTTTAGCAGTGGGGAGGAGGTGTGATTTCTAGATGGGGGGGTCCCCTGGCTGCCTGCAGCCACCCCCGCTGTGGCTGTCTGTCACCTGCAGTGGGTCCCACTTTGGGGGAATAATGAGGTCTAGCCTCATCATGCAGCCCTCCCTGCAGCCAGGTAGAGGGCCCTCCCTTACTTCCCAACCCGTCCTTGGCCCAGTCCCTGGGGAAGGGCACAGTGGGAGGTGGCCGTCCCCCTGGGAAACGAGCCCCAGGTGGCTCCCGCCTGCTCTAGAGGCCGAGATCTGACGATCAGTTTGAATCTAGCAGGAGAATCCATGAGCCTCCTGTCCAGTGAACCAGTAAAAACTAGACATGTTTCTTGTGGCTGTTTCTCGTGTCGTCGTCTTTGTGTTGCTTGAAACTGTGGGCCTGGGCGCTGTCTCTGAGCTCTTCAGCTCAAGGCTACCGCCCTACCCCTTGAGCCAAGCCCCACTTCCAATTTTCTAGTGGTTAACTGGAGATAAGAGTCTCACTGTCGGGGCCGGGAGTTTGGCCTAGTGGTTATAGTGCTTGCCTAGCATGCATGAAGACCCGGGTTCGATTCCTTGGTACCACATACATAGAAAAAAGCCGGAAGTGGTGCTGAGGCTCAAGTGGTAGAGCTCTAGCCTTGAGAAAGTCCAAGGACAGTGCTCAGGCCCTGAGCTCAAGCCCAGGACTGGCAAAAAAAAAAAAAAAAAAAAAAGAGTCTCACTGTCTTTAGTGCCTGAGCTGGCTTTGAACTGTGATCTTCAGATCTCAGTCTCCTGAGTAGCTAGGATGACCGGCGTGAGCCACCACGCCCGCCCAGCCTTGTTTTGTTTTCTGTCTTGTCTGTTTCTCTGTCTTTGGGAGGGTGAGGTGGGGGCACAGAAATGGAGGGATAAAGGGTGAGTAAGTACAGTAGTGGCCCTCACTAGACACTATAGAAAACGAATTAATAGGATGGAGGGAAAACAGTTAGGTAAGGGAGGGATGACATTGTCCAAAAAGCAGTGTATTCTTTCTGTATTACCTTTACAAGAACAATAAAAAGTTTTAAGCTGGAAGTGGAGCTGTGGCTCAAGTGGTAAGGCACCAGCCTTGAGGAAAAGAACTCAGGGACAGTGCCCAGGCCTTGGGTTTAAACTCCAGAAAGAAAAGAAAGGAGAGGAGAGGAGGAGGGAGGGAGGGAGAGGGGGAAGGGAGGAAAGGGAGAGAGAATGAATGAATGAAGATGGGCCTCAAGCCCCAGTTGGAGAGGTGACAGTTGCTGCCCTGGTCACCTGGCAGCCTTGCCTGGGCAGCTCAGTCCAGCAGAGCTGGCTGACCCTGGCACATTCCGGGCATCCAGGGATGGCAGGGCCACCAGTCTACAAGACGGGTGATTTCGTACTGCTTCTGTGGTGGCTGTGATGAGGGCTCACCCTTGGGGAGGGCCCGGGCAGGCCCCAGCTGTGGCAGCCACCCCTTCCAGCAGGGGAGGCCTTGGCCCAGGGTGGAGACTGACCCCAGACAGACAGTGTCTCAGACTTGTGTGGGCCACGCTGTCACCCAGCATACAAACTGCATTTCTGAGGCTGGGGTGTTGGTGTGGGAGGATGACCCCTGTCTGAGGGTTTTTGGGTTCTGGGAGAGGAGTCTGGGAACTCTGGCTCCCTCGTAAGTCCATGGGGGAGCTGAGCTTGCTGGTTCATGCTTCTAGCTGCAGCCCTTGGGAGGCCAAGACAGGAGCACTGTGAATTTGAGGCCTGTCTTGGCTGCAGCTGAGAAACTCAGAAACACACACAAAGACCACTGGGCCTGGGGCATACACACTGCTGGCTTACAGGCCAGGGTCTGTGACTCAAAGCGGCCGGACTGACCCAGCTAACTCTCACACTCACCAGCCCAGAGCTGGCTCAGGCTCAGGGGCTGCAGGTGGGGGACACGACCCCCATTTCAGCAGGGCAGCTGCTGGGAGCAGGAAGAGGCCCCCACCGGGCTCACAGGCCAGGTTTCAGCGTCTTTGTGCTGGTAGTAGGGCCTGAACTTGACCCCACTCTGGTTTACCTTTTCAGCTCAAGGTTCCACTACGTGACCTAAAGCTTCACCTCCAGCTTTTTTTTTTTTTTTTTTTTTTTTTTTTTTTGCTAGTCCTGGGGCTTGAACTCAGGGCTTGAGTACCAGCCTTGAGTTTTCTCAAGGCTAGTACTCTATCAATTGAGCCACAACACCACTTCCAGCTTTTTCTACGTATGGGGTACTGAGGAATGGAATCCAGTCTTCATGCTCGCTAGGCAAGCATTCTATCACTAAGCCAAACTCCCGGCCCCTCACCTCCAGCTTTTTACTGCACAAATGGAGATGCTATGCTCTTAAGTTGCCTGCCTGGGCTGGCTTCAAACTGTGATCCTCAGATCTCAGCCTCCTGAGTCGCTAGAATTACAGGTGTGAGCCACTGGTGCCCGGATTGGCTTTGACACTTTACCATTTATCATCCCAATCGACGCAGCAAAGGGACTGAGGCCGGTGTGGAATGTCGTTACTTTAAGTTCTCCCCGACTCAGGCTGCTCTGGCTCCCCTGGAGGGGCGTGGGCAGCTGGCGGAGCTGTGCCCATCCGTGTACAGATGTTGGGCAGTGAGGGCATAGGTCTGGCGGGGCCCGGGGCCCACTCACGTGTGTACACTCCTGGGCAGGCCAAAGACAGTGACGATGACGACGAGGTCACTGTCACCGTGGACCGGGACCGCTTCATGGACGAGTTCTTCGAGCAGGTAGGAGGGCCCGCCCGCTCCTCCCCAGCCAGGCTCGCCCTGAGTCCCACGTGGGAACATTTGGAGGGTGGACAGGTTGGTGGCTGGCGGAGCAGGGTGTGCCCCCCCACCCCCAGCCGTCCTCCCCTGGGCCAGCCCCAGGCTCACACGGCCTGGCTTGGTCAGGTGGAGGAGATCCGGGGCTTCATTGACAAGATCGCCGAGAACGTGGAGGAGGTGAAGCGGAAGCACAGCGCCATCCTGGCCTCCCCTAACCCCGATGAGAGTGAGTGGGGCTCAGGGAGCCACGGGGAGGCTCCCGCGCCAGGGCCCTGCATGGCCAGAGGGCTAAAGAGTGCCCAGGCGGCTGGGTCTGGGGAGGGCTCTGAGGACAGTCACCAGCTGGACCCTGACTTGGGGGGGGGGGCGGGTGTGGTGACACACCTGTAACCCCAGCTAATCAGGAAGTGGAGGTAGGAGGGTGACGGAGTGAGGCCGGGCATCAACTTGAGAAAGAACTGAAGCAGAAAAGGCCGGGGGCATGGCTCAGGGGGTAAGTCTAATTCTAGTAAGGAAAGAAGGGGGAGGAAAGGAAAGGAAGAGAGAGGAGAGGCGTGGAGTCTCCTGCGGGCCTGGGTGGGGTGGGTAGCCAGCTTTTCCCCAAGGCTGGCTGCTGTCCTGCAGGGCCCTCTGGGAAGGAGGGGGCGGGGCCCTGGGGTTCCTCTCAGCCCCACCTCCCCAGGGAGCAGATGGCAGCTTCTAGACAGCAGCACGGTGGGAGGGCAGGCCAGCCACACTGGCAGAGCTTCCGGCAAGAGCTGGCAGCCCTGGCACCCAGCCCCTCGGTACCCTGGAACCAGGCTGCCATCCTCCCAGCTCCAGGAAGTCACCTCGAGTGCTGGCTCGGGAAGCCTGTGTGGTCTGGATCCACTCTATCCCCGCCCACCCCGCAGGCGCCAGGCTGCCCTCAGCTCCTCCCCCGTGCCCACTGGGGTCCAGAGGGAAGCCCGGGGTTCTGCTCTCCCATGGGGCCCCCCAGCCCACTGGTTTGCTTCAGAGACCACAGGCTGCCCCGAGTACTCCAGCAGCTCAGTCAGTGGGCTCAGTGCTGGCCCAGGAAGGCAGGATGCAGTGCTCAGGGCCAGAGACAGAAAACAAGAGAGGACATGCCAGCTGGTTCATTCCTTTGATCCTCTTTGCCCCTACCCAGAGATGCTCCTGGCAGGACTATGGGGCCCTGTGTGTGGCTCCTCCTGTCCCGGCAGTGACTGCCTCTGTGTGTGTGTGTGTGTGTGTGTGTGTGTGGTGAGATGGGAGGACTCAGGCTGTGTGTGTGTGGGGTGAGATGGGAGGACTGTGGGGGGTGTGGCAGAGCCCCTGGCTTCCATCCTTGGGGTTCCTCTGTGGCTTGAACTGAGCAGATGTTGCAGATGCCCTGGGGAGAAGGCACAGGGAGGGGCTGCAAGGAGGGAGCAGAAAGCTGGCAGGGTGGGGGGAAGGGGTTGCTTTCCTGGCCCAGGCACTCGGCCTCCTCTGAGGCCACTTTCCTGCCTGGCTATTTTGGGTCTGAGCAGAGAAGGCTGAGAGCAGCTGGTAACCAAGTCGGCCCTTGTTCCTGCCAAGGAGGCAGAGCTCCCGCCATGCCCAGGCTTTGCTGGGAGGTACCCGTCCACCCTCCTGCCCCTCTAGGACTGGTTTAGGGAGGGATGGGGGAAGGCCAGTCCCGGCTGCTGGGACATCCCAGGGACTACCTGGGAACACTTCTGGGGGAGCAGCCAGCTGGGCACCCCACGGCCTCTGCCAGCTTAGGGAAGAGCTGGTTTCAGCTGAAGGTCAGGCCACCAGGCACCTGCCACCTCCCTGGCCCTCCTCTTTGAACCCGTTCTCCATCAGCTCTCAGCCGGGCTGGTGCCTGCGGCCCCCGGCAGGATAAGGCATGGTTCCTCTCTTCTAGTTGAGGGAACAGGGTGACAGCACCCTTGCACCCCATTAGTCCCCAGCCACCCGGAGCGTGCAGGTGAGTCCGGCCCATCCCTGCTGTGGCCGCCAGCAAGTCACCGCCCCCAGCACCGCCTCCAGTCTCACCAGCTGCTCCACGATTATTCCTGCCTTAAATTTAGACCCATCTGCGTTCTGCGTGGGGGGGGGGGAGAGGCGGGAAGGAGAGAGGAGCAGGGAGGGGGTGCGGCTGCAGCCGGCGTGGCCCTGACCCAGATACGGGGCTGCAAGCAGCACCTCAGGCAGCTCAGGACCCCGACGGTCCAGTGCGGGGGACAGGGCCTGGCCATCGGGAGACGGGGAGCGGCACCCCGTGCCGACGCCACCCCTCCGCTTCCCCAGAGACCAAAGAGGAGCTGGAAGAACTCATGGGCGACATCAAGAAGACAGCCAACAAAGTTCGTTCTAAGTTAAAGAGTGAGTTGGGCCGCGGGCCGCGCTTCTGGGTGCGCGTGGGGGTGGTGGCTGACCCCCGGGCCCCGGAAGGCTCCAGAGCAGCAGGGCGGCAGGTGAGGAGGGCGGGGCGGGGCGGGGCTGTGACACCCCGTGCTCAGGCGGCGGCCCCGGGCCCCGGTGCTAGGCCCGCCTGGCTCCCCATGGGACCCACGCCCCCCCCCCCCCGAGGAGCGGGCGGGCGGGACGCGAAGGCTGGGCCGCTGCCTCCCCAGGTATAGAGCAGAGCATCGAGCAGGAGGAAGGCCTCAACCGCTCGTCCGCCGACCTGAGGATCCGCAAGACGCAGGTGCGCGGGCGTCGGGGGCGGGGCGCCCGCGCCGCGGGACCGTCCAGGGCTCCGGGGGGCCTGACGGCTGCACCCCTGTCCTGGGCCCCCAGCACTCCACGTTGTCCCGCAAGTTTGTGGAGGTCATGTCCGAGTACAACGCCACGCAGTCGGACTACCGCGAGCGCTGCAAGGGCCGCATCCAGAGACAGCTGGAGATCAGTGAGTGGGCGGGGGCGGGGCCGGGCCGTCGGGGGCGGGGCCTGGGCGGGGGGCGGGACGGGACATGAGGGGCGGGGCCGGGCCGCCGGGGGCGGGGCCTGGGCGGGGGGCGGGACGGGACCTGAGGGGGCGGGGCCGAGCCACCAGGGGGCGGGGCGGGCACGCAGGGGCCCTGGCTCAGCGTGGCCCCGCCCCCAGCCGGCAGGACCACCACCAGCGAGGAGCTGGAGGACATGCTCGAGAGTGGGAACCCCGCCATCTTCGCTTCTGGGGTGAGTGCGGAGCTCCTGCCGTGGCCCCTTCGCCATCCCCGAGACCCCAGGGTGCGGGAGAAGTCCTGGGGCAGGGCAGCCGCCTGTGGGACGTCTTGGGGACAGCCACGTCCCCGAGAGGTGAGGGACCAGGCCAAGGTCACGCGTTCGTGGCAGAGGGCTCTCCTGGCATGCACGAAGCCATTCCTCAGAAAAAGCCGGAAGTGGTGCTGTGGCTCCAGTGGTAGAGCTCCAGCCTTGTGCAAAAGAAGTTCAGGGTCAGTGCCCAGGCTCTGAGTTCAAGCCCCAGGACTGGCAACAACAACCTGTCCCTCAACCCAGCGTGGTGAGGCATACCTGTAATCACAGCACTCCAGAGGCAACACAGGAGGATTTTGAGTTCAAGGTCAGCCTGGCTGTGGAGTGAGACTTTCACAAGCAAACACCCACTGTGTTCCCTGTGTCTCCCGGGAGGCAGGGAGGGGGTGCTCCACCTCTGTGCCATTGCTGCCCCATGACTGTCCTTGGGCTCTTTTTCCCTCTGGGAGGACATGCTGTATGGCGCCCTCGGAAGGCTCCACACTCTCCTGGCACAGGTGCCGCTGGAGTTTATATTTTGAGACTGTGTTTTTTTGTATAGCCCAGGCTGGCCTGGAACTTGAGATCCTTCTCAGCCTTTACGCTAGTATTACAGCCTGGTAGAGGACACCTCGTGAGGGAGGTGGCCCATAGTTGTGGGGGTTCAAGAGAGAAGCAGGAGTCCTTGAGTGAGGGTAGTTCAAGGCCTGGGTCTGTGGGGCTTCAAGCTCTGTCTCTCATGGGATGCGAACGCTGGAGCTCACACAGGCACAGGTAAGCAATGCCAAGCAGAAATGGAGTTGGAGAGAAGGGCAGAAGGGCTGTGGCATTTGGTATTGGAAATCTGCCATCAGAGCCTCTTTCTACCCTGGCCTTCTGTCCTCCCCCCCAACCTTGCCCCCCTCCTGGGCCTGGTCCTTCCTCCCACCTTGCTCCCTCCCCCTGGGTCCTGGGTCAGCACCCTGCTCTATGATCTATCAGATCATCGTGGACTCCAGCATCTCCAAGCAGGCCCTGAGCGAGATCGAGACGCGGCACAGTGAGATCATGAAGCTAGAGACCAGCATCCGGGAGCTGCACGACATGTTCATGGACATGGCCATGCTGGTGGAGAGCCAGGTGAGCCCCGCCCTGCCCCGCCCCCGTCCTCGTCCCCGCCCCGGGCCACCTTAACCCCTGCCCTTTCTGCCAACATGCTGCCTGGCCCGGGAGGGACCGAGCCCTCAGGTAACCAACCAGACACTGCCCACCTGCGGCATCTCTTCTCCCTGCATGGCCCTGCATGGCACCTCCCCCCGCCCTGCACCCCACTGAGAGGAGGAGTATTTGTACCAAAATCAAGACATGGAAAGGAGCTAGCTACCAGGAGATGAGGGAGGCAATGCCCAGCGCCCCAGCCAGGCAGCTGGCTTTCCTTGAGGGAGATACATGATCTGTGGCTGGACCCAGTGCAGGCAGAGCCAAGGTCCAGCTGGACTGAGGAAGATGGTTCATTGGAGGTGAATCTCACAGGGACTTTTCTGCCAGGGTTGGCTTCACACTGCAGTCCTCAGATCTCAGCCTTCTGAGTAGCTGAGATGACAGGTGTGAGCCACTGCTTCCTAGCTCACGTCTGGTTTTTGTGACAGGATCTTGGTATGTAGCTCTGGTCTACAGGTGTGAAGCATCTCAGGGTGTGATGGGGCGCTGGGGCGTGGCAGGGGATGACTTAGGAAGCAGGGAGGTGTGAAGGAGCCGCCACACCCAGTGAGACACACCGTGCTGACCTGGACACTCGTGAAGACCCCAGATGTGCTGGGAGTCTGGGGACAGGGTCTTCAGGGGACTCCTGGGACCAAACTGTAGGATGCATGAAGGCTGTGGGGGTGGCAGGGGGTGCTGAGAGCCAGCCAGCGTCCGATGGTATCATGGTGCCTCAGTGACAGGATGGTGCTCTCTCCTAAGCGTGGACAGAGGGAGCGGACTCCACCACTGAGCCTGGGGTCAGGCCCAGGCTGCCTCTGCATACCCCCCCCCCCAGCCTGCATGCCAGTGCTGCCCAGGGGGGACCGCCGCCGGGCTCAGGGAGGCGCTGCACCCCACCCCGTCCCACACCTTGTCTTCCTGACTTCAGGGTGGTGGCCAGAGCCCTGCCCTGAGGAGCCAGCCCTGGAGCCCGGGCCCCGGCGTTGCAGGGGGAGATGATCGATAGGATCGAGTACAACGTGGAGCATGCTGTCGACTACGTGGAGCGGGCTGTGTCTGACACAAAGAAGGCTGTCAAGTACCAGAGCAAGGCGCGCAGGGTCAGTGCCTCCCCCCAGCGGACACCCCTCCCTGCTGTCAGGCCAGGGGCCTCATCTTTTTCCATCTGTGCCAACCCTGGAGCTTGAGCTCGGTGCTGTCCCCGAGCTGTTGAGCTCCAGGCTAGCCTTCTGCCACTTACAAGTCCACTTCCTTTTTCTTTTCTTTCCTGGGCTGACTTTGAACCAGCATCCTCCGATCTCAGCCCCGAGTAGCTAGGATTACAGGCATGGGCTCTCAGCTCACAGCACCACCCTCGTTTTATTTATTTTGCCAGCCCTGGGGCTCGAGCTCAGGGCCTGAGCACTGTCCTTGGGATTTCTCAAGGCTGGAGCTCTACCACTTGAGCCCAGCACCACTTCTGGTGGAATCGAACCCGGGTCTTCGTGCGTGCTAGCCAAGCACTCTACCACTAGGCCAAACTCCCAGCCCACAACCCTCGTTTTTGAGGTGCTGGCGATGAAGCCCAGTTTCTCAGGTCTGTCCCCCCCCACCCCCCACCCCCACCCCCCCCCCCCCCCCCGCAGAAGAAGATCATGATCATCGTGTGCTGTGTGATTCTGGGCATCGTCATCGCCTCCACCTTCGGAGGCATCTTTGCATAGGAGCCACTTGCCTGCCAAGCCACCCTGGACGGCTCCCCCGAGGCCCTGGCCACAGCCCTCTCCACCCACCTCACCTCTGGCTCGGAGCACCCCCACTGCCCCCCTCTGCCCGAGCCGTGTTGTGTGCATGATCTTGTGACTGTGTCTGTGTGGAGGAATGGCCAGGGCTGTGGGGCCAGTCCAGGTCCCCCAGGCTACCCTCCCTGACCGGGCAGGGCCAGTCCGTGGGCATGTTCTCATCCTCAGGCTCAGGGTCCACCCTGACCTGGTGCCCAGGCTTTCTGGACCCCCAACCTTGCTTCTATCCTACCCTGGCCTCTCCAACTACCCCTCTCACCCAGCCTCCAGAGGGCGGCCCGCCTGGCCTCATGGTGCTGCTTTTCCTGGCTGGGGGAGGGGTGGCCCCAACAGCCCGGGCACCACGCCTCTGCCACCGTCACAAGGCGCAGGCGCAGGCTGCTGCTGGCCTGTCGGGACCAGGTTCCTCCTCCACCTGGCCAAGCTTCTGGCCTCCTCCTCCCTCCCTATAGCCCAGAAACCACCCCTGTGCCCGGCCTGAGCAGGGGTGGGGCCTGGGTCAGCGCGGCAGTGTCGCATGTCGCAGGTATCACGTCGGGCCTGGCCCTGCCTGCCTCGCTGTCGCCATTGGTGTGCCACTGGTGTGTGGCTTCAGGTGTCGGGATGCAGTATTAAGCAGCCAGCCGGGGTGTGCCCACCCTGGGCTCCCAGTCCACGCGTACCCCAATCCCAGGCCCCCTCGTCCACAGGCCAGGAGTGTGCACGCGCATGCATGCAGGGGACTGGCTGCGCCCGGGCTGCAGCGCTCAGCTTTGCTCCTGCCCGGTGCCTGTCACCACTGTCCGTGTTGCCTTCTCAGCACCCCCTCCACGTCCACCAAAGGTCTTGGTACAGCCAGCTGCCCATTTTGTGAATTTTTATGTAGAATAAACATTTGTATCTGTAGCTGCTTCTGTGCCACCCTTTTGCCTACAGTGCCCCGGCCCTGGTCCAGCTTTGGCCCATCTCCTCCCCTCCATGCCTGTCACCCTGCACCATGCCATCCGCACTCTATTCGCACCACCGTGGTTGTGGGTGCCTCTCACCCCTCGAGGGCCATCAAGACCCACCACACTTCCCCGCCTGTGCCATGGTCAGGAGATGCCCCAGTCTAGAAGATTTGTGAAGCAGGCTCTCATGTAACCCAGGGTGGCCTCTGTCCCCTGCCTCCACCTCCGGGTGCTGTATTACAGGTGTGTAGTGGCCTAGCTTACCATTCCAATTCCTTGAGCCCGGTTGTAGCCCGGTGGAGCCACATAGCAGCCCTGGCCGCCCACAGCGGGACCTGAGACTGAGGCCGGAAGAGCTGGCAGATGCCAAAGCCAGAGCTCCACAAAAAGTCATTTATTCCTCGCAGAACAAAACCAGGTGTCCTTGGCGCCTCTGCAGGATGTGAACACGCTGAGCATGGCAGAGCTCTGGGCGGCCCCACCAGGCCCACGGCCTTTCAGAAACGGGGCCTGCGCTTGCGGCCAGTGTACTGCGTGTCGGGTCTCACGTCCCTGTGGAAGACAGCAGAGGGGCGTCAAGGAGCAGGGCGTCGGGGAGCAGGGGCCGGGCCCAACGCCCCGCCGGCCCTGCACGTACTTGCCCTGGCGCCGGCGCCGCGCCTTCTTCTCCAGCACCCACTCGCGGCTCTTCCTCACCATGGCGCGCCGCGAGGTCCTTTGTGAAAGCCTGGCCCAGAGATGCAGCCGTGAGATGGGGGAGGCTGGGGACCCCTCTTCTTCTCAGAGCCCCCTTCCCTCCTGAACAGCCCCTGGCCAGGCAAGGCGGCGTGTGCGAGGCAGGAAAACGGGGCCGCAGGCTGGCGGCGGGCCCGGCGATTGCCCTCATGCTGATCTGGGCCTCCTGCCCTGGCTGAGGGGACGGCCCCACAGCGCCCGGGAGGGCGGCCACCGCCCAGGGGACAGATGGCAGGCCCGGCCCTGGGCTGGGAGGGCTGGAGACCCGAGCCACACTTGTCCTTGGCCAGCTCCTCTGGAAGGCCCAAGTCCTGCATGCCACGCCCCCTCCGCCACAGTGGGCACCTGAACCCGCCACGCTACCTCTGGTGGGTGAACGCCGACTCGGTGGCCTCCTCGGCATCCTGGTTCTCCGTCAGGCCCTGCGGGACACAGTGCTCCAGGAGCCCCGTCTGACAAGGCCAGGGCCCCCCACCCGCCGCTGCGACACGACCCTGTGGCACAGAGGCTCTGCCTTGGCTCCCGGCAGCCTCACTCCCACGTGGGACACTAGCTGCAAACCCGGGGCCTCACCTTCGGCAGAGACGTGGACGGCCCAGAAAATAGGCAGAGGTAGAACCTGGAAGTGGAGCAAAGCCTGAGGCCTCCAGGCCTGGGGCCGTCCCCACCCCGTGCACACCCACCCTGGCCCCAAGGCCCGTGCAAGCCCCGCCCAAACCAGGCCACCAGACCAAGGGCGCCTGCGCTGGCTCACTCACTTCTTCGCTCGGGCACTGTTGGGGTAGTCCACCACCACGCCACCCGTGAAGCCAGCCTTCGTGGCCTGCGTTGTGATCAGCTCCAACTGCGGGAAAAAGCCTGGAGGTGGAGACAGAAGCCTGGCCCCCTCTGACCTGAACACTGATGTTCCTACACATGGGGACCCCGAAAGACAGGGCGATCTGGGGAAACCCCGTGAGGGCTGCCTCCTCCCATCTCTCCATGTGACCAAGGACTCCTCTCCTCGCTTAAGTGTCAGGAGACTGATTCAGTCACACGATAGAGCCTGCCTGGCTGGTTACCAGAATCTCAAGTCCCTCCTTCCAACTCAAACTGCTCGACTACCACCCAGGGCCACAGCACCCTGTGTTTATGGACTGGGTTTTGTGAATGAGTCCTACCCTGGAAGCCACAAAGTCCTGAGAACTCATCTATATGCAGGGCAGGTGAGTGAGCAGGGCAGGCCCTCCCCCCTCCCTCCCCCACACTTCCAGACAGCCAAAGGCTCACCTGCTCTGAGTTCTCGGGGTACAGCTGTAGGATGGCTCGGGCTCCACGGGCCTGCAAACAACAGAAATGTCACCACCTCCCCGGCACAGGGTACCAGGGTGTGAAGCCTTCACCCCTCCTTCCACCACTAAATATTCAGGGAGCCCCGTGCCTGCCTCCGGACCCCGCCCTCAGACCTGGGCGGACTCCAGGATGGACGGTGCCAATCCCAGGGCCAGGCCCTGCAGCAGGGCTGGCTCAGGGGCCTCTGGGCCCACGCAGACTGAGGATAAGGGAGAGCCGCTAGGTAGGGTGAGAGGAGAAGAGCAGAGAACACAGAACCCCCTGGAGATTCAGGAGTGACTCCAGAACATGGGAGGTGGGGGACATAGAGAAGACCAGCTGCACCCTGAACTCTCCACCATGGGGAGGTGGAGAAAGTGAGAAGGCAAAGAGAAAGCATGTGTTTTTATCTCAATGCGAACTGGAACCACTGGGTGCTATGGCTCACATTTGTAATCCTAGCTACTTAGGCGGTTGACAATGAGACCTGAAGACTGAAGTTCAATTATTCAGGAAGAGGCTGGACTTGAGGTATGACTCAAGTGGTAGAGTGCCAACTGTAAGCAGAAAAAGCCTAGAGAGCATGAATGAGCCCCTCAGTTCAAGCCCCAATACGGACACACAAAAAAGAAAAAAATTCAGTGCTGTGGCTCACGTCTGTACTCCAGGCTCCTCAGGGGGCTGAGATCTGAGGATCAAGGTTCAAAGCCAGCTTGGGCAGGAAAGTCTCATAGACTTTCCAGTTAATCATGGAAAAAGGCAGAAGTGGCTCAAGTGGCAGAGTACTAGTCTTTAGCAAAAGAAAGTTCAGAAGAGCACAAACAAAAGGCAGCTTATTCACAACAGCTGGGTAACAGGTCACCCTGTCTTCGGTGGTGGGTTGTCCAGATCCCATCCTCTGGGGAAGATGCAATGCCTGTGCCAAATCAACTTATGGATAAGATGCAGCAGAGCATGAAGGAGTATGGGGCACGCCTGTAGTGATAACACTCAGGAGGCTGGCGGGAAACTTAAGCTCCAGGTCAGTACATAACTGATTGTCTCAGGAAAGAAACCAAAGGGCCGGGAGAACCTAGTGGTAGAGTGCTCGCCTAGCATGCATGAAGCCCTGGGTTTGAGTCCTCGGTACCACATACACAGAAAAAGCTGGAAGTGGTGCTGAGGCTCAAGTGGCAGAGTGCTCACCTTGAGCAAAAAGTGTCCACGGACAGTGCCCAGTCCCTGAGTTCAAGCCCCAAGACTGGCAAAAGAAAAAAGGAAAAAACAAAAAGAAACCAAAACAAAACAAAAAGTCAAGCGAGGGTAAAAAGCTTGCAATCCCAGCTCTCAGAAGGCTGTGGCAGGATGGAGAGTTCAAATTCACAATCAGCCTGGGCTACAGAGCAAGAACCTGTCTCAGAGAAACAGAACAGAACAGAAAACAGTGGAGGGGCCGGGAGTTTGGCCTAGTGGTAGAGTGCTTGCCTAACATGCACGACGACCCGGGTTCGATTCCTCGGTACCACATACATAGAAAAAAGCCGGAAGTGGTGCTGAGGCTCAAGTGGTAGAGCTCTAACCTTGAGAAAATCCAAGGACAGTGCTCAGGCCCTGAGCTCAAGCCCAGGACTGGCAAAAAGAAAAAAAAAAGAAAAAAAAGAAAACAGTGGAGACACAGAAACTGAGGTCATAAGAAGCAGCCTGGTTCCAGGCGAGGACACTGGTCATAGACACAGATGTCAACACATCCTAGCTCTAGAAGCATCCAGCCCGCTGCCTGCACTTCTGTGAGGCTGAGCCTTGGATAGAGCAGCCTAGGAAGGTCCTGTCAGGGTCCTTCTCATCAAGGGAACCCCCTCCCCAACCAGCAGGGGAAGAGACCTCATACCCTCATACTCACAAGAACAGAATAGAGAGAAGAAAAGAAGCAGTACAGGCGCTTGGCGGGGATGTCAGACCTCTTGTTGGCATTACAGAGCCACTGCACGGCGGAGATGCTGAAAAGAGAGGGAAAGGTGAGGGGTGCCAGCCTCTGCCCACCCAGGCAGAAGCATCAGGCCCCAGCTCCTCCTGCAAACTCCCTAAGACCCAGGGCACACAGAGGGTGGCACTGAGCGCAGTCACCTGGGGAATCCTAGCTGCTGCCAGCAACTCCCCTGTGTCCAGGCTGTGTCCAGCTGCCCGCTTCCCTCCACCAATCAAAGGAAACTCCTGGCAGCCCTTACCCTGCACTGCCTGCCCAACTCCTCCACCTGCTCTGAGGACCCCACAGCGCACTGAGTGGGGGCTCCCTCCCTGCCCTCCAGCTTTTGTTCACTCCCCTCTGCCTCAATACTCACTGTCCTCTCAATGCAAAACCAAGCACTCAGCCCTCTGCAGTGCCACCTGGAAACACCTTCCTCACACACAGTGAACGCCTCTGCCCCAGCTCCCCAAACCACAGTGCCTGAACCCAGCAGCAAAGGAGGACCAGAGAATTCAGACAGATTTTAGGAGTTTTGTTTTTGTTTTGCTAATACTAAGACTTGCACTTAGGGCTTCTACTACTTACTGCTAGCACTCCACCATCTGAGCCACATCGCTTGTCTAAAGTAGGTAGTTTTGTTTGTTTGGTGGGTTATGGGGCTTGAACTCTGGCTTGAGCTCTTCAGCCCAAGGCTACTGCCCTCCCCTTGAGCCAAGCCCCACTTCCCTTTTCTAGAGGTTAACTGGTCCAGAGCTGGGAGTGTGGCCTAGTAGTAGAGTGCCTGGCTAGCATGCACAAAGACCCGGGTTTGGTTCCTTGGTACCACATACATAGAAAACGCCAGAAGTGGTGCGGTGGCTCCGAGTAGAACACTAGCCTTAAGGAACTTAAGGAAAGCTCAAGGACAGTGCTCAGGCCATGAGCTCAAGCCCAGGACTGGCCAAAAAAAAGTCTCAGACCCTTTTGTGCCTGGGCTGGCTTTGAACCTTGATCCTCAGCCTCCTGAGTAGCCCAGCCAAAGTAGGTAGTTTTGACAAATTGTGTGTGTGTGTGTTTGGGGGGCCTTATCTGTCCATACAAGTCTGTATTTCTCAGGACATTATGTGCACACACTAGGTTGGTTGTGGGGCTTGAACTCAGAGCCTAGGCACTGTCCCTGACCTTTTTTGCTTAAGGCTAGCACTCTATTACAGCTCTACTTTCCAGGAGAAGTGCAGCACCACTTTCAGCTTTTTCTATGTATGTGGTACCGAGAAATTAAACCCGGGTCTTCCCGCATGCTGGGCAAGCCCTCTACCACTAGGCCAAGCTCCCGGCCCCAGGAGAGGTACATTTCTAAGCATCCTGTGTAACTTCATCACCAGCCAGGTTTGGGAAGCCCTGGCCTAAAGGTTCAGAGCAGGAAGTGACCACACTCACCTAATACAGCCATCGAAGGAGCCTGGTCTGAAAGGAAGACCCTGGCCCATGTCCCCCATAAGGAGGTCTCCCTCTGTGTCGCGGTCCAAGGCTGCATCTGGCAATAAGAAAAGAGTGGGGGCGTGTGGTGTAAGGACAGCGCTGCCCTCGTGAGGCAGCAGCGGCGCGCCACAAGGCATACTCACCCAGCATGGACGAGCTGATGTCAATGCCTACCCAGGAGTGCCCTGCCTCCGACAGGTGATCCCCGCTCAGCCCGGACCCACAGCTGGAAGACACAACACACAGCGCTCCAGTGGTGGGGCAGAGACACCACCCCACCACGCTGACGGGAGCCAGGCCTCATCTCACCCAATGTCTAATAGGTAGCAGGGCTGACCCTCGGGCAGACACAGGAGCTCCAGGGCTCGCTCAGCCATCTTGGTCTGGACATCAATCATCCGAGAGCTGGGAGGGCAGAAACACGACCAAGCAGAAAAGGAGTTCAGGATGATCTTTCTTCCACAACAACAAAAATCCAAGAGGAGGACAGGGCGTGGTGGCTCACACACCTGTCATCCTAGCTACTCAGGAGGCTGTGATCTGAGGATCAAGGTTCAAAGCCAGCATAGGCACAGAAGGACCTGAAACTCATCTCCAATTAACCACTAGAAAATGGGAAGTGGGGCTTGGCTCAAGGGTAGGGTGGTAGCCTTGAGCTGAAGAGCTCAGGGACGGCGCCCAGACTGAGTTCAAAACCCATGACCCACCAAAAAAAAAAAATCCAAGAGAAGAAAAAGAAGTCAGCCAGGATCCTTTTTCCTGGCCCTTTTACCAAGCAATTCTAATGTGAGATCAACAAACTCAATCATTGTATGTATGTGTGTTGGTCGTGGGGCTTGAACTCAATCATAATTATTTAAAGGATGCCTCAAGCCAGACACTCTGGTTCATGAAGATAATCTCTGCTACTTGGTAAACAAAAGGATATCAGTGTGAGGTCAGTCCTAGCAAAAAGTTAATGAGGTTCAAAGACATGCCTGCAATCCCAGCTACCTGGAAAGCAGAGTAGTGGAGGCTTGAGGTCTGAGGCCAGATTGTATCTGAGCCAGTCGAGGTGGCTCATGCCTGTAATCCTAGGTACACAAGAGTCTGAGATCGGAGGATTGGTTCAAAGTCTGCCTGGGCAGTAAAGTCCATGAGACTCTTATCTCCAATTAAGCACCAGAAAACTAGAAGCAGCACTGTGGCTCAAGGGTAGGGCAGTAGCCTGGAGCTGAAGAGTTCAGGGACAACACCCAGGCCTAGAGTTCTGAAGACAGGCTCAAGATGATCCCAGGATGGGGGGGGGAGGGGGAATGTGTCTTAAGTTCAAACCTCAGTACATCCTAACTTCCAAAGAAAATCCTACATATACAATAATCATGCAATTCGATACACAGAGCCGGGAGTGGGGCCTAGTGGTAGAGTGCTTGCCTAGTGTGCATGAAGACCTGGGTTTGATTCCTCGATACCACACACATAGAAAAAAGCTGGAAGTGGTGCTGTGGCTCAAGTGGTAGAGCTCTAGCCTTGAGAAAAAAAAAGTCCAAGGACAGTGCTCAGGCCCTGAGTTCAAGCCCCACAACTGGCAAAAAAAAAAAAAAAATCATACAAAATAAAGTTCAAAATGCCTGACACTGAGCCGTGCAGCTAAAAGAAAGACTATTTTGCTGTCCCTCTGTTTGGATCTCCAATTTGAACTGAAATGAGAGATTGGGTATGTCCAGAGTTTCCGGCATAGTAATATATACAGAAAGGGTAGACTAAGTTAGCTGCTGCTCGTCTTTCTGTCACACGATTTTATACAAATAACTATCCTCTATAAAATTTGGACTATATGCAGTGAGCTGTGAACATTTAGTGTTACGGTAAATAGGGAAACACAATAAGCCTGTTTTCTTTTTTTAGTTATTAAGAAGTTGTAAAAAGGAACAAGGTTTTAATCTGGGTGTGAGTAGCTCATGCCTATAATCCTAACTCAGGAGGCGGAGATAGGATCACTGTTTGAATCCAGCCTTGGCAAAAACTCCAGAAGACTCTTAAGACCCATAAACTGCTCAGTCAAAGCCAGAAGTGCTTCTGTGGCTCAAGTGGTAGAGCACTAAACCTTGTGCACCAAGAGACTCAGGGACAGAGCCTCATGCCCTGAGTTCAAGCTCCAGACTGACAAAAATAAAAGCTTTTCAAGTTAAACACTTGCAATACTTCTTGATCAATGTCACTCCTTCCACCGTTCGCCTCCACTCCCCCCCTCGTCCCATCTCATCACTACCCTCAAGTTAGACAGTACAATTTTTACAAATGTACCTCGACCATGATTGCGTTTCCTTACTCGTGTTTTCTGTTTGTTTGTCTGGCTTTTAACTTTAATTTTGGCAGCCCTGGGGGTGGAAGCCCCCGAGCCCCGCCCCCAGCCTCTAGCTTACCACTCTTTATTTTTTATTTCTTGCCAGTCCTGGGGTTTGAACTCAGGGCCTGAGCGCTGTCCTTGGCTTTCTAGAGCTCTACTGCGGGAGTCACGGCAGCACCATTTCCAGCCTTTTCTATGGAACCACGGGGCCTTGGCGGGCGCTGGGCGAGCTCTCCCCCCGGGCCGCGCTCCCGGCCCTCTAGCTGACCATTCTCGGGACGAGTTAGGGCTCTGCGCTTCGAGAACCGCCCGCCCGCCCGGGGTCCCACGGCTTCACCCACCGACCTCACCGGGGGTAGAAACAGACCCGACCAGACCCTCTCCTCCCCCACCCCACACTTCCACACGCTCCCCAGGGGTGCACGGGACCCCGACAGCCTGCCGGGCCCCGGCTCCACGCCCCGACGCCCCGACACCGCCAGGCTCTGCTCACTTGCGGACGTATTTCCGGGCTTCATTTTCGTCATAAAACTGCAAGAAAGAGAACGAAATGGCACGTGAAGGGAAGGTTCCAGACGCATGAGGCCTGGAGGGGTCCCCGCGGGGTCCCCGCGGGCCGACGGGCGCTCACCAGCTCCGGGGGCCCGCGGTGCTCCGGCCTGCGGCTTCGGCACGCCATCCCGCAGCCTCCGCACGCCGGCCAGCGCGTCTT
Source organism: Megascapheus bottae (assembly GCF_031878675.1). Classification (NCBI taxonomy): domain Eukaryota; kingdom Metazoa; phylum Chordata; class Mammalia; order Rodentia; family Geomyidae; genus Megascapheus; species Megascapheus bottae. Next base: position 5,728,478 of record NC_143542.1, on the reverse strand, counting down.
CCGGAACCGGCTTTCGGCGTCATCAGTCCCGCGACTGCTCCGTCATGCGCATGCGCCCCTTTCCGTTCCTCCCGCCTCCGCTCTGCATTGATTGGCTACCGCGGCCGACGCCCAGCCAACGACCTGCGGCTCCCGGGGGCGCCGCCCGCCCCCCTCAAGATGGCAGCCGCGCTGGGGCTGAGGCGGTCGCGGCTGCTGCTCTGGGGGTGGTGGGCGTCGGCGCGGCTCGGCGCGGCCCCGGGCCCGGGCCCCCGGGCGTGGGCGAGCACGTACTCCCGCACGGCGCTGTACGACCTGCTCGGCGTCCCCGCCACCGCCTCGCAGGCGCAGATCAAGGCGGCGTACTACCGGCAGAGCTTCCTCTACCACCCGGACCGCAACGCGGGGAGCAGCGAGGCCGCCGAGCGCTTCTCGCGCATCGCCCAGGCCTACCTGGTGCTGGGCAGCGCCACGCTGCGGCGCAAGTACGACCGCGGGCTGCTCACCGACCAGGACCTGCGCGGCCCGGGGCTGCGGCCCTCCCGGGCCTCGGCGGCCGACCCCGACCCGACCCGCGCCCGGCCGCCCGCCGCGCCCGCCGGCCGGACCCGCGGCCGGGACGGGCCCCGGGCCGCGTCGGGCGCCAAGCGCACCATGTTCGACTTCGACGCCTTCTACCAGGCGCACTACGGAGAGCAGCTGGAGCGCGAGCGGCGTCTGCGGGCCCGGCGGGAGGCCCTGCGCAAACTCCAGGAGGACCGGGCCAAGCGGGGCTTGGGCTGGGAGGAGACCCGAGACCTGTCTTTGATTCTCCTTTTTCTAGCCATCTTCGCCATCTTCGGCTTTCGGGTTTAACCAGACAACGGAGGATTAAAAGGAGCCGCCCCAGCCAGCCCCACAACAGACAGGCCTTGCACGGACTACCTTCGCCGGGGTCTGAAGAAACCCGTTCCCTCCTGCAACACCCAGCCGACAACCGTCCTACAGAAGAAGACTCTCCATGCCCGGGCAGGGGGCTTCCGAACAGAGAGTCCTGAAAGCCTGTGATGGAAGGGTATTCACCAGTTCCTGCTTCTGCAAGTTGCCTTCTGCTTCTGCCTGCAGAACGACTTGCTGAGGCTTCATTGGAAAACCCGAGCAAGACTTGTCTGCCTCTGGGCCCGCCTTTGTCCCTTGTGGCTCTCTCCTAACCTTGAAACCTCTGACCCAGCTGGCTGCCAAAAGAGCAATCCTGGGGTTGTCTAAACTTAAGTCTTTCTGTACATTTCCGAATCCACAGGTGAGAGCTGACTGACCCAGGATGTGGTCTGTGGAAAGCACAGCCATTTGTCATGGGTCTCCCCCTTCTGTCTGTGGCAGGGGCAACTGGGAAGACAAGGTCACCTGGCATAAGGCGTGTGCCTTCCTGTGTACCTCATATGTGACCTTGGTTTCTCTGTGACTGTGACAGGCAGAGGTTAATCATTTGCTGCTTTGAGGCCTGTCCCACTTTACTACGAATGGTCCAGAGTTCCCATCCAATGGGATTATTTATGTGGTGTGATTCCCAACTGAGTGGGGAAATGTGCCTGTCATTTCTCTTCTCTAGCCAGCCCATCCCTATCTGCCGACTGCCATACCTCACTTGTAACTGTCACAGTAATCAGTCATTGGGAGACAGAACAGGTGGATGAAGAATTCCAGGCCAGCCTGGGAGACAGGAAGGAAAGGGAGAGAAAGGAAAGGAAAATTATGGGCTTGGAGTTCATGTGTGACCCAGGTCCCTGTTTAGCTTGCAGAATTCGTCACAGGGCCCTTGAGATGTATCCTTGGAACTATGGGAGTTTAGAGGGGCCAGACTGCAGTGTGACCACCTGGTGTCCAAGAGAGACGGGGTTCCTTCCCGGCCTTCCTGGTACCGGCTATAAGGCTGGGTTTGCAAGGGGAAGCCTCCTGAGCCAAGCATGATAGCTCACCTGTAATTCCAGAAAAGGGAAATTGATCTTAAGGAAAAGCCAAAGTTAGCTGTAAAACTAAAAGCAAAAGGGCTGGAGTGTGGCTCCAGTGGTAGATCAAGAGGCCCTGGGTTCAGTCCCCAGTGCCAGCCATGTGCATATGTGCATGAAGAAGAAATGCCTTGCAAGAGGTCTCCAGCAAGGATGGAGGCCCACGACTAGAGTCTAAACAAAGCCAGAGGGGCTTTGATGTATTAATAGGAGTTTCTGCACATGATATTTTCTGCCAGATCCTTGTGTAAATTATGATAAACCCACTGCTAGTCCAGCTTGGTCTCATGAAATCCATTTATCTCTCAATCTCTCTCTGCCTCCCCCCGTCTCTCCCTCCCTCTCTGTCTCTGTCTCTGTCTGCCTCTCTCTCTCTCTCTCTCTCTCTCTCTCTCTCTCTCTCTCTCTCTCTCTCTCTCTCTCTCTCTCTCTCTCTCTCTCTCGGTGGGGGAGTGTTAAGTTCATAGCCACCTGCTATGCAATCCCACAGTGGTGGTGATCTGATTTCCACCAAATTAGTTCAGACCTGGTAGGCTCAGGGAGCCTTGATTTGAGGGGAAAGGGGATACATGCTTCTTTTTTTTTTTTAATTTAATTTTATATTTTACCAGTCTCAGGGCTTGAACTTAGGGCCTGAGCATTGTCCTTGGGCTTTCTCAAGGCTTGAGCTCCACCACTTTAGCCACAGTACCACCATGTATGTGGTACCAAGGAATTGAACCTGGATCTTCATGCATGCTAGGCAAGCACTCTTACTACTAGGCCAAACTTCTGGCTCCAATACATGCTTCTTAAAAGAACATGTAATATGATTGTCTTTCATACTTGGAAAAAGAGTAAGCTAAACTTAGGGAAATGTACAGAAATCAGTGACTTCTCAAGAAACTAAGATGTGAACCAAGCCAGGCAGCACACACCTGTAATATAAGCAACCTGAGAGGCCAAGACAGAAAGATCTCAAGTTTCAGGCCAGCTTGGACTACAAAAACAAAAGGGAGGGCTGATGTCTGCAACACCACAGGCCCCTAGCTCTTCAAGCCTGCTTTCTCTCAATGAGAACCACAGTAAAGACATGTAGAAAGTTCGAGAAGCCTTCAGACTGGAGCACCTGACTGGATTAAGTGAAATTTCTGGAACATGCCAGAAATCCCATGCAGATGGAAGCAGCGTAGTCCATCCTGCTTCAAGTCTGTCCCACCACCCAGAACAAGGCCCATTCTACTCTAGTGTTGGGCCACAGCTGACCCCCTAGCGACCGACTTCCTTCCCTGAACTTTTGAAGCACCCAGTTTCCATAGAAACATTTTCCCACCTCTCTAGGCATCCCAGGTCTTTCTCTTCTACCCATGCTGGTAAAAAGGGAATGCGTTGGGGGCTGGAAGTTTGGCCTAGTGGTAAAAGTGCTCGCTTAGCATGCACGAAGGCTCAGATTCGATTCCTCGATACCACATACGTAGAAAAAGCTGGAAATGGTGCTGTGGCTCAAGTGGTAGGGCTCTCTCCTTGAGAAAGCCCAAGGACAGTGCTCAGGCCCGGAGTTCAAGGCCCAGGACTGGCCAAAAAGAAGGGGGGGAGTGAATTGGGCATGGACTCCAGCTCCTGCCTTGGAGGGGCTATCACTCAATTCCTGGTAATGGAAGAAGTGAGGAGGTGGCCGAGTGAATGTGTTCCCAGTGAAATGGAAGGTCAGTTTACTTAGGCCAACAAACGTCCCTGGTCCCAACTGACCGAGAAGACCCCACAGGTACCTGTGAATGGCCCTTTATGGGAACAGTAACCCAAGGTCCTCAGACCCCATAAGGGACAGTTGGTAGGTCCTGAGATTCCTCCAGTGTGTGTGAGTGCACGAGTGGTGGGTCTGGAACTCAAGTCCTCATGCTCTGGCTTGGCTTTTTTTTTTTTTCACTCAAGGCTAGCATGCCACCCTCACTGAAGCCACACCTTCACTTCTGACTTTTTGCTGGTTCATTGGAGATGAATCTCAGAAAAAGATTTGTTGGCTGGCTTTGAACCAGGATCTTCAGGAGCTAGGATTCCAGGCCTGAGCTACTGGCTTTCATAAGTATAAACCTTCTTGGATGAAGGCAAAGGGCCCGTGGCTCAGGGACGCCAAGGCCCTCCACTCAGCCGTGAGTGTTCGTCCAGTGAAGCCAGCTAATGCTCTTGGACACCGTTGACCCCTCCCACCAGGGATCAGGGTGGTCTCATCAGGGTCTTCGAACCCAAGGGAGCCCTGAAAGGACAAAAAAAAAAAACCCTCCTGTCAGGCCGGGAGCGTGGCCTAGTGGTAAGAGTGCTTGCCTAGCATGCAGGAAGACCTGGGTTCGATTCCTTGGTACCACATACATAGAAAAGGCCAGAAGTGGTGCTGTGGATCGAGTGGTAGAGCTCTAGCCTTGAGAAAAAAATCCAAGAACAGTGCTCAGGCCCTGAGTTCAAGCCCAGGACTGGCCAAAAAAATAAAAAAACATCTCCTGACATCATGTGTTCTAACCAGAAGACAGCAACACAGACAGAAGTTAGTAATTCCCCAAATGAAGAGATAAATGTTTTGTTTTGTTGTTGGGGTCTGTTTTGGTGGGCCATGGGGCTTGAATTTGGCCTAGGCGCTGTCCCTTAGGTCTTCAGCTCAAGGCTACCGCCCTACCCTTTAGCCAAGCCCCACTTTGCGTTTTTCTAGAGGTTAATTGGAGAGAAGAGTCTGGGGTTCTTTTGTGCCTGGACTGGTTTTGAACCTTGATCCTCAGATCTCAGCCTCCTGATTAGCTAGGATTACAGGCATGAGCCAACAACCCCTGGCTAAATGTTTCTTTTCTTTTTTCTTTTTTCTTTTTTTTTGGTTGGTCATGGAACTTGAACTCTGGGTCCGGGCACTGTCCCTGAGCTCTTCAACTCAAGGTTTCTGCCCTACCCCTTGAGCCACAGCACTACTTTTTTTTTTTTTTTTTTGGCCAGTTCTGGGGTTTGAACTCAGGGCCTGGACACTGTCCTTGAACTTCTTTTTGCTCAAGGCTAGCACCCTACCACTTGAGCCACAGTGCCATCTCTGACCTTTTCCGTGTATGTGGCACTGAGGACTTGAACCCAGGGCTTCCTGCATGCTAGGTGAGCACTCTACCACTAGGTCACACTCCTAGCTAAGACACATTTAGGACTTCCTTTGGGAACAGAAACTCCTAATTTTTTTCCTAAAGCAGTGAGAGCTTTGTTTTGTGGTAGTTTTTTTCACTAATGATAACAAGTAGGACCATTCTTAGGGGGGCCTTCACGTAGACCCTCAAGGATGCTGAACTCCTGGAATGTTTGAGGCAAGAGGAAGGAACCTTCCAGAATATTCTATGTACCTTCAAGCAAAGAGCCTTTATAAATTTTCTTTGGTTGTTGTGTAAGACCGGGGAGAGTTTTCCTATGTAGCCCAGCCCTTGCCTTTGGTACCTGCATTCCTCCTCTCTCAGCCTACCATGAGAAGCCTCGATCAGACCAGGCCCTTTCTTGCCTGGGTCTTTTCCCCTGTTTCTTAGCTGCCTGGGGACTGGGGCCCCCCGCTCAGTGTGAGACACTGGCTGCTGCGGCTGCTCCAGGGGTGAGGGTAGGGAAAGCTCAAACATGCCCCAGCTGTACCCAGCCCTGTGCCCCTTCCTAAGGGCAGTGGACTTCCTTGGAAGCAGGAGTAGGCATGGGTTCTGCGACAGTGCCTAGGCCAGAGAGAGGGTGTGTACCTCTGCCAGGGTCATCGCCAGACTCCATGAGCCTCACCTGAGCCCAGGGCTGGCGCCATCCTTCCCACACCCCACGTGCATTTCCAGCAGACCTGCTCCAAGCTTCCTCCTGTTCCTCCTTACCCCAGTCATGTCATTTGGGGTAATTTCTAGTACAGAACTCGGGCACACAGTAGAGCTGACCCAGTACCTCTGGCTCTCTAGGTGGTTCTAGCCCTTGGCAATGTGAACCAAGACCACATGAACTTTCTGATTTCTTCTGTTTTTAGTGCTAGGGCTGGAACTTAGGACCTTGAATTTGCTAAGCAGGTGTTCTAGCACTTGAGCCATGCCTCCAGTCCTTCTTGCTTTCATTATTTTTCTAATAGGGTCTCACATATTTTTACCTTTTGCCAGTCTTGGGGCTTGAACTCAGGGCCTGGGCACCGACCTTGGACAGTTTTTGCTCAAGGCTAGCACTCTGCTTCTTGAGCCACAGCACAGGTGCCATCGCAGCTGGGCTGACAAGTGACCTGGGAGTGGGGGAAAGGTGCCACAGATAAGGAAACCAGAGTGGGGGGCAAAACAAAGGCTACCTGTGGTAGGATGTGCTGGGGGGGGTGAGACTCAGGGAGGGCATCATGGCTTGGTAACCAGAGGAGACTTCTTGGAGGAGGCAGCAGCATCATCAGGCCTTCAGAAGGACAGCTGCATGAGCAGAGGACGAGGGACCATCTCAAAGGATGGGCCAGAGCTGGTGTGGGTGCTAAGCCCTTACGTGCAGGCAGGACTCAAGCAGTAGCATCATCTTCATCAACACATTTATTGACGGCCCCTGGGAGGTGGGGCTGGGGACAGAACATACAAACACAAGGACCTGCCCTCAAAAAGCTTCCATTCTAAGGAGACAGGGACAGAAAAATACAGATCGGTCTTTCCTGGGGACGGCCCGCGCTGCCCTGTGCAGGACAGAGGTCCTGGCCTACCTAGCCCAAGGGTGCAGAGGCCTGGGGGCCGTGGTGTCACCCTGGGGCTGAATACCAGCTCCTAGGTGGAGGGCCCCAGAACGGGGAAAGGTGGGCTTGTGCCCAGAAGGAACAGTCCTGTCTGCCTTGGCCTTGGCACTGCTGGAGCCCAGTGGAGACCAGGGTGCCACGTGTGTCCTAGCAGGGCCTGGGGCGGCAGGCCGCTTCCCTGGCCTCCACAGGGAGTGGATCTGTCACGGAGCTGGTCCCTCACCCTGGAGGCCCCAGCCAAGGAGACCAAAAAGGCAGTTTCCTCAGCGCCCACCCACCCCCAGCCATCAGCAGGCCTCCTCGTGGGGAGACCCTCCTCCCCAGCATGGCCTCCAGGGCCAGGGCCTGCCAGAGGCCAGGGGGAGGGGCCTGCCCCTCCCCCCACCCAGGCAGTGGGGGGGGAGGAGGAGCCACTAATCAAGTGTGTCTGGGCCCCCACAGGGGGAGCCACACCCCGGACCCTACCGATGGGGGGGCTCTGGCTGCGAGGGCCGAGGGCTCAGCAGAGGGGCTGGGCCCAGGGGGGCCCCAGGGGAGCCCTTCAGGGGGGGCACTGGGCGGGAGTCCAAAGGGGGCAGGCTCCGGGGTGCGGCCGGGGGTCCCCGGGCAGCCCCGGTGGGCAGCACGGCTGCGGGCGGGAAGGGCTTGGGGGGATCCGGAGCTGCCGTGGGGGCCGGCTGGGGGGGACGCTCGCGTCGCCGCAGCAGCTCCTGCAGTTTCTCGGCCTGCGTTCGTCTCAGGTGAGCCAGGGCCCGGCCACGTTGGAAGGCAGGCAGGAAGGCCTCCAGGCTCTGTTCCCCCAGCAGCAGCTGCTCCATCTGCACCTGGGAGGGGAAAAGCGGCTTGGGAGCCGGGGGGCCGCTCCCACCCCCCGCTTCCAGGCCCCGGGGTCTTGACAGGACACCCAGGCCTGCTGGTGCACCGCTGTGACCCCAGCTACTTGAGAGGTGGAGATCAGGAAGGAGGCTCACACACGGACCTCGACCAGACACCCTAACGCCCAAAGGGTCGGGGGGCCTGACTCAAGTGGCCGAGCACCTGCCTAAGCCCATAGTTCAAATCCAAGTAGTGCAACATTGTCACGACCATCGAAGATCCCCAAGGAGCTGGAGGTATGGCTCAGGTGGTAGAGCAGCGGCCATGAGTGGAAAAGCTAGGGGAGCTGGAAGTCCTGAGTTCAGAAAACAGCAGAACAAACCCAGGCTGGGCCTAGGCCTTCTCCACACCCTCCCACTCTCCCGACCCTGTCCTGGGTGCTGGACCCTCTGCTGTGTGGGGAGAAGGGGTCCCACAGTCACCTGGGGCTCTCCTGTGGGCCAGGCACTCAAGGCAGGCTTCCTAGAGGAGGTGCTCCCAGCTTGTGATGGATCTGAGTAGGACTGGTTGGGTCCCCTCCAGTCCCTAGGCCCAGCCACCTGGCCCCTCACCTCAGCTTCCTGCTCGGCCTCTTCTAGCTCAGCCTGCAACCAGCCCAGCGCACAGTGGGGGCTCCAGCGATGTGTGCTCTCCTCTGAGGACCACAGAAGGACAGGGTGACCGACCAGACCAAAGCCCAAGAGCTCTGCCCCTGCCATCGGCCCTGTGTGTGACCCTAAGTGTCTCCACTCCTCTCTGGAGCCGTGTTTCCTTGTCTGTCCAGTACTGATCTAATCACAGAGCACTGAGTGACGTGGACAGATGGTGCTGTGTGACCTCCAGAGCCAGGTCAGAGGTGAGACGGCTCCCACTAACATTCTACCTCCCGTGTGAAAGCAAAGGAAGAAGCAGGGCTGCCTGGCACCGGGGCTCACAGCTGTAATCCCAGCCCCTGGTAGACCCGGACCTGGAGCCCCATCTCAATGAAGAGGCTAGGTGTGGCAGTGCCCACTTGTGACCCCCCGCTGCATGCAAAGCCACGGGCAGGGAGATCCCAGCCTGAGGTCTGCCCAAGGCAGACATGCCAATCCTATCTGGAAAAGAAGCGGGGGGTCATGGCTCAAGCGGTAGGGTGCCTGGTAAGTTCTGAGTTCAATCCTCAGTACTGTCAAAAGGCAGGAGGGGGAGGAAGGAGGCGGAGTGACCTTTACAACACTGGGGCGCTGGGTCCCTCGCCCCCAACTCCTTCCCAGGGGTCAGCACCCCCTCAGATCCGCCCAGGCGCAGGACTTCCCCAACCCTTCGGGGTTGGCCTGCTGTATGTCCACGCCAACCAGCTGGGGGGTGAGGAGCGGGGTCCCCGGGCGGCCCCTCACCCAGCCGCTGCAGCTTGTCGGCGCAGGTCTCTGCCACCTCTCGCAGCTCCTGGTACTTGATGGCCAGGGCGGTCCGGCCCATCTCCAGGCGAGGCCGCAGGGCCAGGTTCTCCTTGGCCAGCGCGTAGTTGGAGGCCAGGCACGCCTCTCGCTCCAGCTGCAGCCCTTGGAACTGCTCCAGGGGAGAGATGGCGGTCAGGGGGTCCGCGGGGCGCCCCCGGCCCCCGGCCCCAGCGGGGAGGAGCCCAACAGGTTGACTCCAGCCCTGGGCCTGGAGTTGACAGGCGCCTCCCTGCCCGGGTGGCGGGGAACCCCGAGTGATCCCAACTCCCCGGGCCTCTACGAACGTTAGTTAATTGTTCATTTCTCAATTAATAGGTCTGCTCCGTCCCGGGGGGCCCCCGCCCGCACCCCGCCCGGGCCGTCCCGCGTGCCGGCTTTGTCTGCTCCGTCCTCCGCAGGTGGCCGTGGTGACCGCGCGGGTCCCCGGCCCCGCCGCGCCCCCGCCCCGGGACACACCCCCCCCACCGCGGCCGGGGCGGACGGGCGGGCGGAGCCCGGCCTGGCGGAGCCCGGCGGCGGGGCCGAGCGCGGGCCCCGGGGGCGGCCGCGCCGCCCGCCGCCCCTCCCGCCGCCCCGCGCGCACCCTGCCACGGGCCCGCGGGCGCCAGGCCTGGGCCGCGGAAGACAACTTTCTCCCCGGCGGCCTCGGGCCCGCGACCCCGCCGCGCGCCCCCCTCCCCGGGCGCGCACGGCCCCTCCCCGCCGCCCGGCCGGGGCCCGCGGCGCGCCCCTGCCCGCCCCGGCCCCGGCGATCCCGGGCCCCGCTCCCGGCCCGGAACACGCCCCCCCCCCCCGCCCGCCGCGGGCCCCGCGCCGCGCCCGGCTCCGGCCTCCGGGGGGCCCCGCGCCCGGCCCCGCAGCCCCCGGTGGGTCCCGCAGGCCGCGCGGCCCGGCCCGGCCCCCCGCCCGGCTCCGCGCTACCTTCCGGCTGAGCCGCACGATCCGGTCCAGCTTGGGCTCGTCCTGGAGCAGGTCCCGCAGCTGCCCGGTGCTGAGGATCCCAAAGCGCCCCGGGCTGCCGGGCTCCGGCCCCGCCCGCGCCGCCCGGGCCCGGTACATCCCGCCCGCCCGCGCCCCCAGCTCGGCTGCTGGCTCGGCCCGCTCGGCCCGCTCCGCCCGGCTCCGCTCCGCCCGGCTCCGCTCCGCCCGGCTCCGCTCCGCGCCGCGCCGCTCCGGCTCCGGGATCCGCGCCGCCCCGGCCGCCGCGCCGCGCCGCCCCGCGCCGCCGCCAGGGGGCGCCCCGCGCGCTCTTAAAGGGGCCGCGCCGCTGGAGCGCGGGCGGGGGCGCCGCGCGGGGCGGGGCGGGAGCTGGCGCGCACGCCCGGCCCAGGCCACGCCCCCGACCACGCCTCCGGCCACGCCCCCGGCCCCGGGCTGCCCTCACCGTCCCAGCCCGGGCCGGTGCTTCTCGCCGGCGGGGGAGCGGGGCGGGCTGGGGGCGGCTCCGTGGACGGAGCCCGCGTGGGGCCCGGGACCACCCAAACCCCAAACCAACACCGGAACGCTCAGTGATGACCGCGCAGGTCTGCGTACACCGAGGAGAGGTCGCCGTCCCCACCCCCGGCACGCTGTCCAGCCCCGCTGTCCCGCCCCAGGGTCCCCGGGGTCAAGGTCTCCGCCTCGGGAGGGCCGGGCGCGGGGTCCGAGCCGGTGGAAATAAATCCCAGCGATCAGGGAGGTGCAGAGGGGCGGTGACCGCCGGGCTGGGCTTCCAGGGAGGTTTGAGATGGACGCGGCGTGGGGCCTGGAGCGTGGCCTAGTGGTTAAAGTGCTCGCCTCGCGTGCACGAGGACCCGGGTTCGATTCCTCAGTACCACATGCATAGAAAAAAGCCGGAAGTGGTGCTGAGGCTCCAGTGGTAGAGCTCCAGCCTTGAGAAAAACCCAAGGACAGTGCTCAGGCCCTGAGCCCAAGCCCAGGAGTGGCAACACATAATAATAATAAATTAATAGAAAAGAAGGGGATGAAGGAAAAGTCAACAAGGATCCGTCCAACACAGGCTGACTTGCTATATAACACCGCCCTGGTGCCTCCACCCTCCTGGGGTCACCCTGGGAGGCACCGTCTAGCCCCAGCTCCTGCCCCGCCTTCTTGAGTTGTGACACTTTTTCATTTTTTAATCAGTCCCAGCAATTGAACGCAGGGTCTGGGTGCTGTCCTTGAGCTCTTCTGCATAAGCCTGTAGCGCTCTACCACTTGAGCCACAGCACCACTTCGGGCTTTCTGATCAAGTAGGGCCCAATCTGGCTTCAAGCTGTTAATACTTAGGATTACAGCCTGTAAGAGCGGGGTATTGAAGTCTTTCACTATCGTTTTCTGGCTGTTATCGGTTATATGTTAACAAATATTTGTTTCATAAGCCTGGTGTCGCCAGTGTTTGGTTCATATACGTTACTGATCATTACGTCCTCTTGAAAGATTTTTTTTTTTCTCTTACAGATGTGAAGTGACTTGTCATTTTGGACTGATTTTAGTTGCAATATGGTTTTGTCGGATACAAGTAGGGTTATTCTGCCAGGTCCTTTTGCTTGAAAAATACTTTTCCATCCTTAAACTCTAAGCCTATCTTTGCTTTTTGTTGTTTTGTTTTGTTTTTGCCAATCCTGGAGCTTGAACTTAGGGCCTGGGCATTATCCTTGAGCTCTTCAGCCCAAGGCTAGCTCTCTACCACTGGAGCCACATTGCCACTTCTGGCTTTTTCTGTGTATGTGGTACCGAGGAATTGAACCCAGGGCTCATGCATGCCAGGCAAGCACTCCACTGTTAGACCACGCTCCTCACCCTCTCCCTGTCTTCTTTGGAAGAAGTGGCTATGTCTCTGCTTACTTTTCAATTAGATACATTGGATAGACACATGATTCTTGTCCTTTTTCCCCCCCATCCTTCACTTTATCTTTTCCTTTTACTGGTGGTATCCAGGCTTTCAGCATAGACATTTTTTTTTGCATTGTTCCTAGCGTATATATATATATATATATATTTTTTTTTTTTGCCAGTCCTGGGCTTGAGCTCAGGGCCTGAGCACTGTCCTTGGACTTTCTCAAGGCTAGAGCTCTACCACTTGAGCCTCAGCACCACTTCTGGCTTTTTTCTATGTATGTGGTACCAAGGAATCGAACCCGGGTCTTCATGCATGCTAGACAAGCACTTTAACCACTAGGCCACACTCCCGGCCCCAACGTATATATTTCTTGAACAAGGAGGGTTCATTATGAGATCCATATATGCTTAATATGTACCTCCTCAACCTTCCCCATCCTCTCCCTCCCTTTCACCTCCTCCTTTCTTAAAATAATTTAAACACGCAGGGTGATGGTGGCTCAGTCTGTAATCCTAGCAACTCAGGAGGCTGTGATCTGAGGATCTCAGTTCAAAACCAGCCCAGGCAGGAAAAGTCTAAGAGACCTATTTGTATCCCAATCCTGGGGCTTGAACTCTGGGCTTGGGCGTTGTCCCTGAGCTCTCCTGCTCAAGGCTACCCCTTGAGCCACAGCCCCACCTCCAGTTTTCTAGTGGTTAATTAGAGATGAATCTCTCGGACTTTAGTGCCGGGCTGGCTTTGAACTGATCCTCAGATCTCAGCCTTCTGGGTAGCTATGATTACAGGCATGAGTCACCATGCCAGGCCAGTCTAAGAGACTTTTTTTTTTCTTTTTTTTTGGCCAGTCTTGGGCCTTGAACTCGGCCTGAGCACTGTCCTTGGACTTTCTCAAGGCTAAAGCTCTACCACTTGAGCCATAGCACTATTCCTGGCTTTTTCTATGTATGTGGTATGGAGAAATTGAACCCGGGTCTTCATGCATGCTAGGCAAGCACTCTACCACTAGGCCAAACTCCCAGCCCAGGTCTAAGAGACTTTTATCTCCAACTAACCACCAGAAACCCGGAAGTGAAGTCTTTGGAATGTGGCCTAGTGGCAGTGCTTGCCTAGCGCCACAAAACCCTAGGTTCAATTCCTTAGTACTACATACACGGAAAAAGCCGAAAGTGGCACTGTCGCTCAAGTGGCAAAGCGCTAGCCTTGAGCAAAAGAAGCCCAGGCCCTGAGTTTGAGCCCCATAACTGACAAATAAAACACTGGAAGTGCAGCTGTTGCTCAAAGTGGTAGAGAACTAGCCTTGAACAACAACAAAAATCTCAGGACAGTGCCCTGAGTTCAAGTCTCATGTCCCCAACAAAGCAAAACAAAACCCCTCAGTAGGGGGGAGCTGGGAGGGAAAGGGGGACAAAAACATGAAAAGAGGTGTAAGTTTTGAGAAGTAATGTACCCATTACTGTAACTCCTCTATACATATTCCAACAATAAAATACAAACAAAAAAAATGGGCCAAACAGAGTTTGGCCTAGTGGTAGAGTGCTTGCCTAGCATGCACGAAGACCCGGGTTTGATTATCAGTATCATATACATAGAAAAAGCCAGAAATGGTGCTGTGGCTCAAGTGGCAGAGCTCTGGCCTTGAGAAATCCCAAGGGCAATACTCAGGCTCTGAGTTCGAGCCCCAGGACTGGCAAAATAAATAAATAAAATATCCTCATTTAGCTGGGGACAAATTTCAGTGGTACAACACTTATTTAGCATGAGCTTTACACCCAGCACCAAAAACAATGACAACACCAAGGTGGCTTGCCAGGTATGGTGACATGCACCTGTAATCCCAGTACTTGGAAGACAAAGGTAGGGGATCTCAAGTTCAAGGCCAGCCTAGTTTACATAGTGAGATCTTGTGTCACAAACAAAACAAAAAGCTGGGCCCAGTGGCCCATGCCTGTGGTCCCGCTACCCAAGCGGAGGAGAACCGTCCGGAGACTCCATCTCCACCACCGAATGGGCCCAGCAGCCCTGGCCCGGGCCGAGTGGGTGGCCTGGGCTCTGAGCCTTGCCTGAACGCTGAGTGAAGAATAAAAAGGCTGAGGTGTGCCTGGAGGAGGGAACACCTGCCTGGCAAGCGCTCCAAGAGGGGCTCAATTCCAAGGGCCATAAAATCAACCAACCAAGTGGCCCTGCGCAGTGGCGACTGTCGAGGAAGGGGGCGTCCCCTGCCCCTTCGGCCGCCCTGGCCCAGCCTGGAGCTTGGGCAGCATTCTGAACCGCTCAGGCCTTCTCCGCCGGGACCGGGACCTGGGGACAGGGACCTGGGGACAGGGACCTGGGGACAGGGACCTGGAGGCTGCTGGCTGGACAGCCGGAGCCTGCCTTCTCCTCGGGTTGGGGTGTGTGAGGACAGCACCAAGGGGCCCCAGATAGGGAAGTGGCCTGGACTGGAGCTGGGCCGAGCCTTCCAGGGACGCAGGATGGTGACCCCCTGGGGGGCAGTGGAGGCCCCTGGGGCAGAGTGGGGGGTTGGGGTGCCTGCTCTACCCCTTTCCTCCCTGCAGGGTTTGGAGGCCTCAGGGATGGGGTGGGGGCACAGGGGTGAGGTGGTGGCGCAGGGGTGGGGTAGGGGCGTCCCGGGTGAGGTGGGGGCCGCAGGGGTGGGGGACACAGGGGTGGGGTGGGGGCGCAGGGGTGGGGTAGGGGCGTCCCGGGTGGGGTGGGGGCACAGGGGTGGGGTGGAGACGTCCCAGGTGGGATGGAGGTGCAGGGGTGGGGTGGGGGGCAGGGGTGGGGTGGGGGCGCAGGGGTGGGATGGGGGCGTCCCGGGTGCGGTGGGGGCGCGGGGGTGGGGTGGGGGCGTCCCCGGTGGGGTGGGGGCACAGGGGTGCAGTGGGGTTGCGGGGGTGCCGTGGGGGCGCAGGGATGGGGTGGGGACACAGGGGTGGGTGGGGGCGTCCAGGGTGGGATGGGGCGTCCCGGGTGTGGGGTGGGGGCGCAGGGGTGGGGTGAGGGCTTCCTGGTTGGGGTCGGGGCGCGGGGGTGGGGTGGGGGAGTGGGGGTGCGGTGGGGGTGTCCCGAGTGGGATGGGGAGCGGGGGTGCGGTGGGGGCGCGGGGGTGTGGGGGGGCGCGGGGGTGGGGTGTGGAGCGGGGGTGCGGGGGGGCACGGGGGTGGGGTGGGGAGCGGGGGTGCGGTGGGGGCGCAGGGGTGGGATGGGGGCGTCCCGGGTGTGGTGGGGGCACTGGGGTGGGTGGGGGCGTCCCGGGTGGGGTGGGGGCGCAGGGGTGGGTGGGGGCGTCCAGGGTGGGGTGGGGCCTCCCGGGTGTGGGGTGGGGGCGTCCCGGGTGAGTTGGGGGCGCGGGGGTGGGTGGGGGCGTCCCCGGTGGGGTGGGGCCTCCCGGGTGTGGGGTGGGGGCGTCCCGGGTGGGGTGGGGGCGCGGGGGTGGATGGGGGCGTCCCCGGTGGGGTGGGGGCGCGGGGGTGGGTGGGGGCGTCCCCGGTGGGGTGGGGCCTCCCGGGTGTGGGGTGGGGGCGTCCCGGGTGGGGTGGGGGCGCGGGGGTGGGTGGGGGCGTCCCCGGTGGGGTGGGGGCGCGGGGGTGGGGTGGGGGCGTCCCGGGTGGGGTGGGGCCTCCCGGGTGTGGGGTGGGGGCGCGGGGGTGCGGTGGGGCCGCGGGGGTGCGGTGGGGGCGCAGGGGTGGGGTGGGGGCGCAGGGGTGGGGTGGGGGCGTCCCGGGTGGGGTCGGGGCGCGGGGGTGGGGTGGGGACGCAGGGGTGGGTGGGGGCGTCCAGGGTGGGGTGGGGCCTCCCGGGTGTGGGGTGGGGGCGCGGGGGTGCGGTGGGGGCGCAGGGATGGGGTGGGGGCGTCCCCGGTGGGGTGGGGGCGCGGGGGTGCGGTGGGGCCGCGGGGGTGCGGTGGGGGCGCAGGGGTGGGGTGGGGGCGCAGGGGCGGGGTGGGGGCGTCCCAGGTGGGGTATGGCCGCCCCGCTCCCTCCCTCCCCCTCCCCCCTCCCCCTCCCCCCCTCCCGGGTTTTGGGGAAGGCCGCCGGGGTGACGGGCGCCCCGCCCCCCGCGGGGTTTGGGGGCGCAGGGCGGGGTTGAAGGTGAGCACGAGCGGGCGGCGGGCCGGGATTGGCGGCCGGGGCGATGCCACAGCCCCGGGGCGCGCGGGGCGGCCGCGGCCCACGTGCACGGGGCAAAGGACGGCGCGGGCGGGGAGCGGGCACGGGGCGGGGAGCGGGCGCCGGGGAGCGGGGAGCGCGAGCGGGGAGCGCACGCCGCCCGCCGCCGGGCCGGGCCGAGCCGAGCGCGGAGCATCGCAGCCCCGCCGCGCCGCGCTGGAGCGCAGGTGAGCCAGCCGGGTGGGCGCCGCCTGCGCCCCTCCGCCCCCGCCCCGCTCCGGGGCCGTCCGCGCTGCCGTCCCGCTGTCACTCTGGGGTGTCCCCACTGTCACTCTGGGGTCCCCACTGTCACTCTGGGGTGTCCCGTCTCATTCTGGGGTGTCCCCACTGTCACTCTGAAGTGTCCCCTCTCACTCTGAGATGTCCCCTCTCACTCTGGGGTCCCCACTGTCATTCTGGGGTGTCCCTTCTCACTCTGGGTCCTCACTGCCATTCTGGGGAGTTCCCCTCTCATTCTGGGGTCCCCACTGTCATTCTGGGGAGTTCCCCTCTCATTCTGGGGTGTCCCCACTGTCATTCTGGGGTGTCCCCTCTCACTCTGGGGTCCTCACTGTCATTCTGGGGCGTCCCCTCTCACTCTGGGGTCCTCACTGCCATTCTGGGGAGTTCCCCCTTGCTCTGGGGTGTCCTCTCTCACTGTGGGGTACCCCTTGCTCTGTGCCCCGCCTGTCACGGGGAGGAGGCAAGCTTCCCCACTGGTCTCTGGCTCCGGGACCCCAGGCCGCCCGCTGTCTTCTGGGAGCCCCTGGCTCCCGCTGTTTGGCTGGCAGGGGTGTGCTGCACGTGTGGGGTCCACCCAGGTCCTGCTTCTCCCCTTCCCAACCCCTGTGCCTGTCCCGGAGCTCCTAGCTCTGTCCAGCAAGGGTCAGAGATATCTGCAGGAACCCAGGGGCGAGGACCACAGCCCCCTCTGCCTGTCCACCAAAAGAGGGGGTCAGGCCCAGCAAGGGGTACCTGGATGCCAGCCAGGAGGGGAGGGGGCATGGCCTGCAAGCCACCTGCAAGCCAGGTACTGTGCCTGAATGTGAGCATCTCTGTGAAATGCGTAGAGGGGTGTGTGTGTGTGTGTGTGTGTGTGTGTGTGTGTGCGCGCGCAAGCGTGCAGGAGTGCACTGTTGCCTTCTTCCTGATAACAGCCGTAAGGACCTCTCCTCCCTGCAAACGAGGAAGCAGAGGCCATGGAGGTCAGGGCACCTGCTCAAGGTCATGGGAGCTCGGGCAGAGCTGGCATGCAAACCCAGGCTTGCTCCTTCCTTCCTTCCTTCCTTCCTTCCTTCCTTCCTTCCTTCCTTCCTTCCTTCCCCCCCCCCTCCTTCTATTGTGGGGCCTGAAGTCAGGACCCAGGCACCGTCTCTGAGCTGCTTCAACTCTGGCTCTCCACTTGAGCCATAGTTCCACTTCCGGCCTTTTGCTGGGAGATAAGAGTCTCACAGATTTTCCCCTGCCCAAGATGGCTTGCAACCCTCATCTTCAGATCTCAGCCTCTTGAGTAGCTGGGGTTACAGGCATAAGCCACCAGTGCCTGACTCCTTCCTTCCTCCCTTCCTCCCTCTCTCCCTTCTCTCTCCCCCCCTGCCCCCCGTGGATTGTGGGACTCTGGGCCTGGATACTATCCCTGAGCCTCTCTGCGCTCAAGGCTGGCCCTTTACCATTTGAGCCACAGTGCCAGCTTCTAGTTTTTGAGTGGTTTATTGGCGATAAGAGTCTCACAGGGACTTTTATGTCCAGGCTGGCTTCAAACCGAGATGTCGGTAGCTAGGATAACAACTGTCAGCCCCCAGCCCCCAGCTTCCCTTTCTTTTTGACACCAGGTCTCACTGGCAGCCCAGGTTAGGGGCAGAGTGGGAAGTCCTCGTCTGCTTTCCAGCTCATTGAAATCCTAGGGCTGGACATGGCGGTCCACACCCAGAATCCCAGCCACGGAGGAGGCCGAAGTAGGAGGCTCCTCATGTGAGGCCAGCCGGAGCCAAAATGTAGTGAGATCCTATTTTAAAGAACAAGCCAGGGCCTGCCATGTGTAGAGGGCTTGCCTAGCAGGCACAAAGACCTGGGCTCAATTCCTCCGTACCACATACACAGAAAAGCCAGTAGTGGTGCTGCGGCTTAGAGTCTACCTAATGATAATTATCACTAATAAAGAAAAAGGGGCTTGAGATAAAATTCAGCTGGTAGACCACTTGAGGCTGTGGGGTCAAATCCTTACTATCATCTTCAAACACCCCCCCCCCGGGCCTCTCTCTCCATGGCTGGGAGGCCTTCGATAGCTTCGCAATGAGTGCTTGTTACTGCAAACACGGAGACTCCCTAAATGCAGCTGGAACTTGTAGCTCCAAGCTCCTAATCCAACCTCTGAGGAGTGGAGGGAGCTGGGAGGCAGGCTGTGCTCCATCCCAGCAGTAAGCTACCAATTACTCTGACACAATGCCCTGATCAGGAGGATCTTGAGCCAGTCCAGGCCCTGAAGGGAAAGTTCACCTGAAGAAAACAAAATCGGTGAGGGGCTGGTGGCTCAGGCCTGGAATCCTGGCACCTCAGGAGGCTGCAGTCTGAGGATCACAGCTTGAGGCCAGCCAGATGAGGCAGACAAGTCTGAGAGACTCTTATCTCCATTAACCAGCTCCCCACCCCCCAAAAAAAAGCCAAGAACTGGAGATGCAGTTCACAGGTGGTAGAGCACCAGCCTTGAGCGAGGTCCAACCCCGAGCAGAAAGAAAGGAAGAGGGGCAGGGCAGCAGGAGGAGGGGGACCGGAGCATGGGGTTGGAAATTGTGGCCTGTAAGTCCTTGCTGTGTGACTTCTAAGCAAGTGTGTTAGCTTCTTCAGTGGTGCAGGGTAATGGCAAGCCCTCGGAGCACAGGAGAGGGAGAGTGTGAGAATATTCCCGGCAAAGTCTCCACAGCAAGGCTGATAGCTTCCTTTTTTCCCCCTCAGGCACGTTGGTTGGGCTCTCTTTGGTCTGGCTGAGGGGTGGGAGAGGGAGAAGGAGATGGTGAGGATTTGAGGGGGGCCAGGTCTGGAATTAGCGCCAAGGCTTGTTTCCAGAGTTCTAGAACCGTCTTTGGAAATGGGAGAGGGCTAGGTGATAGAGGTAGGCCCTGCACCCCACCTCCCGCCTTGGAAGTGTGTAGCCGAGGGCTGGCCTTGCGTGTTTTCCTCCTGCCTGGCCTCCCCTGTGCTGTCATGTACCATGATGCACTGCCTGCTTTTTGCCCCTTTATGTAGGGCCCGTGACGTGGAAGTAGTGTCTGTGAACATTTATGGATAGGTGCACGTTTGACATCCGTTGAGAGTTTTAAATCGAGTGTGATGGCTCATGCCTGTAATCCCGGCACCCCAGAAAGCAGAGGCGGGAGGATCTAGAGTTTGAGGCCAACCTAGACAAAGCTGTCAAAACCCTCTTTGAAAACCAATATATAAGCAGAAGGATTGGGGGCGGGGTGTAGCTCACGTGGTAGAGCACTTGCCTAGAATACACGAGGTCCTGGGTTCAATCCCCTATACACAGAATGAAAGTTTTTTTTTTAAACAAACAAACAAAAAGGACACCACAGCAATGAGAGTCCTGCACATTGGCACACCCGTCAGTGGGCTTTGCAGGTCAAGGGTGTGTGCATATCTGGCTGTGGCAGTGGTGTCCAGCTTTGCCCGAAATGCTGGGCAAAGTAACTCAGAGGGCAAGAAAATCTGGGTGCGACCCTCTTCTCTCCAACTAGCCAGCAAAAAGGTGAAAGTGCCTGGGCCCCGAGTTCAGATCCAAGTACCTGCTCACATAAAAATACAACAAGCACTTCCCCCAAATGGTTGAGCCAAGGTACACAGGCTACGGCAGCGGGGACAGCTGGCCCATCCACAATTATCACCAGCCCTTTTCATCTGCCATGAGCACTGTGAGACAGGCTGGCGTCAGGTTGTGGGTTCTGAACCTAGCTCTCTCAGTCTGTGACCTGCTGGGCGGGAGGTGTAGCTTCGCTGTGGAGAGATTGCAAGATCCAGACTCTTGGGACAGATCCCTAGCAGTGGAAAAAAAAATAGTGACCTTGTCTCCAAAATGGGTTAAAAGTCACAAGGTGCCTAGCTAGTGTTTGTCATCCCAGCTGCTCAGGAGGCAGAGCTGAGGGTGGAGGTTCAAACTCAACCCAGGCAAGAGAGTCCTGAAGACTTCTCTCCAGTTGGCCAGCAGAAAGCTGGTTGTGTAGCTGTGGCTCCAGTGAGAGCGTATCAGCCAGGTAAGCAAGTTGAAGAAGCTCAAGACACTGGAGATCCTGGGTTCAAACCCCACTACTACCAGAGAGAGAAACAGAGACAGACAGAGACAGAGCGACAGAGCATCCTATAACCAGTCATTTTGTCATTTCTTATTTTCTCACTCTCATCTTCTGGCAATTGTTAATTGCAATGGCTACTTTCTTTTTGTGTTGCTATTAGGTCTTTTTTTATTTTATTAGCAGGGATTAGTTACCGTCATAGGGTAGTGAGGTGGTGAGTCCATTATTTCTTGCACGGTGTTACCTCTTCCCAGGTTGGTGTTAGGTCTGAAATTCAGGGTCTCACACCCTTGCTCCACTTTTCCAGCTCAGGGATGGTGCCTTATTACTTCAGCCATGCTTCCACTTTTGACTCTTTGTAAGCTAAATGGACACAAGAGTCTGGAAGATTTGTCTTCCTAGGTTGGCTTTGAACTGTGATCCTCAGATCTCAGCCCCCTGAGTAGCTAGGAAGACAGGTGGTAGCCACCGGCATCCAACTTACTGATTTGCTTTCCATCTCTGTGAATATCAAAAGTAAGTGCTCTTCTAAGTTTTTTGACTTTTGCAAAAGTTATATATTCCCACCAGTCACTTAGGATCTGTGTACCTAAAAAAGCATTAAATACTGGGCTGGGAAGGTGGCTTAGTGGTAAAGTACTTGCCTAGCATCCATGAAGCCCTGGGTTCCATTTCTCAGTATTTCAGACACAGAAAGAGCCAGAAGTGGCACTGTGGCTCAAGTGGTAGAATGCTAGCCTTGAGCAAAAGAAGCTCAGGGACAGTGCCCAGGCCCTGAGTTCAAGGCCCAGGACTGGCAAAAGAAAAAAAAAAGTTAAATACTTATCCCTGAGATCGATACATGCGATGTACTTTTTTAAAGTTGTATTCTTTAATACGCATTAGAAAAACACATACTTTGCACATTGAATCCTTGATTTCATGAGATATATAATGTTATACCTTGGATCACCTTGGGGAAAATAATATTGACTAAATAGGACAGAGAGCAGCAATGTCGTTTTGTTTTTGTTTTTGCTTTTTGTTTTTTTTTTTTTTTTTCCAGTCCTGGGCTTGAGCTCAGGGCCTGAGCACTGTCCTTGGACTTTCTCAAGGCCTCAGCACCACTTCTGGCTTTTTTCTATGTATGTGGTACCGAGGAATCGAACCCGGGTCTTCGTGCATGCTAGGCAAGCACTTTAACCACTAGGCCAAACTCCCGGCCCTGTTTTTGTTTTTTAAAAAGACAGCATCTCCCTGTGTAGTCCATACTCTCCTCAAAGTCAGACTCCTCAAGCTCCTCAAGTACTGGAATTACCACGATGCCAGGACAGAGCAAATTCTTCTCTAAGCATAAATGTGTGTGTACAATGTGTGCCTGCACGGGTGAAGGAAGGATGGGTGGATGGATAGAGGATGGAAGGAAGGAAGGAAGGCAAGAAGGAAGACAGGATGGCTAGATGATGGCTATATGGAAAAACAGTGGATGGATGCGTCCACAGATGGGTGCATTATGTATATCGTATTATTTCATGTTGTAGTTAGATGTGATATAAACCCTCAAACACCCACTCACTCGCCTGCCATTGAGGGGGTGTGGGCTTTGAGACACACTGCGTTTTTCCTTCTGAGATGTTTGCCCTCTAGTGAGAGAGAGAGGCCATGCACCACGGGCTGCTTTGGAGAAGAAGGCAATGGCGATGCCTGTACAGGGCTGCCAAGAGGCCCATTCTAACCTGGAGAAGGCGAGGAAGCTACCTGGGGTGGGATGGGGTGAGGCTCCGCGGTAGAGTGCTTGCACCCCAACAATAAAGCCAAAAATGCTGTCAGAGCCAGGCTCGGGGGGGTTATGCCTGCTAGCCCAGCTGCTCAGGAGGCTGAGATGGGAAGATTTCAGTTCGAAGGCAGCCAGGGCAGACAATTCTGATAGATCCTGATCTCTACTTAGGAAGGAAAAAAAAAATCACCTGGAAGGGGCAGGACAGCTCAAGAGGTAGAACACCAGCCTTGAATAAACAAATCAAGTGAGAGCTTGAGACCATGAGTTCAAGTTCAAGCACTGACACAAAAGAAAAGCTGTCCACGGAGGTACTTCAACGATGGATGAGCTTTCTTAGTGAGAAGGAACCATTTGGGGAGAGGATCCTGGTGGCAGGGACAGCAGGGTGCAGGGTGGCCCGGGGCAGGCCAGGTCTTTGCACCCGAGTCACGACCTGGCTGGGAAGCGTGCTTGTTTGTCTGTGGGGTTGTGAACGCTGGGCCGAGGGTAACTACAGGACAAAGGGGAAAGAGGAGAAGAAGGTGAGAGGTGAGGCTCACTGCTGGGCTGGCCTGGGCCTGTGCTGCCATCCTGGCAAGACTGTGCCCTGTCACCAAGAGACGCTGTGGGGATTTAGAGTTGCCAGGTCTCAGGGGGCCATACAGGAGAGGTGGCAGTGGAAGGGACGAAGGACAAAACTCCCTCCTGGTACCAACAGCAAAGTCTAGAGCTGAATCCTTGCGTGAGGCAGTTCAGACATCACGGAAAGGGTGGGCAAGGTCCATGTCAATCTCTGTGCTGAAGACCCCAAAGTCCATTGTTTCCGTCTTTCTGAAATGAGGCTAAGCCCCTCCTAAGTAGCAACAAGGAGACCAGGATAGGCCTGCCCTGCTCCCATATAGGGGTTTGAATTCAAGGCCTTCTGCTCGCTGGGCAGATGCTCTACCACTAGAACCATGCCCTCAGCCTTTTTTTTGTTGTTGTTGTGAGGCTTGAACTCAGGGCCTGGGTGCTAACTCTGAGCCGCCTTTGTGCTCAGGGCTAGTGCTCTACCACTTGAGCTGCAGCACCACTCTTGATTTTCTTTTCCTTTTTTGGGGGGAAGGGGCAGTCCTGGGCTTGAGCTCAGGGCCTGAGCACTGTCCTTGGGTTTTCTCAAGGCTAGAGCTCTACCACTTGAGCCATAGCACCACTTCTGGCTTTTTCTATGTATGTGGTATTGAGGAATCAAACCTGGTCTGTGCACATGCTAGGCAAGCACTCTACCACTAGGCCAAACTCCTGGCTCCCACTTCTGGTTTTCTGGTGGTTAATTGGAGAGAAGCGTCTCACAGACTTTCCTGCCTCGGCTGGCTTTGAATACCGATCCACAGATCTCAGCCTCCTGAGTAGCTAGGATTACAGGCGTGAGCCACCAGCGCCTGGCTGCTTTTTAGTTATTTTTAGGTAGTATATTGTGCTTTTCCCATGACCAGTCTCAGACTCTTCATCTTTCTTCCTGCAGCCCCTCAAGTCATGGGAAAGACAAGTAAACACAACCCCTCCAACTTACTGGATCTCACTTTTTTTTTTTTTGCCTTGGGCTCTCCTTGCTATCTCAGTCTCTGTAGTAGCTGGGGTTATAGGCATGAGCCACCGAACCCAGTCTTTTTGTTTGTATTTCTATTTTGAATCTTGCTAGGCCGATACTATACTATGAGGCACAGCTCCAGTCTCTCTTCTTCCTTTTTTGGGGGGAGGAACCCTCTGGACTCTGCCAGTGTCATCTTGCCCATTTTCCTCAGGTGACCACAGTAGGCCAAGCCAAAGAAAGTTCACTTTTACGTCTATCTGTCCCCTCCCCTACCAGACACAGTGGAAGTTTGAAAATTAGTCCCAAACGTGAGATGTTTGGGGTGTTCTGATTGTGTATGACTCCGAGGACTGCTAAAAGCTTCAGTGAAGGGCCAGGAGTGTGGCCTAGTGATAGAGTCCTTGCCTGGCATGCATGAAGTCCTGGGTTCGATTGCTCGGGATCACATATGCAGCAAATGCCAAAAATGGTGCTGTGGCTCAAGCGGCAGAGCCCTAACCTTGGGCAAAAGTGTTGAAAGGAAGTACCCAGGTCCTGAGTTCCTGGCCCAGGGATGGGGTGGGGGGAGGGGGGGAAGCCCCAGTGAAGCCAGGTAGTGGTGGCACCGAGCTGTCACCCTCCACCCACACTCAGGGCAGTGAGGTCTGAGGATCCAGGTGTGAAGTCAGCCCAAGCAGGAAAGAAAGTCCTTGAGATACTGATCTCCAATTAACTAACAGAGAGGCGGAAGTGGAGCTGCAGCTCCAGGGGCAGCGCACCAGCCTTGAGCAGAAAAAAGAGCAAAGCCGAGGGAGCGGTCACCCACGCGCGCACGCGCACACGCGCACACACGCGCAGAGTCCCTGGACGCCCCACGTCCCCACCCGGAGCCACCCTGAGGCTATGGACCGCACCATAACCTCACTCGCCCAGCTTGGGCCAGCATGGCCTGTCCACTGCCCAGGCCTCCGCCCTGCGATCGAGGAAGGCAGACAGGGCAGGTCAGGAGGTGCGCTCCTTACTCACCACCCCCGGGCACCGCCCAGGCACAGCGCCCGCCCGCCCGTCGAGGAACGCGGTGGGAGCCCGGGGGGAGCCCGGGGGGGAGCTGGCGGCCCTTTGCTCCCACCAGGCTCACCAATTACGCTAGCGTGGCCCCGGCGCCGCCCACTTCCATAGCATGCAATCCCGGGGGCGTGGCTATGTAAATAAGGCCGAGCTGCCCACGGGGAACTCAAGCCGCTGCCCTGTTGGGAGGACTGAGGGCGCAGACCCTCGGGCTCATTGAATATGCTAATGCGGGCCCGTGCGCGACGTCGTCTCCTAGGGGCTGCAGGCCACGCCCACGCAGACACCAGCCAATCCGGGGAGGGGGCGTGGCTATGCTAATTAGGGCGAGCGGGCAGTGTTGGCCGTCCAGCAGCTGGGGCGGCTGCGGTGCGGCGTGCGGGCGCGGCGGCGGCGGCGGCGGCGGCGGCCATGGCCCGGGCGCTCTCAGGTCTGGCCTCGGGCTCACAGGTCCCCCGGGTCGTCCCCAGCCCGGACTCGGACTCGGACACAGACTCGGAGGACCCGAATCCCCGGCGCAGCGCGGGCGGTCTGCTCCGATCGCAGGTCATCCACAGCGGACACTTCATGGTGTCGTCGCCGCACAGCGACTCGCTGACCCGGCGGCGAGACCAGGAGGGGCCCGCGGGGGTCGCCGACTTCGGGCCGCGCAGCATCGACCCCACCCTTACGCGCCTCTTCGAGTGCATGAGCCTGGCCTACAGGTGAGGGCGGCTTGGAGCTCGACGCCCCTCCAGAGCCCGGGCCCCGGCTGCGGCGCCCTCCTCCAGCCCGGAGCCCCCGAACCCCTTCCCGCCGCCGCCCCGACCCTCGAAGGCCCCTAGGGTCCCTTCCTGGCTTGGTTCCTCGGTCCCCGAAGAAGTGCCAGGGGTCCCCGCACCCCAAGAGCCTAAGTCACGGCTGCTGATCCCCACCCTCCGCTCCGGACTCCGATTCCCTCTCCTGCAGCCCCTGCCCAGGGCCCTGCCTCCTGCAGAACCCGCACGCCCTTGGGCGCCCCAGTTCAGAGCCCACGTGGCGGGGACTCGGCTTCTCGGCCCGCTGACTCGAGGGGAGCGGCGGGGGCGCCCCCAGACAGGCGCTGCCCGCGGAGCTCGGCGGGCGAGGCCGGGGGGGGGGGGGTGGAGGCCGGGGACCCCGCCGGGCGCCGGGCGCCGGGCGCCGGGCGCAGAGCGCGGGCCGCGCCCGTGTCCCCGAGGAGGGCGCGAACCCGGGTCCTGGCCCCGTGCCCCGGAGCAAAGTTCCTGGGAGCAGAGGGGCCGGGATAAATTATCAACCGAAGGCCGCAGCGAGGCGGGGGATCGGCCGGCTTTGATCTTCGCGAAGCGCCGGTAAATCCGTTTCTGGCCTGGCCACGCCTCCTCCCCTTCCGAGAAGCGGTGGCACCTGCGGCCCGGCCGGCGGGGCTCGGGGCGCGCAGCGGGGCGCGGGCGGCGTGGCGAGCCCCGGACCCCGCGGGCTGTAGGCGAAGTAACCTTGGCTCACACGTTCTGGCCTCGGGCCCAGGTCGTGTTGCAACCCGGTCGTCCGTCCCGGGCGCCTGACTGGTGTGAGGTTCAAATTCCCATCCCTTCCTCCCCCATCACGGGACGGCCTGGGAACACGGGGTGCGCCCCTCCTCCGGGTCCCCCCGTGTCCCTCCCACTCCGCCTCCCGCCCTGGCCCGCGCGCCCCGTGGGAGGAGACGTCCGGGAGGCAGGCGTGGGAGAGGGCCAGGACGGCCCCAAGACGGCTGGCTGGAGGCCGTCGTAGCCCCATGGCGGGGGCCGGGGCACCGAACGTGAGACCCCGCCGGTGCGGCTCTGCGCGAGGACCGGGGCGGGGTCTCGAGCAAACCGACCCCCGCCCCGACTTCAGACGGGGAGCGGTTGTGCTGGCCGACTTCCGTCGTGTGGATCGGGGAGGACTTTCTAGCAGCCCGTGTTCCTTGGCTCCGGGGGGAGGGTTTGCTGGCTCCCCGGTGGCGTAGGAGGACGGGTGAGCCAGGACCCATTAGATGCCCACGTCTGTCCCCACCTGGAATCCCAGCACCTGGGAGGATCTCGAGTCTGGGGCTATTCAGCAAGACCCTGTCCAGGAGGAGGAAAAGAAAAAGTTTGGCCTAAAATTCTGTGATTTTATTCCCCCCCTCTGTGGTCACAATCGGTGCTTGAACTTTGGCTTAGGCTCTTTGAGGCCGGTGGGGCCCCTCCCCAGCCTCCAACCAATCACATCCTTTCCCTGTTGCCAGTGTATGGTCCTAAAGCCGGGTCAGGGCAGTGCACCTCCCCAGGGAGACGGGGAGGGAGGCCGGCTGGCTGGGGCTGAGGCTGAGACGCCGGGAGGTTGCTGGGATACAGGCAAGGGCGGCAAATCCAGAGTCCCTCTTAGGTGCCACAAGGAAAGCTGGCTCCAGAGGGGTCAGAGGTCCCCCTCCCCTCCTTACTGGACAGATGGTGTTTGTCTAAGCTTGGGGGCGGGGCCACCAGCATAGGACACCTGTGTATGGACCCTATTGGTCACCAGGCCTGTGTTCCTCTGCAGTGGTGGTGCCCCCACCCACCGCAGGCAATCCCCCCCAAAAAAACAGAGGAACCTGGAGACCAGTGAGGACAAGAGACCTAGTGCCCCCCCAAGGGGCCTCTGGGAGGGGAGCTGAAGCGTCAGTCCTACCTCACCCCCTCCTCACTCCTGGACGCACAGAGAGCAGGTCTAGCTTTCTAGAAAGCTCTGGTGTGGGCAGAAGTGTTGTAAACCGTGAGGAGGAAAGGGGAGAGAGGATGGGCAGAGGTCTGACCCCCCATGCATCTGGTCAGCCTTGCCAGGCCTGTTCTGCCCAGTGAGGGCCCGGAGTCTCCTGTGTGCAGCCTCGCCTCTAGACACAGACTCAGCCACCACTCTGCTGACGTCTTTGGTCACCCTCCCATGACCCTGGGAGAATGGCCCACTCTCCAGTGGGGTCCACAGCCCTCTCAGATTAAAGGGACCAGAGAGCCTAACAGAGAACAAAAGTCACAAGTCCTGCCTGCGCCCTTGCTGTGTGACCTTGAACATGCCCTTTTCTCTTTTTATGTATTGATTTGAGCTCACGATCTCTTACTTGCTAGGCAAGTGGTCTACCATTAGCTAGAGCCACTGTTTCCACACTTTTGCTTTGAGTTTGCCTTCCGATGGGGTTGCACTTTTTTTTAATCTTTTTAAACCTGTGCTCCTGTCTCTACCTCCTGAGTAGCAGGGATTACAGGCATGCACCATCTTGCCTGACCACGAAAGTCAGGCAAAGTAAGAAATGGGCCTGAAGACCCCCGCTGGCCTATTACAGGTGCAACAGCCGTGAGGCCACTGCCCAAGGCTGCTCTGAAGCCACAGCGGAGGATCAAGTGCTATCTGGCTGGGGTTCTCCCAGGCAAAGGCTAATGCACAGGGCTCAGAGAACGCAGCAGGGAGGTCTGAGGGGCAAGTCTGCCTTCTGAAGGGGAGGTCTGCCTCCAGGTGGGGGAGGGGAGGGACAGAACTCGGGGTGGGGGCTCCTCTGATGCAGGCCACGAGTGAACATTTCTTGCGTGAGGAGCCCTCCAGGACCATTACCTGATTTTTCCTCTCCCCCAACAGCGGCAAGCTGGTCTCCCCCAAGTGGAAGAACTTCAAAGGCCTCAAGTTGCTGTGCAGGGAGAAGATACGGCTGAACAACGCCATCTGGAGAGCCTGGTACATCCAGTGTGAGTGGGGACCGTGGGGACCACGGGGACCCGGCCAGCGATCCCCAGGAGATTCACGACCATGCCAATAAGATTCTGGAAGGTCTGGGGAAAGTGTGCGACGGGTGTGTCTGCAATTCTGTGGGTCGCCAGCAGAGGACACCCCTCTGTTGGAAGCAGCTGGGACTTGAGAACCAGTTCATAGCCCATTCTGCACCCCATGTGTAGACAGGTGCCCCAAGTGACAGGGTGAATGGGGCATTAGACACCCTCTGGTTGATTACACCACTTTTTTTGGGGGGGGGAGACAATACTGAGGCTCAAACTCAGGCCCTGGGCGCTGTCCTCCGCTTTGTCACGCAAGGCTGGTGCTTTACGAATTGGAGCCATGGCTCCGCTTCTGGGTTTTTGCTGGTTAACTGGAGAGAAGTCTCATGAACTTTCCTACCTAGTCTAGCTTCCGACGGCAACCTCAGACCTCAGCCTCCTGAGTGGCTGGGATAACAGGCGTGAGTCAGTGGCGACCCATTTGCTTGCATCACTTTGTACATGGGGAAACTGAGGAAAGTGGTGTGTGGGTCTCCACCAGCCTTCCATGAAGAAGATCTGGAGGCCCAGTGTCAGGAGGGGGGTGGAATGGAGCCCAACAGTAGATTTCTTGTCTACCACCTGTGTTTATTCCCAGTCGGAGGGGGGGGGGGCGTGTGTGGGAGAAGCCCAGGTCCCCTTTATCTCTGTGTGCCAGATGTATCATGTTGGCTGGTGAGTTCAGGCGAGCTGCCCAACCTCTCGGAACCATTTGGTTTCGGATCAGATGAGGCCTTTCATGGCGAGCGAAGGAGGCACTCCATCAGTGATAAAGAGGCCACACTCCTTCCTTTGGGGACACCTCAGGGGACTCGGCCCAGCCTAGGGTTAGCGAGGCCCCTGTTGGGCTCAGCTCTTCCCGCTATGCACTCCATCCCAGGCTGGTTTCCAGCAGCCATTTTCCTCCACCATCTCTTTTAAGGCCTCCTCATCCCCACCCCCCCAAAAGTGACTTTCCAGGTTAATGGATTCTTATGAACGGAGATCTGAGGTTCATGGTTTGATGCCAATCAAGGCAGAAAAGTCAGCAAAAAATGAGAAGTGGAGCTGTGGCTCAAGTGGCTGAGCTCCAACCTTGAGTTAAAAAAAAAAGAAATCCAAGTCAGATCCAGAAGCTCTGGGTTCAAGCCTGAGTTGCAGCACACAAAGAAGTTAGGAATGCCCCCTCCCCATCACCAAGGGTTTGAAGGTGGTCTGGAGAAAGCAGGAGCTCACCACTCTGCTAGGTCCTTCCCCAGGGAAAAGGACCTTCAAAGTCCCCCATTATCTCCTGCTTTGTTTGCTCTTATCTCAGTGGGAAATAAATCACCCCAGTTTAGCCCTCTGCCCCATCCCAGCATCTGTCCCTGCTAAGGCACAGCCATGGCCTGCAAGGACCTTTTGCTGTTAAAGCCAGCTCCAGTAGAAGGCCCTGAGTTTAAGCCCAGTACAAGCATCAGATAAAAAGGGGTAGGGGGCTGGGAGTGTAGCCTAGTGGTAGACTGCTTGCCTAGCATGCACAAAGCACTGGGTTCAATTCTTCGATACCACATACACACAAAATGCTGGAAGTGGTGCTGTGGCTCAAATGGTAGCGCTCTAGCCTTGAGAAAGCCCAAGGAGTGTGCTCAAGGCCCAGGACTGGAAAAAAAAAAAAAAAAAAAGTGAGTGAGTGGGCTGGGTCCTGGGATTCAGTAACAAACTTGGGGTGTAGACACCAAAAGATGAGAGGCTGCAGGTGGGGTGGATCCAGCCATCTCTCTGAGATGGGCCCTCCCTGGATACACAGGAGGGCATGGTGGGAAGGTGAGGGCCGGAGCAGCCCGGAGCAGGCCGGAGGTGGCCGGAGCTGGCCGGAGCAGGCCGGAGGTGGCCCGAGCAGGCCGGAGGTGGCCAGAGCTGGCCGGAGGTGGCCGGAGGTGGCCGGAGCAGGCCGGGGGTGGCCGGAGCTGGCCGGAAGTGGCCGGAGCAGGCCGGAGGTGGCCGGAGCAGGCCGGAGGTGGCCCAAGCAGGCCCGAGCAGGCCCAGTGTGGTAGTGCTGTAATCGCTGCACTGGGGAGACTGGGGCACGAGGATCACCGGCCCATTTAGGCTGGATAGTGAGACTCTGATTCAAGAAAACAAGAGAGCCAGGCAGGCTAGATTCACAGGCTTGAGTCCCCACCTCCACAAGGCGCTGCTGAGGTCGGGGGCGCTGACCTGGCTCCCTTCCCTCAGATGTTGAGCGAAGGAAGAGCCCAGTGTGTGGCTTCGTGACTCCCCTGCAGGGGCCCGAGGCCGACGAGCACCGGAAGCCAGAGGTAGGGAGACAGGGCCGAGTCGCCCACCCAGTGCCTGTCTCAGTGCCACAGGTGGGAGGGGGAGGGCTCAGCAGGATGCATGGTCCCAGACCGTGGGGGAGGAGGGGGAAGGGAGGGGGGAAGGGGAGGGCGGAGGAGAGGCGGGTGAGATAGAGGAGGGGAGGGGCGGAGCCCGGCCCCGCCCCACCCCCGCTGAGCCCCGCCCCGCTGAACCAGGCCACGCCCCCTCCCAACTTGGCCCCGCCCCGCCGAGCCCCGCCCTGCCGAGCCCAGCCCGGCCCCGCCCCGCTGAGCCACGCCCTTCCCAGCCCCGCCCCGCCGAGCCCCACCCCGCTGAGCTTGGTCACGCCCCTCCGAACCCGGCCCCGCCCCGCTGAGCCCCGCCCCGCTGAGCCCGGCCACGCCCCTCCCAGCCCGGCCCCGCCGAACTCAGCCACGCCCCTCCGAGGTCAGCCCCGCCCCGCTGAGCCGCCGCCCCGCCCCACCCCGCTGAGCCCCGCCCCGCCGAGTCCGGTCACGCCCCTCCGAGCTCGGCCACGCCCCGCTGAGCCCCGCCCCCTCCGCACCCTAGGCCGTCGTCCTGGAAGGGAATTACTGGAAGCGCCGCATCGAGGTGGTGATGCGCGAGTATCACAAGTGGCGCATCTACTACAAGAAGCGGGTCAGTGGGCGCCCAGGGGAGCCCCCAGCTGCCCCCCAGCTGCTCCCCGCGGCCGGGCCGCCAGGGCTCGGAAGGGCCTTGCCGA
This sequence comes from Megascapheus bottae, assembly GCF_031878675.1. Lineage (NCBI taxonomy): Eukaryota > Metazoa > Chordata > Mammalia > Rodentia > Geomyidae > Megascapheus > Megascapheus bottae. The sequence goes on along the minus strand of NC_143542.1, from coordinate 5,697,101 downwards.
GCCCGGCCCAGCCCGCCCCCTCGGGCCTTCCATTGAGTCCCGCCCGGCAGCGCCACGGCGTGGCCACCGGCTGCCCCTGCAGTCTGCCTAGCTCTTCTGGAGCTGGGGGTGGGGGGTTGGGTGAAATGGGGTGCCGTGGGGGGCGGGCAGGACTGGCGGAAGGGCATCCAGCCTCTAACTCTGTCCCGGCAGCTCCGTAAGTCCAGCAGGGAAGGGGATCTCCTGGCCCCCAAGCAGGTGGGTGTCTGTGCAATCAGGGCGAAGGTGGGGCGCAGGGGAGCCGTGGAAAGACCCCGAGGCACAGCCCCCCCCAGCCAGGGCGGGGCGGGGTGTCCCGGGGTGCGGAGGGCCGGGCAGCGACCCCGTCGGTCTCCCCAGGCGGAAGCGGGGTGGCCGCCGCCAGAGCGATGGTGCGAGCAGATCTTCTCCAGCGTGGTGCCCGTGCTGCTGGGGGGCCCCGAGGAGGAGCCCGCGGGGCGGCAGCTGCTGGACCTCGACTGCTTCTTGTCTGACATCTCGGACACGCTCTTCACCATGACGCAGCCCAGCCCCTCGCCCCTGCAGCTGCCTCCCGAAGACGGTGGGGCGCCCGCCGCCGTCCACCCCGGGCAGGGGGGGTGGGCGCCCCGCGGCCGGCGGCTCCTGACAGCCAGCCCGCTCTTCCCCAGCCTACACTGGCAATGCTGACATGATCCAGCCGGACCTGACGCCGCTGCAGCCCAGCCTGGATGACTTCGTGGACAGCTCGGGTGAGGCCGCCCTTCCTAGAGCGGACAGGCCGGGCCACGCCACCCTGGCCTGGCCAGGCTCTCCCCCGACTTTCCTGAGGGGTCTTTCTGTCCCCAGTTTGGCCAGATGGATACGGATGGTTTGGCCTTCAGTCAGGAGAGAGCCAGGTAGAACAGAGGACCAGGGGACCCGGGGCTCGCAGGACAGCAGCAAATGTGGGAATCTCTCAAGGGAGAGAGGGACTTGATTGGTTTGGGTCCGTTATTTACCAAAAAAAGGAAAAAAAATCCCTTTTTGGGTGGTACTGGAGCTTGAATTCAGAGACTGGGTGCTGCCCCTCACCTTTTTCACTCTAGCACTTGAGCCATGCCTCCACTTCCAGCTTTTTCTTCTTTTGGGGGAGGGGTCATGGGACTTGAACTCTGAGCCTGGGCGCCAAGCCCCACTTCCCATTTTCTAGCGATTAACTGGAGATAAGAGTCTCAGGTCCTTTTGTTTTTGTTTTTGGGGTTTTTTTGCCAGTCCTGGGCTTGAGCTCAGGGCCTCAGCACTGTCCTTGGACTTTCTCAAGGCTAGAGCTCTACCAATTGAGCCTCAGCACCACTTCTGGCTTTTTTCTATGTATGTGGTACTGAGGAATCGAACCCGGGTCTTCATGCATGCTAGGCAAGCACTTTAACCATTAGGCCAAACTCCCGGCCCCTCTCAGGTCTTTTTGTGCCCAGGCTGGCTTTGAACCTTGATCCTCAGATCTCAGCCTCCTGAGTAGCTAGGATGACAGGCGAGAGCCACCGCTCTTGGCTTGCTACTATTTTAAAGAGAATCCTGGCCGGGGGTTTGGCCTAGTGGTTAAAGTGCTTGCCTAGCATGCATGAAGACCCGGGTTCGATTCCTCGGTACCACATACATAGAAAAAAGCTGGAAGTGGTTCTGAGGCTCAAGTGGTAGAGCTCTAGCCTTGAGTCCAAGGACAGTGCTCAGGCCCTGAGCTCAAGCCCAGGACTGGCAAAAAAAAAAAAAAAAAAATCCTAGGCATCTGGTTACATAAAATACTTTTGTGCCAGTCCTGGGCCTTGAACTCAGGGCTTGAGAACTGGCCTTGAACTTTTTCAAGGCTAGAGCTCAGTTGAGCCACAGTACCACTTCTGGCTTTTTCTGTATATGTGGTACCAAGGAATTGAATCCAGACTTCATGCATGCTAGGCAAGCACTCCGCCACCCTAGGCCACACTCTCAGCCCCATAAAACATTTTTTTTTTTGCCAGTCCTGAGGCTTGAACTCAGGGCCTGAACCCTGTCCTTGGACACTTTTTGCTCAAGGCTAGCACTCTGGCACTTGAGCCACAGCACCACTTCCAGCTTTTTCTGTGTATTTTTTCTGGGAATTAAACCCAGGGCTTCATGCATGCTGGCCACTAGGCCACGCTCCTGGCCTGTCCCAAAAAACATGTTTGAAGATCATAAATGTTTAGCCTCCTCCTCTCCTAACACCCCTCCAAGCATGCTCCTGGAGATGCTGGCACCCCGAGTTCGTAGGGACAAACGTTTGTTTTCGCATGGCTTCTTCCTCCATGTTGCTTTCTTCATTGAGCCATAGATCTTGAAGACTGTGTTAGGAGGCTCCAGAGCCGTGTGGTGCATGTGTGTGTGTGTGTATGCATGCAGGTGTATGTGTGTCCCAGTGAAGGCCCAGGGGACAGAAAGAAGTTAACTGGAGGAGAGGCTCCATTTCAGCCACTCCCTCAGTCTCTTCCCCATAGGGTCCTAAGCCTGTCAATCTAGATACAAGAGGCCTATGGAGTGAGGACTAGGGAATGAGGAACCACCCTCACCCCTGCCCCAGCTCTGAGTGGGTGGGGGCTGCCAGGGGCAGAAGTGTTGATGGCAGTGCCCTGGGAGCAGATCAGCCAAGGAGGGCGGCTGCCCCACCCCGGCACACAGACCCCCACGACAGGTAAGAGCCACTGTGCCCATCAGAGCTCTGGACAAAACTGAGACCGCTGGGAAGGTTTTTTGGTGCTGGTACTGGTGCCTGCTCACACTCTTGTTTAGCTTTTTTGGGTCAAGGCTGGTTCTGTACCCTTTGAGCCACACCTCCATTTCTGTCTTTGCTGAGTCGTTGAAGATAGACATTTCTTTCAGCCCAGGCTGGCTTGGAACCACAGTCACCAGACCTCATCGTCCTATGGTCTGAGTGGCTTGGATTACAGCATGAGCCTCCAGCGTGGTACCTGACAAGACCTTTCCATTCAGAGTGACTGCGGGGTGGGGGGGATCAGCTTGGGTTCACAGAGCAGGCGGGTCCTGGGTGGGCACAGAGGACCAGGGCGCCTGGACTTCCACTGGAGGCCTTCCTCATAGAGACAGGGCTGGAGCTGAGGGGAGGCTGGGAAGAAGCTTCTCTGGGGATGAGCAGATGGCTGGGGGCTCAGAGCTGTGATGGACCTGCCACCTCAGACCCCTGCCCACACCCGGGGGTGACAGCAGGAAGGAGCAGGGTAGGGGAGTCAAGCCCCAGGTCTCAAGCCATGGGGAGCAGGGCACACACACACACACACACACACACACACACACACACAGTAAATCCAGGGCAGTTAGAGCCTTCTGATGCTGGGAGACACAGACTGGGCAGGGCTTGCACACATAGAGGTCGCCACAGATAGAGGGACAGACGCGGGGATGGGGGGGTGTTTTGTGGAGATCACACATGCATGTGCACACATATACATTTGCTGTGCAGGGAAGGGCCTTCCTGGCTCTCCTGGCTGAGGGTCAGGAGGGAACTGGGTGCCAATGTGGCGAAGTCAGGCCTGGCCAGGAGTAGAGGCCTCGGGGCAGACCACAGGCTGCTCAGGGTCAGAGAAAGGTGCCCGGAAGGGAGCGGGTGGGCAAGCGGCGCCCCAGCCCGGGATGTGGTTTATGCCACAGGCAGCTGCTTCCCAAAACCAGAATAGCCCAAGACTTACACAACATTGCGTTCCAATCTGGCCACCCTGTGCCTCGCCGCCAGCGCTTCAGACTCCCCCTCCCCTATCCCCAGATGAGCCCCTTTGTCTGTGGCTGTTGCCCCACTCGCCTTCCCTCTGCCAGGCTCTGCTCCCACAGCACGGCCTGGCTTCTTCCCGTGAGCCCCAGACCCACTGACCTCCTGACCAGCTCCCCATGACTCACCCTTGACCTCCTGCCACATTGGGGTGCCTCCCTACACCCCACCCTCTTCCCTCCCAAGCCCCCTTCATGCTGCCCCACCTTTGTAGAGGATCCAATGAAGGAGCCAGAAAAGGGACCCTGGAGCCCAGGGTGGATTGGAGGCTGTTTTCTGAGGTCCTTGTTAGCCTTGGCTGCTGCTTCCCCTGAGCAAGACAAGACCATTTCACAATCTCCTGTGGAGCCCCCAGCCCCAGCCGTAACTGCTGCACCCTTCGTCCCAATTACAGATTTCTTCAGCAACTACCGTCCCCCGCAGACGCCCATGTCTTCCAACTTCCCAGAGGCCCCCAGCTTCGGCCCCATGGCTGACTCTCTCTTCAGCAGTGGGATTCTGGGCCCAGACGTGGCCCCCCCACCCCCCTCCGCCATGGCTCAGCTCGCAGGACAAAATCGCCTGCAGGTGAGCACACCTTGTTCGGGTCACCCCAGCTGCCTGGCCCCCTCCCAGCCCCTTCCGGCCACTCTGTGTCATGTTTGGCCAACCAAGAGATCCAAGAGGCCACTAAGGGCAGGGAAAGGGAGGCCCAAGAACCGAACTGGGGCCAGACGATGGAGCAGGGCACCATGGGATGCTGGGTGGCAGCAGGACGGCCTCCTGGAGGAGGGCAGATTCTGGGCCTTGGGGCAAGGAACGGGTGTGGTCAGAAGAGAGGAATGGAGGGTGAGCCGGGTGGGAGTGGGGAGGAAAACACAGCTAGGAAGCTGAGCATCTATTTAGGAAAATTGGAGTGGAGCGGTTGACCCAAGAACTCCATGTCCAGCTCAGGTCCCTTTTCCGGTCATTCACCATGGGACTTCCAGGCATTACCATTACTGCCTGTTAGGAGGGAAAATGGCACAGCACTCTAGGTCCCTTGCTATGAGGCTGCTTGCTCACTCTTGTCTCTGAGTGTGCCCCGGTAAATGATTGTCCAATGAACACATGAGCGCACACATGGATGACGTGTTAGTGATTGGGATGCAGATTCAGCACATGCACAGATGAGCTGTATAGTTATATGTGGACCTATAGGCAGGTGAGTAGCTGGTTGGTGGATTTGTAGATAGTTCCATGGACTGGTCAGCTGGTGTGTAGGTAAGCAGTTTGTCATGTACTGGGTAGACAGTGGATGGATGGCTGAATGGATAGATGGATGGTGGATGGATGAATAAAAACATGGAAGAATGGTGGGTGTATATACAAAGGGCTGGGTTGGTGAGCAGTGACTGGGTAATGGATGGAGGAATGGCGGATTCATGGATGGATGGAGACACGGCTGCAAGCTCCCTGCTGAGTGTCTCTCTGTCCCCTAACTAGGCTCGAAGCAGCTGCCCTGTCCCTGTGAACCCCAGTGGTTTTCTCAACTCCGACTTCCTCCTTCCTGAAGAGCGCAAGCCCCCACCACCTCCCCCACCCTCTCCCATCCTTCCATACCCCAGCCCTGCCAAGCGGCCCCTGGACACCTGCATCCCAGCCCCCTTCCCTGCCATGGCTCCACCGCCAGCCATGGTGCCAGACGAGACTGTCTTCTCTGCCAGGTTCCCCTACCCCACGGCCCCTCCTGCCCTGGAAGTGTCCCCAGCGCCTGTTCCCCCAGCCTTCCTCCCCACCGCACAGCCCAGCCCGGGCCCCACCCCCTTTCCCATAGACCATCTCTCCTCGGCCTACCCGGAGTCTGCCTTTGGGTCTCCCCTCACAGTGTCCCAGAGCATGCACCCCAGAGGCAAGCCCCCCACCCCCTCCCCCAGGGGACACAGAGTCAGTCCCCCCACCATGGCCTCTGCCACCACCAGCCCCAGCAACCTCTGCCTCACGCAGCTGCTCAGGGCAGGTGAGACAACTGGCCCTGGAACTAGGAGGCCTGTGCTGGGGCGCCCAGGGTGGAGGGTGGGCTTGGGCGCCAGGGCTGGCAAGCCATGATGGGTGTTCTGTGTGTGCACAGCCAAGCCAGAGCAGACCCTGGAGCCGCCAGTGCCCACTCGGCTGGGCCCATCCCCAGGTTCCCCGGTAAGATGGCGGAGGTTGGGAGGTGGGGCTCAGCCCAGGGCCTGTTCCCCAACTCTCTGCCCTTCTCCACACCAACAGGAGCCAGGCCCTGAATTCCCTCATGCCTTCTTTTCCCCACCGCTGGCCTCAGCACCGCCCGGGCCGCCCTGCCTGGCCACACTGGCTCCTCCTGGGTCCCTGATTGTTCCCAAAACAGAGCGGCTGTCACCCCCAGCTCCCAGTGGTAAAGAGAGAGGGCCTTGGGGATGGTAGGATGGGGTGTGCAAGGGGGAGCTTGCCTGGAACTGGACAAGTCTGTCTCTGCCCCAGGCCGTGAGCAGCAGCTGTCAGAGGACAACCCCGTCCCTGCACCCCGGCCACCGAGGGCCCGCGTGTCTCCCCCGGGACCCATCCTAAGCAGGGGCCGGCAAGACAACAATAAGGTGAGCCCTCCACCCTGCCTGTCCCCCCCCCCCCCCCCCGCCCTCCAGGATCCTCCTAACCCCGCACCTTCTGTCCACCAGACCGAGAGCCGGAGGATCACGCACATCTCGGCAGAACAGAAACGGCGCTTCAACATCAAGCTGGGCTTTGACACTCTGCACGGGCTCGTGAGCACCCTGAGCGCCCAACCCAGCCTCAAGGTGAGCCCCCAGCCCCGCGGCGCCCCTCCCCCGCCACCCCCCTCATGCCAGACTCCAGGCCCACCCCGAGGCTCCCGCAGGTGAGCAAGGCCACCACGCTGCAGAAGACGGCCGAATATATCTCCATCCTGCAGCAGGAGCGGGCAGCCATGCAGGAGGAAGCCCAGCAGCTCCGCGACGAGATCGAGGAGCTCAATGCAGCCATCAGGTAGGCAGGGTGGGGGCGGGAGCAGGGGGGAGGGGAGCATGGGGGTGGGGGCCTGGAGCAGGCTGCCCTCTGCTCCCGGCCCCCACTGACGCTCCCATCCCAGCTTGTGCCAGCAGCAGCTGCCGGCCACCGGGGTGCCCATCACACGCCAGCGCTTTGACCACATGCGACTCCTGTTTGATGACTACGTCCGCACCCGCACGCTGCACAACTGGAAGTTCTGGGTGGTATCCTCACTCGGGCCGGCGGCCTAGGGGCCACCGAGGGATGGGTACTGCAGCCAGGTCAAGCTGTGCCTGAAGCCACAGATGCCACCGACCCACCTCTGTGGGCCAGGAGGGGCGCTAATCTGCCCCCCGCCACCAAGCTGTGGCCTGCAGGATCAGTCAGTGAGGAGCTGGGAGCTGAGAGGGACAAGGGCTCCAGACCTGGGGAGCCCTCAGGAGACCCCACGAGATTCAGGCACTGGTGGCTGACTCGGTACTCAAGAAGCTGGCATCTGGGGACCACAGTTCAGAGTCAATTTGGGCAGACACATTCAGAGACTTACCTCCAGCTAGCCAGAAAAAAAAAAAAAGCCGGGAGTGAAGTGTGTGGCACAGGTGGTAGAGCACCAACCAAGAGGATGAGAGGATGAGCCAAGCACCCCGCCACACATTCTCTCTCCCTCCCTCCCTCTCCCTCTTTCTCTCCCTCACCCAAGAATGGTGAGATATAGAAACGGGAAGGACTTTTTCCCCCCCTGGGTTGCTGGGTATTGAACTTGGGGTCACTTGTGTATACCCCCAGTCCTTTTTTCTTTTTTTTCTTTGCCAGTCCTGGGTCTTGAACTCAGGTTCTGGGCTCTGCTACTTGAGCCAGAGTAGTACTACTTTTGTTTATGTGGTACTGAGGAATTGAACCCGGGGCTTCATGCATGCTAGGTGACACACCACCACTAGGCCACACTCCCAGCCCTGCTTTTGTTTTTAGAGAGCGTCCCAAGCATTTGCCTGGGCTGCTTTGAGGCTGTGGCCTTCCTGTCTCTGCCTCCTGAGTAGCTGGCATTCGAGGCATGCAACACCAGACCCGACGACCACCATGGCAAGCAGTCCAGGGAGGAGGGACCATCCTGAGTAGAACGAGCACTGCCAAGACCAAGAGGAGGGGCTGAGGGCCAGAGGTAGATAGTCCTTGGCATGATGAGGGGGACACAGTAGGGTTTTTAGGGTTCAAAGTTAGACAATGGCAGGCCCTTCCTTTCCTCGTTTGGATCAGGCATGCATGCAGCTGGCAGGGTATTGTCTTAGCCTCGGGCCTGCTCCTTGACTGTGGCTCAGTTCAGCATTCTCATCCGACCGCTGTTCGAATCCTTCAACGGGATGGTGTCCACTTCCAGCCTTCACAGCCTCCGCCAGACCTCGCTGGCCTGGCTGGACCAGTGCTGCTCCTTGCCAGCTCTCCGGCCAAGTATGCCCACCACCTGTCTGCCCTGCAGTGTGGAGGCGCAGGGCAGGGGGTTCTGCTTGGGGCCATGCCACCGTGCTCCCTAGACAGTCCTCAGCTTCCAGGATGCCTGCAGATGGGGTCCTGGAAGGGCTGACCGTGTGGCCAGCTAGAATGGCTCCCTGATGCCAGCCTCCACCTTAGCCCTGTCTCTTGTCTCTTTGCAGCTGTGCTGAACTCCCTCCGCCAGCTAAGCATGTGCACTAGTATCCTGACCGACCCCAGCCGCATGCCTGAGCAAGCCACACAGGCGGTCACTGAGGGCACCCTGGGCAGGCCACTATAGTCCTGGCTGGCCTGCCCAGCTCCAAGGACAACTCCCAGGCCCTCTGCGCCTGCCCAGTCCCTTTTGCTGGAGATCCAAGAGCTGCGTTCCTGTCCCTGGGACACCACTGAACTTGGGGTGACTGACATCCCATCTTTGGAAATCAATTTTCCACTCAGCAAAAGGGGGCTAAGGCACACCCGACAGCGAGCTCCAAGGCCTTAGCTACTGTGACTCTAGGAATGTAACCAGGCCATCCAAGGAATGCCCTTCCTGCCCAGGGCCCTGCGCTGGGGAGGGAGGAGGCTCCCTCTCTGCTCCTGTGCTGGTGACATGGGGGCAGACGGGTGGTTTCCTCTGAGTGGGGGAAAGAGAGGTCTCATGTTTTCAGAGACAAGGGCAGGGGTGGCTAGAGCAGCCAAGCATCGTGTGTGTGTGTGTGTGTGTGTGTGTGTGTATTTTGTACAGATTTCTTGAACAATAAAAGCAGAAACAGTATGTTGCTCTGTCAGTGTGTCTCACGTCTGAGATGAAGACAGAATGGGTGACCGCTGAAGCCTAGCCTATGCTGCCTAGAATGGTGTTCTACCACTTGAACCACACCTCCCATACCTCAGCCTTGTTTGCTCCAGTATTTTTCAGACCGTGAACTTCTGGCCCAGACAATGTCCTCTGGGGATCCTACCTCGTGAAAGGCTGGGGTTACAGGCTGTCACTACAGCGCTTGGCTTATTGGGATAGGCTCTCGCTAACTTTATTTTCCCTGGGTTGGTCTCAAAATTTTCCTCCTCAGTCTACCTTCCGAGTAGCTGGGATTATAGATACAAGCCACGGGGCCTGGTCCCTTGTGGATCTGTAATCGTTGTGCACGTGTTTGTGAATATTCTTGTTAGGGGAGGGAGATGTGACCCTGCGGTAGAGCACTCGCTTGCCTAGTATGAGTTCTGGGTCTGATCCACCGATACTACCCCAACATAAACTAAAATCTCCTCTCCGACTTTCTGCTCCTCCCTTTCCCTTTCTGCTCCCACCGACTTCCCTGGTGCATCTTTACTCCTTGCACGCAGTGGGCCATCGCAGCACCCGGAGGTAGGTTTACTGCATTCCCCGGTGGACCTCGACCCGCGTCGGGCACGGCGGCCAGGGCGGGGAAGGCCCTCTTGCTTCCCGAGAACTTTCCAGTCCCGTCCGTCGAGCCGGCGTGCACGGAGGCAATGCCGCGACGCAGGAAGAAAGCCTTGAATTCACCACCAGCCCCGCCTACGCTGCCCCGCGTCCAACTGGGACCAAGCCCCGCCCCCAGGATGCCGCTACCGGCTGGGCCACGCCCCTCCGCGTTCAAACGAACAGGCCCCGCCCCTCAGGGCTGGTCCATGGCCTGGCCCCGCCCCCTAGGTCCGCTCCAGGGTTAGGTCCCGCCCCTATCACGAGTGCTCACGCAGTAAAGCCCCGCCCATCAACGGCCAGGCCCCGCCCCTCCGGAAATTCAAATAGCCTTTTTCTGCCTTAGGAGATGCTCAACAGTCAGGTCACGCCCTTAAAAGATGCCCAACTGCCAGGCCCCGCCCCTCCAGACACTCCGAGAGCCAGGCCCCGCCTCTTAAGAGATTCGAATGAAGGCTCCGCCCCTGGAGGCGTTCCAACAGTCAGGCCCCGCCCCTCCTAGCGCGCCCCGCCCCGGCGAGGCCCCGCCCCCGCGTCCTACACAGAGACACCGCCCCCTGAGGCGCTCCAACGGCTCGGCCCCGCCCCCTGCGTGCGTCGCGACGTGCGGACGCCGGCGGACCCGGGAGGCTGAGCTGGCAGCTGCGTCCCTGGCCGACATGGAGCTGCCGCAGATGCCGGAGCTGATGGGGCTGTCCTTGCTGGTGGGGCTGCTGGCCCTGATGGCGACGGCGGCGGTGGCGCGGGGGTGGCTGCGCGCCGAGGAGGAGAGAAGCAGCCGGCCCGTCCGTAAGTGGGGCGGGGCGGGGGGCCGCGGGGGCCTGGGCCGCGGCCGCTGAGGCGGGGTCGCCCGCCGGGCCCCGCCGCCCCCGGATGGCCGGGGGACCGCGGTGAGGTGAAGCCGAGCGTGATGAGGGGCCCATCACCGCCGGTAGGCCGCGGCTCTTCCTCGAATGAGTTCATTGAAAAGCGCCCGAGGAAAATGGCGCGATCGCCCGGGGCTCGAGGCTCCGCTCCTGTGATCCGGACACCCAGGAGGCTGGGATCCGAGGGTCGCGGTTCGAAACCGGCCCCCGGGGGACGTCCGGGGGACGCCTGCCTCCAGTTAACCACGCCGGCGCCGGTGGCGCATGCCTGTAATCCCACCTACTCGGGACCAGGTACCACCCAGAGAAAGCAAGTGGCGCCCAGGCCCTGAGCTCAAACCCCAGGACCAGCACAGGAGGAAAAAAAAAAAAGAATAACAACATGATTGATTTCACAGCAGGAACCACTACTAGAAAAGGGAAGCGGAGTAGGGAATCCCTAAGATGGGGTTTTGATGGGGAGAGGATGGACGCCAGTATATCACCTCACCCATGTGCTCTGCCCCCTGGTCTACCGTCTAGCCTGCAAGGGGGTAGTGCTAAAGGATGGCAGGGTAGCAGTAAGTTTACCTAAAGAAGGAAAGATATTCTTGCAAGATGGCTAAATTCACAGAGGCAAGGAATTGCAAAACAGAATTTGGTGTGAGTCAAAGGTCAAGAGAGGGGAGTGTGTATTAATCCAGGCTGGGAAGTCAAGCAGAGGATCCTCCTAGATAGCCTGGGCTGTCCTGGGCCTCGAGATCCTCCCCGCTTCTCCCCTCCAGTGCTGGGGTCAGCGGCACCACCATACTACCCGGAAGCTGCGCGCCTCAGATCTGTTTGGTGTATTACTCTGTCTATAGTACGCAGTTCTCTCCACCTCTCTCGAAGGAAACCAAAACCCAGTACAATTGTCCGAGGTACCTCTGGTCCTGTTTCAAAACAAAACCAACCAAAAAAACACAAAAATAGCAGTTTCTGAAAAATCTTCATTCCCTGTGTGGGGATGTCTGAGCTAGGAGCCTCATCAGGCCGGAGGCAGCCTGTCACTCAATGAGAGAGACAGGATCCCAGCTGAGGTGTCTACTTTTTTTTTTGGCCAGTCCTGGGCTTGAGCTCAGGGCCTGAGCACTATCCTTGGACTTTCTCAAGGCTAGAGCTCTGCCACTTGAGCCTCAGCACCATTTCTGGCTGTTTTTTTTTTTTTTTTCTATGTAGTACCGAGGAATCGAACCCAGGTCTTCGTGCATGCTAGGCAAGCACTCTACCACTAGGCCAAACTCCCGGCCCCTGAGGTGTCTACTTTTGTCCACATCACACATTTTATGTCTCTTCCAGGACAGGGGCCATGCCTGTGAGCTCTCAGTGACTCCTCAAGGCCTGGCCAATTCTTGGTCGTTAGTAAATGGCTTTGCAGAAGTGCATGGTTGACTTACACGGCTCTTCCTTCTAGGCCAAAAAACAAATGCATCCAAAAAGTCAGGATCAAAGAAGCAGAAACAGCATCAGCGGATTCGCAAGGAGAAGCCTCAGCCGCACAACTTCACCCACCGCCTTCTGGCTGCGGCACTCAAGGTACACGGTAGCCCCGGGCAACACGCCCCCCCCCCCCCCCCCGCCCCCACCAGGTGCCAGCACAGCCTCCGGCCGCACACACCTTATGCTTTATTTGTCTGCATGTTTAGACCCCTCTACCTCTGGCCTGTCCCTTCTCGTCCCAGCTGTCCTCAGCTCTCTTCACCCAAGCAAGAGTCCCCACCCGGGGCTCTGATGGCTGCTCTTCTCCATCCCTTCCCCAGAGCCACAGTGGGAACATCTCGTGCATGGACTTCAGCAGCAACGGCAAGTACCTGGCCACCTGTGCGGATGACTGCACGGTACGCATCTGGAGCACCAAGGACTTCCTGCAGCGGGAGCACCGCAGCATGAGGGCCAATATGGAGCTGGACCACGCCACCCTGGTGCGCTTCAGCCCTGACTGCAGGTGGGGCAGGATGGAGCCCCGGGTGGCCCACTGAAGCCCAGCCCCTGCCTGTGGTCTTCCCATGTCTGGGTGGGGTAGTCTCCCTTGGGTGGTGGGAAGAGAGCGATGTAGCTGGATGTGGCAGCACATGCCAGTGGTCCCAGCTACTTGGGAGGCCGGGGGGGGGGGGGGGGGCATCAAAGTCTAGGGCTGATCTGGGCAAAGTGCAGGGTGGTTTTCAGATATAGAAAACAAAAGGGCTGGGGCTGCAGCCCCAGTGGTAGAGCCAGTTCAGTCCTTATTACTGCAAAAACATAGACAGATAGACAGACACCAGATAGCCTGGGGATTCCTGGAGTGCTGTGCTCTCCCCATAGTAAGGAAGCAGAGTAAAGATCATCTCTATTTGCCAAGTGGTGGCTCACGCCTGTCATCCTAGGACTCAGGAGGCTGAGATCTGAGGATCAAGGTTCAAAGCCAGCCCGGGCACAAAGGGACCCAAGGTTCTTATCTCCAATTAATCACTAGAAAAAGGGAAGTGGGTTTTGGCTCTGGAGTAGGGTGGTAGCCTTCAGCTGAAGAGCTCAGGGCCAACACCCAGGCCAAATCCAAGCCCCATGACCCCTCCCCACACAAAAAGATGGCTTCTACCATAAAGGGCCAGAGCTTGGCTTCCAAAGGCATCTGGGCAGCCCCCGTGGTTTCTTGACTTTGGGTATCTATAGGAGTCACAGTTGTGAGTCCTCGCTCTTGAACCGAGGGGTTCTGTTCAAGGCTAGACTGTGGGTGGGCCTCAAGGAAAGCTCTTGATAGGACCCAAATGGAGGAGTGATCTATCCGCTGCCTCTCTCTAGAGCCTTTGTGGTTTGGCTGGCCAATGGGGACACTCTCCGTGTCTTCAAGATGACCAAACGTGAAGATGGAGGTTTCACCTTCACCGCCACGCCTGAGGACTTCCCAAAGAAGCACAAGGCGCCTGTCATCAACATCGGCATCGCTGACACAGGTGGGTTGGGGAGGAAGAGCTTGCCCCCCCTTGGAGACAGCGCTCCCTGTGTGATCCATGGCCTGGAGACCTCACAAGTGCCCTGGCCGAGAATGACGGTGGGCAAGGCATGGCGGTGAGCTTCTGTCCTTCCTTTCCACCCAGGGAAGTTCATCATGACTGTTTCCAGCGACACGACAATCCTCATCTGGAACCTGAAGGGTCAGGTGCTGTCCACCATCAACACCAACCAGATGAACAACACGTATGCTGCCATCTCCACGTGCAGCAGGTGAGGGGGGAGGGGGGGCAGGGGCCGCTGCCAGCCTGCTGTCTACTGCCACACCCTCAGTCTCCCTTCTCTGTGATGTGTAAAGGGTGGGGTGGGCCTTGGTTCTCTTAGCGGGAGATTGAACCAAGGTCACACACAAGAGCATTTTTTCTTTTGCCAGTCCTGGTCATTGTCCTTGGACACTTTTTCCTCAAGGCTAGCACTCTGCCACTTGAGCCACAGGGGTTTGTGGGATTTGAACTCAGGCTCTGTGGGTTGTTTCTGAACTTTTTCACTCAGGCGAGATCTCTTAACAGTTTGATCCACAGCTCCATTACAAGAGCACTTTTTTTTTTCTTTTGGCCAGTCCTGGGCTTGAGCCCAGGGCGTGGGCACTGCCCTTGGACTTTCTCAAGGCTAGAGCTCTACCCCTTGAGCCTCAGCACCACTTCCGGCTTTTTTCTATATAGTGGTATGGAGGAATTGCACCCGGCTCTTCATGCATGCTAGGCAAGTACTCGACCGCTAGGCCAAACTCCTGGCCCCTACAAGAGCACTTTTTGTTTTTGTTTTTGTCAGTGTCAGTCCTGGGGCTTGAACTCAGGGCGAGGGTACTGTCCTTGAGCTTTCTCAAGACTAGTGCTCTACCACTGGAGCCACAGCACCTCTCAGTCCCCCAAGAGCACTTTTTAAAGGTACCTTGGAGTTGGTCACTGGTGGCTCACACCTATAACCCTAGCAACTCAGGAGACCAAGGTCTGAAGATCATAATTTGAAGACAACCCAGGTAGGAAAAAAGTCCGTGAGATTTATCTTCAGTAGACCACTAAAAAGCCAGACCTGGAACTGTGTCCCAATGCCCCAGAAAAGAAGACACTCTTGGGAAATAAATGCAATGCCTTTAAAATTGAGTTTTCAAGGGGCCGGGAGTTTGGCCTAGTGGTTAAAGTGCTTGCCTAGCATGCATGAAGACCCGGGTTCGATTCCTCGGTACCACATACATAGAAAAAAGGCGGAAGTGGTGCTGAGGCTCAAGTGGTAGAGCTCTAGCCTTGAGAAAGTCCAAGGACGGTGCTCGGGCCCTGAGCTCAAGCCCAGGACTGGCAAAAAAAAAAAAAAAAAAGTTAAAAATTCAGTTTTCAGGGAATGTGGGTTGTGTGGTAGGTTCGTGGCCTCGTGTGGCTTTACCCCGGATGTGAAGGTCTGGGAAGTCTGCTTTGGGAAGAAGGGGGATTTCCAGGAGGTGGTGCGAGCCTTTGAACTGAAGGGTCACGCCGCAGCTGTCCACTTCTTCGCCTTCTCCAATGACTCCCGGAGGTAAGGAAGGGAAGGAGGAGGGACTGGGAGGGAGTGTGCCCTGCGTTTCTGGGGGCTCCAGGCTCCTGGTGCCTCCCTGTCTATGGGAGGAAGCAGGGCAGATGTCCTGGCTGGGGCTCAGCCTGCCCCAGTGCCCATCCGCGGGGGGAGGCGTGAGGGCTCAGTGTGCCCCTCCTGTGTTGCAGGATGGCCTCTGTGTCCAAGGATGGCACATGGAAACTGTGGGACACGGACGTGGAGTACAAGAAACAACAGGACCCCTACCTGCTGAGGACAGGCCGCTTGGAAGAGGCGAGCAGCATGCCGTGCCGCCTGGCCCTGTCCCCCGACACCCACGTGCTGGCCGTGGCCAGTGGCACCAGCATCCGTCTCTTCAATACCCGTCGTGGTGAGGAGGAGGAGTGCTTTGAGCAGGTGCACGGGGAGTGCATCACTGATTTGTCCTTTGACATCACTGGCCGCTTCCTGGCCTCGTGTGGGGACCGCGCCGTGCGGCTCTTCCACAACGCCCCTGGCCACCGGGCGGTGGTGGAGGAGATGCGGGAACTCCTGAAGCGGGCCTCCAGCGAGAGCACCCGGCAGCGGCTGCAGCAGCAGCTGGCCCAGGCCCAGGAGGCCCTGAAGAGCCTGGGGGCCGGGAAAAAGTGACTGGCTGGGGAGCGTGTGCTGCCTGAGGGCGGAAGCCTTCCAGGCCTTCCCTGCCCCACTGCACTTCTCACCTTTTCAGATGCGCTCTCCTTACTAGCTGTGACTCTTCCCAGACTGGAAGCAAAGGTGCTTCCTTCTCCTGGGTCAGAGGGGGGGTCTCTGTTTTCACCCAGCACTGAAGAGGGAGGGGTAGAGAGATGAGACATGCTCCCTCTTGCATCACCTGAAATCGCCTGCAAATATCAAGGGCAAAGCTGAGCCATCCTCTCTCAGTCTTCAGGTGGAGATGAGGGATGGCAGCTGAAAACCAGACTGCACTGTGAGGAGGTGAGATGGGGGAATCTCCCTCACACGCCTGTGCAGCAGCGGGCAGGGCAGGGCAGTCTCATCTGTTGTCTCCTAACCACCACAAGAACTAAAGAAGACCATGCATTCTGGGCCTCAGTTTTCTTATTTGTAAAATAGGAACTAATGCTTTCTGTGATCTTCGGGAGATGTAAGGCGAAGGGACGGCATAGTATCCAGCGGCAGGAGTCAAACTGTGCTTTGCAACCTTATTAGAAAGAAACAGTCCTTGGAAAGACAAAGTCCATGCGGACTGCATACTGTGTTCTGTATTGTGTGTGTCATGTTTGATCCCAGGAAGGGACTCCTGCTCTTTTGGGAGGAGGGGCCTCTACGCCCTCATCATACCCTGATAAATAGGAAAGGCTGACAAAGATGGTTGGTGGGAGAGGAACAGACGAGTTTAAGAAATGCCTTAATTCATGGCTGCCATAAACTGTTGTAAAGGTCAAGGCCAGGGGAGACTGGGTGAGAGCAGACCTGATAAGGGCATGGTCTAGAACCAACCAATGCGTCAGGACTGCTTGCTTGTGGAAGGTAAGGGAGAGGAAGAATCCAGGAAAAAGGGGTTCCCTCCACAGTCTGTCTTGATCACATGCTGGTCCACCCCAGTGCTGTAGAATGGAGAGAGGAGCCCCAGCCTTGAGGTCACCTGATCAGTTCCTTCCCTTACTGTCCCCCATCCACCACCAGTCCTCCACTGGTCCACAGGAAACCCCATGCCTTCTCTCCAGAGAAAGGAGGGATCTGCCTGATTTCCTGATGCCATCCTGGCTCTAGCTACTGCCACAAAGTGTG
Organism: Megascapheus bottae; assembly: GCF_031878675.1. Taxonomy (NCBI): domain Eukaryota; kingdom Metazoa; phylum Chordata; class Mammalia; order Rodentia; family Geomyidae; genus Megascapheus; species Megascapheus bottae. Next base: position 5,680,258 of record NC_143542.1, on the reverse strand, counting down.
CTTTCAAAGTAGAGCCAGCCAGTGGGCTTCCCCTCTCCCCATGCTGTCTCATGAAGTTGCTTCTGCCTAGCAGATCTCATTCCTGACAGAGCCCCCCAAAGGCTTCCTGTGACTCCAGCTTGCTACACAGGACTCTCCCCATGGCTTGCATGCTGCTGTGGGAATGCTGCACCTTCTTTCTGTGGTCTAACCATCATAGTTCTGTTTGCAGGACCCCGCTAGGTTGCCAGCCTGTGCTGGCCCCTGTTTGTGGAAGGTCTTGTCCACCCAGCTCCCTCTGTTAGCCCTCTCACACTGCACTTCACACTGGCTTATTTTCTTGCTTCTGGGGGTCTCATCGACAGCACGTAGGATGCTGAATGTGTGAACTGTCCTGCAGAGGCACAGCAGGGGTGGGTGGTGTGTGCAGTTTGCTGGTGTGCGTGCATCCTGGGCGAGGCAAGTGGTTACTACCAACTGCTCATAATGCTGGCACAAGTTGCCCACTTCATCGAAACTAGGTTTTGTTCATAAAAAAAAAAAAATGAGCAGCTGGGCATGGTGGCTCACACCTGTCATCCTAGCTACTCAGGAGGCTGAGATCTGAGGATTGAGTTTCAAAGCCAGCCTAGGCACTAAGGTCTGTGAGACTCTTATCACCAATTAACCACTAGAGAAAAAGGAGGTGGTGCTGTGGCTCCAGGGGTAGGGTGATAGCCTTTATTGAAGAGTTCATGGGCAGTGCCCAGGCCCAGAGTTCAAGCCCCCCGAATGACAGACCAAAAAACAAAAACAGTCTGGGCCACACCAGGCACTGGCGTGACTGGATACAATCCACTATTCTCTCATTGCCAAACCTGTGCATTGTTGAATCTTCTGGGATGTGAGACTCAGACTGAATCTTCCTTTACTTTGTTCTGGGCTACAGTAAGCACTCAGGCCTCCATAAATGCTGGACTTGAACCAGGAGACCGAAAGCCTGCCATCTTTTTCTGCTCACCCGTTTGCACTGTTCTCTTCCTGGTCAGACTTGCCCGGCTGCCCTGTGTGCAGGCCTGGTGAGGGCACAGATGAGCCTGAAGCACTGCAGCAGTGGTCCTGCTTCTGTGGCACACCAGGACAGGAGGCGGCAAGTCAGAAATCTGCTCTAGTTGCCCCCGAGCCATCTTTTGACTTGAGGTCTGGGGCAGGTAGATAGACCCTTGCCTTCTTTTGACTTTGTTTCTTCATCTGTAAAATGTGAATAAATCCTGTCCTGTCCACCTTGTTGCACTGAGTTTCTAATGAAGTAAATACAAAGCTTGTGACATGATTACCAGTAATAGGGCTTTTTTTGGTAGTACTGGGGGTTGAACTCACTCCGGACCTTGTGCTTGCTAGATGAGTGTTGTACCACTTGAACCATACCTTTATCACCTTTTGTGTTGGTTATTTTTGAGGTAGAGTCTTGTTTTGTGCCGAGGCCAGCCTGGACTGTGATCCTGCTTGTGCTTTTCCCACATAACTGAGGTTGACAGGTGAAACCACATCTACCTGCTGGGGCCTCTGCTCCCCGCCTGATTGAGATGGTGTCTTCAGAACTTTGCCCAAGCAGGCCTCTAACCATGATCCTCTGATCACCAAATTAGCTAGGATGTATGCTGGACTCTTCCTGGAGGTTAACATCAGGGCATAGGCACTGTCCCTGACAGTGTCCTCAAGGCTTATGTTCTGCCACTTGAATCACAACTCTACTCCTAGCATTGTGGCACGAAGAGTCTCATAGACTTTCCTGCCTGGCTGGCTTTGATCTGTGATCCTCAGATCTCTACTTCCTCGGTAGCCGGAATGAACCACTGGCCTGGCTTCTGTGTAATACAGACCCTCCCTGATCTATAGGTGTCCGTAGGTCCCTTGGATTTTTCTGGAACTTTAGAAAAGCTAAAAGGATTTGGAGTCCTCTGCCAGGATCGCTTACCAAGTAGGATGACAGCTTGTTACCATGTATAGTGCTGCTTGAGAATGAAGCTGACTTGAGAAATGAGACTGAAAAGATGCAAGAGATCTTGTTGACCTTTTGGCCACTGGAGCCAGACAACAGCACGCATGTGGGCTGTACTTTAAGCCCAATTGGTTCTGGTTATGATTATGTCCATTGTGTCAGGGCTTGACCTCTCATTCCTACAGTCCCAAAGCTGGGGCTAAGGAGTAGCATACCCAGGCTGGTTTGGATGGTGATGCTGGGGATCAAATCCAGGGTCTTGTGGCAGGCTAGATAAGTACTCCCCGACTTAGCTACACCACCAGCTCAGATGCTTCACCTTTGCACCTGTGCAGTGCTGAAGTACGTATCTTTTTTTCTTTAGGCCAGTCCTGGGACTTGAACTCAGGGCCTGAGCAGTCCTTGGGCTTTCTCAAGGCGCTCTACCACTTGGACCACAGCACCACTCTGGCTTTGTGCAGGTGGTACCAAGGGGTGGAACACAGGGCCTCCTGCAGGCTAGGCAAGCACGTTCCCCGGATGGCATCTGCAGCAAGGTGTGAAATTCGCCCGCGGCTGTCTGTCGGGCCGATGGCGCCTGCCGGGGATGAGCAGAAGACGGTGCGGACCCCCGAGGGCTCCACGGGCAGGGGAAGCAGCAGGGGCAGGGAGCCAGCCCGAAGGGGAGGATCCCGAACCTCGCGCCTCGCCTAGCGCGCGGCACGTGCGGCGGCCGACAGCCCCGCCGACAGCGCCCCCGGGCCGCCGGGGAGCGCGGGGGCCTCGGCCGGGCCGCCCGGGGCGGGGTGCGCAGGCGCGCCGGGCCTCCAGCCCCACGGGGCGGGCGGGCGCGCGCGCTCCCTCGCGCACGCGCGCACGGAGGGGGCGACGGCTGCGGTGACGCTGCGGCGGCGGCGGCGGCGGCGCGTGAGGCGCGAGACTCCCCGCGTCTTGGGAGCAGTGTCCGGGCCCCCGCCGCTCCCGCCGCCGCCATGTCGGGCCGGTCGGTTCGGGCCGAGACCCGCAGCCGGGCCAAGGACGACATCAAGAAGGTGATGGCGGCCATCGAGAAAGTGCGGAAATGGTGAGGGGCGGGAGTCGGGGCTCCGGCAGGGGTCGGAGGTCCCGGCTGGGAGCCGCGCCGGCCACTCGGGCCGGGTGGGACGCGCGCGGCCGGCGCTGGGGGAGGGGGTGCGGGAAAAGGCGGGAGGAGAGTGCGCGAACGTCAGCGTGAGGTCAGAGGGCGCGCCGGCTCTGGCCAATCAGCGGGCCTCCCGACCTCAGGGCCCGCCCCCGGCCTCGGCCGTGCCCGCGGCCTGGCCTGCGGGGCGGGGCCTGAGCGGGGCGGAGCCTGGATCGGGGGCGGGGCCTGGCCCGAGGGGCGGGGCCTGCCTCCCGGCTCCCCACCCCGGGTGTCCTAGCCCTGGCCGCCGTCGTGGACGCGCCGGTTAAGTCGCTGAGCTTTGGCGAGGGTCCGTGAGTGCGCCTGTCTTGGAGCAGGCGCGATCGTGGGAATGGAGCCGGGCCCAGCCCGAAGGCCCCGTTCTGCACCTCTTTTTCTCTCGTTGATTAGTCATGCTATCAGAGTCCAGGCCGTCCTGCAGTCCTCTCCCTCAGACCCGTCTATCCAATACTGTTGACACCCCAGGGCCTTTGCATCGCCAGCTCATAACTACCGGCTAAGTAGCTCATGCTTTCCCTGCTGCGTGGAAGTCCAGGCTGTGCGTGTGTCACCCCTCCCCCCGTGTCCGCGCGTGCACGCCTGGCCTGGGCTTGAGCTCATGGCTTGGGTGGGCTCCCTGAGCTAAAGGCTCCCTCTCTACCAATTGTGCCACAGCTTCACTAGTGGCATTTGGGTGGCATTGGAGATAGAGCCCCACAGACGTAGCTGGCTTGGAACTGTGATGCTCAGAGCTCAGCCTCCTGAGTAGCTGAGATTACCAGGGTGAGCCACCAAGCATGTTTTTAGCAGCCTCTTGTCATTTCCTGTGATGTCATTTGCTAGATAGCAGCAGCTTTTTTTTTTTTTTCTCCTCTAATTTGTAACTTCAGATTCATACTTGAAACTTTCAGGAGTTGGTTCAGGCCTGTGACCAAGCTGACCCCTGACCTTGGTTCTAGTTCCTAGTGATGAGACAGTACTTTAGGACACCAGCCCTGAGAGCAAGAGGATTCTCTGCCTGGTATATTTCAGTGAAGGATCGCCTTTATTACATTTCCACAGCCTTAACTTGTATTGAAGAGCCTGGTGCAGTCCTACATACCTGTAATTCCAGCAGTGGGGAAGTTAAGGTGATTGCATCTTGAATTAATAAGAGATCCTATCAGCTGGACCCTGGTGGCTCGTGCCTATAATCCTAGCTCCTCTGGAAGCTGAGATCTCAGGATCACAGCTTGAAGCCAACCCCGGGCAGGAAAGTCCATGAGACTCCTATCCTTGATTAACCACTAGGAAACCGGAAGTGGTGTTGTCTCAACATGGTAAAATGCTGGGCCGGGAGTTTGGCCTAGTGGTACAGTGCTTGCCAGCATGCACAAAGACCCGGCTTTGATTCCTTGGTACCACATACATAAGAAAAAAAAAAAAAAGCCAGAAGCGGTGCTGTACCTCAAGTGGTAGAGTGCTACCTTGAGGAAAGCCCAAGGACAGTGTACAAGCCCTGAGTTCAAGCCCTAGGATTGGCAAAAAAAAAAAAAAAATGGTAGAATGCTAGCCTGTAGTGAAAGAGCTCTGGGACAGCGCCCAGGCCCTGAGTTCAAGCTCCATGACTGACAAAAACAAAACAAAGAAAGAAACCCTATGGTTTAAAAGCACAAAAACAATATGGAAGAGCATACCTGTAGTCCTGTAGTCCCAGCTCTCGAGAGGTGGAGATAGGCAGACTGTGGTTGTAGGTCAGACAAGGCAAAAGAGGGAGACCTTGTCTGAAAAATAAGCTAAAGCAAAAAGGGCTGGAGATGTCACTCAAGTGATGGCTGCCTGCTTTTGCAAGTACGAAGCCTGGGGCTCAAACCCCAGTTCCACTGTCAAAGAAAGATGTCGAAGGTATAAGTCCAGAGGAGTGAACTGTTCAATTGTCTGTAGATAGGCGTGTGGAGCATTAACAGTTACCCCAACACTGAACTTGGACAAGATAGTTATCCCCTCTTGGGTCTTTGTTTTCTGGATGTGGTGGGGATCTCTGCCATATCCATTTCTCAAGATCCTCAGAGAAAAGGATTTCTACAGAGCTCAACTTTAGAGTTGAAATTTGAAAGTCCTCTGGAGTAGTTACTTTCTCTCCCCCCTCCCCTTTTTTTGGTAGTCTTGATCTCCCAGAAGAGTAAGACACTACTATCCCACTATCTCCACACCCACCTGTCTTTCACAACAGGTACCTTTTTGTGTGTGTATGTGGGGAGTGGGGAGCTTGAATGCAGGGTCTGGGCGTTGTCCATTCCTGAGCTTTGGTGCTCAAGGCTAGTACTCTATGACTTTGAGCACAGCTCCACTTCCAGTTTTCTGGCAGTTAATTGGAGACTTTGCTACCCTGTCTGGCTTTGAACTTGGATCCTCAGATCTCAGCCTCCTGAGTTGCCAGGATTATAGATATGAACCAGCAGCACCTGGCTTTCTCGTGATTAATCCCTGCGGAGGAAACCCTTGCATGGAAGATGGAGACTTAGAAAGAGTTAGAGCTGGCGGTGACTCACACATGTAATCCTAGCTACTCAGGAGGCTGAGATCTGAGGATCAAGGTTCAAAGCCAGCCCAGGCACAAAAGGTCCTGAGACTCTTATCTCCAGTTAATCGCTAGAAAATGGGAAGTGGGGCTTGGCTCAAGGGTAGGTGGGTAGCCTTGACCTGAAGAGCTCTGGGACAGTGCCCAGGCTGAGTTCAAGCCACAGGACTCACAAAAAAAAGAAAGAAAGACTCAGAAATTATTTCTAAATTTATCATGGTCTCTGCGTGTGTGTGTACAAGGATTTGAACTGTGAGCATTGGTCATGCTAAGCAAGCCCTCTTCCCTGCACTGAGCCATATCCCTATCTGTCATAGCTTGCTTCCCTCCTCTCCTTCCCCTCCCCAGTCCTGGGGCATGAACTCAGGGCCTGAGCGCTATCCTCAGGCTTTCTCAAAGCTAGCATTCTACCACTGGAGCTACAGCACCACTTTCAGCTTTTTTCTCTGTGTATGGAATCAAACCCAGGTACTCCAGGTCCAATTTGGTGCAGGGGGGACTAGGCTGGTGATGTGAGGGGCCTCTCTGCTCAATGAGTGACAGCCCTCATTCTCCCTGGGCTACATGTGGAGGCATGGCTCAAGGGGGAGAGTGCCAGGCAGTGAGCAGAAGCAAGCATCAGTTAGCAAATCTGAGTTCTAGTCTCTGACAAAAAAAAAAAGGAACTTGTGCTGCTTACTATCTGCCCAGCCTCCCCAGCCATCTTCCAGCCCAAAGCTGCACAGCAAGTTCCTAACACAGCTCCAAGTGCCCCTTGACGGTGTTCAGAAGGCGTCTCAGGCCGAGAGCGGAAAAGCACAAGTGAACGAGCAGAAAATTGGTTTTATTGTGCTGTTAATATTAAGGAATATTTTTCTTTAGGGAGAAAAAGTGGGTGACTGTGGGTGACACATCCCTTCGGATATTTAAATGGGTTCCTGTGACAGACAGCAAGGAGGTAAGTGTGGAGGAATCAGAATAACGATCAGGTAGTGCTTTCTTCTTTTAGTTACAAAGGAACTGGTTTCTCCAAATGAATTGAAAATACTTCTTGCTGCTCTGTTACTGGCTCAGGCCAGTCCTGGGCTTGAACTCAGGGTAGAGGCACTGTCCTTGAGTTTCTTTTGATCAAGGCTGGCGCTCTGCCACTTGAGCCACAGCACCATTTCTGGCTTTTTTCTATGTATGTAGTACCGAGGAATCGAACCCAGGTCTTCGTGCATGCTAGGCAAGCACTCTACCACTAGGCCAAACTCCCGGCCCCTCCGTCCTTGTTTTTTGCTGGCTATTTTGGAGAGGGAGTCCCGTGGACTTAACAGCTTTGGCTAGCTTCAAGCCTCAATCCTCCAGAACTTAGACTCCTGAGTACCTAGGATTCTAGGTGCTAATCACTGGTGTCCAGCTAATAAGCATGGCCTTAACCACGTGATATGGAATATTACACAAGTATTGAAAATTATATTATATATCCTTTGTAGTAAAATGGTGAAACTTTATAATTCTGTTAAAATCATATCTGCATGTAAACAGTGAAGGAGAAGACTGCTAGATTGCTGGCTTATTCCAGGGATAGGGTTGGGAACTGCTCATATATGGTATATATATTCTCAATAAGTACACATGTACAAAAGCTGGCAAACTTAGGGCTGGGAGTGTGGCCTAGTGGTAGAGTGCTTGCCTAGCATGCAGGAAGACCCGGATTTGATTCCTTGGTACCACATACATAGAAAAAAAAAAAAAACCCAGAAGCAGTGCTGTGGCTCAAATGGTAGAGTGCTAGCCTTGAGGAAAGCCCAAGGACAGTGCTCAGGCCCTGACTGGCAAAGAAAAAAAAAAAAAAGCTGGCAGAATTGAGAGTCGGATGGAATGAGTCACATGTGCAAATCCTCACCCGGGCTGTGGCCAGCTCATGCCTGCCCTCCCTTCCTGCTGTGGTCACACACAAATCCTCCCTGCACTCCGCTTTGGAGATGGGATGGGAAATGAGAGTCCCATCCGCCAGCATGTTGTCTGAAGTGGTGCCTCCTCTGGTCCAGCTGCAGCTGTGCTGGCTCCAGTGGGGTGCCATGCTGCCAGTCCTCCCACAAGGAAGACTGAGGGAGGAAGTGCTGGCGGGACCCAGCAGCATGGGAGCTTGGAGCAAAAGCACCTCCCCTGCTTTTCTGCTGTCCTTGCTGGCGTGTCCTCTCCACCCTCTCCGTGACACCCAGCACCATCCTCCCTCTCGCGAAGTTCTTCTCTTGCTTGGCTTTCATATTCCTTTCCTGCCCCCCCCCCCCTTTTCTAGAAAGAAAAGTCAAAGTCCAGCAACTCAGCGACCCGGGAACCTAATGGTTTTTCCTCTGAAGCCTCCGCCAATCGCTCTCTGCTCCTTGAATTCCAGGGTGAGTTGTATCTGTGTCTTCCTTGAGGGAAAAGAAACACATGGAGGAGCAGCTGAAGCAAGGAGTGGAAAGGCACGTGGCTTGCATAGTAGTGACGTGTGGTGTGGAAGGCCTGGTGTTTTTTCTGTCGATGATGATTTTATGATCCTGTCTTAGATCGTATGATTATATGATCTTGCCTTAGATCAGAAAGTTACTCAAAGCCAAGGCTTCTGCCTCCTAAGCCAGCCCTGCCTGATCCTGCCACCATGGCATTACCTCTCAGTGTTTTCCACACCTACACACTGAAAGGGACTTCCCCAATTCCTCCCCACCTTACCCCCCTTGGCCTGCCAGGAAACTCCCTCCCTTTCCTTTGTCATCAGAGCCGTGTGCCAGAAGCCCACTGAGATGATAGGCCCCTTCAAACAGCAAAGGTGTCAGTGGTTGCCCTAGCCATCAATCAACTATGTTGAATTCTATTGGCCACCTGTCTATGGCCAGCCCAGCCACATGGCTGGGGTCTATAAAAGTAGCCTGTGAGATTAGGTGGGGTCGCGCTCTCACTCACATCTTAGAGACGCCCCTGACCGGTCAGTATGATTCTCGATGCTAGGCGCGGAATAAAACTCTGTTTAACTTCCGCTTTTGTGTCAGACTTGTTCCTTTGATCACGACCCTAACATTGGGGAACTAGACCCCAACACACACCTACACAGCAATTAGTGTATGACACGCCCTCAGTTCTACCGTTACCTACCCTTCACGCAAACCAGGCTGAGGCTGTCACCCTGCTGCAGGGAGCTGGGACGGTTTGCCGGAACCCACAGGGACATCATCTCTTCATGATGAACGTGGGGGATGGTGGCACTTGTGGCTCACACCTGTAATCCTAGCTACTCAGAAGGCTGAGAACTGAGGATTAAGGTGCAAAGCCAGATTGGACAGAAAAGTCTGTGAGTCTCATTCCAATTAATCAGCAAAAAGCTGGAAGTAAACCAGGTGCAGATTCACGATTGTAATCCTAGCTACTCAGGAGGCTGAGATTTAAAAATGATGGTTCAAGGCCAGCCTGGGCAAGAAAGTCCATTAAACTCTTATTTCCAGTTAACAGCCAGAAAAGCAGAAGTGGTGCTGTGGCTCAAAAGAAAGCTGGGAGTGGAGCTGTGTCTCAAGTGGAATAGTGCCAGCTTTTAGCCAAAAAGCTAAGGAAAAGTACTCAGACTCTGAGGACAAGCCCCGAGAAAAAGAGTGGCACGATGAGGGGCTTGGTAAGAGTGCGGGCTACAGGTGATGACCTCTCCTACGGAGGTAGACTCGGCCCTGTCCCCTCGCCACTGGCGTAATGAAGGAAGGAGACGTCAGGGTGGGCCCTGGCTGCTGTGGGGAGTGGGGACACTCAGGCTGCATTTCCCAGCCTGTTGTCTGTTGTCCTCTTGGTTCAGCCCTGCCATGACCCTCTCCTGTGACCTTCCTTCCTCGTGGAGGGTAGGGAGCCTGTAGGAGGCCAGAAGCAGTGAGGAATAAGAACCTCGGCAGGCGACTCAGGAGGCGGAGACCTGAGGATGGTGGTTCAAAGCCAGCCCAGGCACTAAAGACCATGAGACTCTTATCTCCAATGAATCACTAGAAAACAGGAAGTGGGGTTGTGGCTCAAGGGGTAGGGTGGTAGCCTTGACTGAAGAGCTCAGGAACAGCGCTCAGCCCAGAGTGCAGGCCCCATGACCTATAAAAAAAATAAAAATAAAAAGAACCTAGGTGCTCAGGGGCCAACGGAAGTGTCTGAGAGGGCAGTGAGGCTGTGCTCTGCTGGGAGACTAAGAAGGAGCAGTCAGACCAGCACAGGGAGCAGAGGCCTCTGGGTAGGAAGCAACGCTGTGTGTAGGGTCTAGTTGCTGCAGCCAAGGGTTGTGGGGAAGCATGGCGTGCTGAGGTCCGGGCAGATGGGCCTTGAGCGTTGTGACAGCACCCTGTATGCCC